>NC_092208.1:80114075-80143107 GCF_043381705.1 Parasteatoda tepidariorum
AAAAAAAAAAAAAAAAAATTAAAAAAAAAAAAAAAAAAAATAATTAATAGGGCAAAAAATAGAAGAATAACTTTTTGAAAATATAAGTAGATTGCACAGTAAAAAGAATCTGATGAATTATCTTTGATGAAATTATAGAAATTTAAATATAATACATTAAAAGAACCTTTTCTTTCTAATGTAATTTGTTTTCTGATATACAAATTAATCAAAGAAAGAACTAATCAAAGGATGACCTTACACATTATATCTCTTAATATAAAAAATAGATTTTTTTTTTCTTTTAAAGTCAATTGCTACTACAAACAAAAATTTTATTTTAGTTACTTTTTATTAAGTAATTACAATTAATATAAATATGTATATAAATATGACAGAATCACAATATTAAGTGGCATAAAAAAAAGCAAATTTCCTTGCAATTTTCCACTTTCATTTCTACATATGGTGTTCACTATTATTTTTGTTTGTTATTATTTATTCGCTTTTTATTTTTTTCATTTCTAATTTATGAAGCTGATGGTGGTTTATAATTTCTCATTTTATCCATCTCTTGTAATGCTTCACTATTGCAAGGAACATTTCCAGTGAGTTTCGAGCAGCCCAGTTCTTCAATTAATAGTCCATCTAATGATTTCACATGGCTCAAAAAATTAATTAATTCAATTTAATTAATGAATTAATTGAAAAAACTGTATTAACATCAAGTATCATCCGCTACAATATTAAAAAAATGTATTTGTACCTGAGTGGATGAATAAAAAGTATTTAATTAACGATTGAAAATTTGAACAAGATATATAAACATATATAGGGAGAGTGTGAACTAATAGTAGGAATTGAAAAATTAGAAAGAAAACGTAGTTAACAAAATTTTATCTTAAATCCTTTCCCCCCTTTTTTAAATATAACTTTTAAAGGATATTTATTTTGAAATAAGAAAATCATTAGAAAAGAAAATATAAAAGAAAAATCACAAAAAAATTTGAAGATCAAGGTGGAAGAAAGGTTCATATCTATTTTTCATAAAAATGAATGATGATTAGATAGTCATCTGTTCAATTTTGAGGATTACTAAGTTTTGACAAATCAATAACTTGGAAAATCAGTTCTCCCCCAAAGTAATTATATTGCGACAATAAACCGTGCTGGAAAAAACAGTTCCTGTACATGTTAGACAAGAAAAACTAAGATAAGTATACTGAAGATGGAAATATTGGAGAGGAAGTAAAAATAGGGAAAGAATTTTGCGAAAAAAAAAAAAAAGGTTCCTGTTCAGCCTGATTCTTAATTTATTTTTTTTCAGCATCAAAAATTGTCAAATTTTGTTTTGAAAAATTGAGGGGATGTAAATAAATCCTTTTGACAGTTGTCTATATTTTTTACAATTTCAACTAAATGCTTAGTCCTGAAAAGTCTCTAACCTTGAAATTCGCTTTTCTCCGAATAAAGCTTTCATGGGGGGGGGGGGCGTTTTCTTCCCTTGATCTTCATGTAACTACAGTTTACCTGTTCAGCTAATATGTTATAATTAAAGGTAAACAATGTGAAAGGGCAAATTGTTTAAGAATATTTAACCACAATTTAGTTTGCAACTCATGCAATTCTATTCAAATATTCTAAAATTTGTTTACTTTTTTAATGGAAGAATATGCAATGAAAAAATATGACAGTCCAGTAAAAACACCCCAACTTCTATTGCTTCAAAACGCATTTTCATAATTTCAACTTTAAAAAAAAGTTACTTTGAAAATTTATTTTAATAAATACATTCTTGACATCACCATCTTGGTATATAAAAAAAATGCAAAATGCTTCAATTGCAATATGAATAATAGTAAAGCCAGTAAGAAGTTTTTTTACTATTGGTAGTATTTTATAATTCAAATACATTCAGAAAATCTATCAAAACTATGATTACTGCTGGCTATATAATTCAGTGATAGGTCGGTACATGCCATATTTTTTATCATCTCTTGGTCAACTACACTATGACTAAGACACGAATGCAAGTTTCACACCCAAGTGTAGCACAGAATATGCTTTCGTTTCATATATAGTATTTCAGTATAAAGATACGTAAATCCTTAAATATGCTTTTCTTATAAGTAACTTTTCACACAGTCATACTTTCATGCTCAGAATTCATGAATATTTTTTAAAAATTTAAATTTGTGGAGGCATTTATAAAGGATAAATATTGCAAAACTTAATTAACTATAAAAAACTATTGGATTAATTAAAAATAATTTTTCATTCATATATTCACAAAAGAAAGTACACAAGTAAGACAAAACTTAGCCATGAAATGATCTGTATTATAGTACATATATAATGTGGTATAACCAGAAAAAACCATATAATTTATAAAATATCATAATAATTTAGAGTTCTTTCTGCTGGAAAAGTAATAAGATAAACATCAGTACCTTCATCTCCATTTTCTACAATAAAAATTTTTTCTTTTGAATATTTTATTAAGAATTAATGACTTAAGACTAAAATGACTCAATTTGCGTAAACAATTATAGGTAAATTTATATGGCAGAAATACAATGTTCATAAAGATTATATAATAGCAACAATGGAATTCAAAGCACAGTTATAATTTCAGTATACTACGTAATGTTAAGTTTATTTTGACTCACATTCTAAATTTAGTACAGTTTGATAATAAGATGAATAATAATTAGATTTCTAAACAATCAGAATCAAACTAAAAAAAATTATAATTAATAAGTATTCTCATACTTTTCAATTTAATTTTTAATATTTTAATTAGAAAAGATGAGAGAAATTTCAAGAATACTCAAAATAAATCTATGATAATCAATTGCACTTTTCTTTTTTTGTCCTAGTTTTATAAAGTTAACAATGGCTATGAAATAAAATGAATTATCAATCTTCATAGGACTAGCAAGTGCATTATTAATGATTAGCACTTTACTAAATTAATTCAAAAATTATGTTGGCACAAATGGGACTATTATAGAATGGATTTTTAAACCAGGGAAAAACTTATTAGGTAAAACTTAATCATCATAAATAACAGGAAAACAATAGGACAATATCAATAACACCAATTTAAATTGTTTCTAAGAATAGTATCAAACTTACTCCAGGGAGAGTTTTAATATTATGTAAAGCACTTTGCGCTTCCACAGCAGATTTACGGCAATAAAAAGTAACAAAGCAACAACCTAAATAAAAATCATCAATGTAAAATGTAACAAATACATGATGCATTAATTAAACATTACAATTAAAATAGATGCATATAAAAAAATTTCAATAAATTATATATAAACCAATCCCCAGAATAAGTATGCTGAAAATAAAATTAAAAAAAAAACTAAAGAAAATAATCTTTCAAAGTAAAAATAAAAAATTATTATCTTTCAAATTCTTTACATACACACAATAAGTATTAAGCTTTTAACACTTTTTCATGCAGCCAAAGCCTAAATATTTTTGTTTATTTGAAACAAAACGTATGCAACATTATTCAAGCAAAGTCACAGAGAGCAAGAAAGCAGGGGTGTTTGTAGAACCAGATGAAATCCCCTGGAGTGTTTCTTGACAAACTTGCCCGTTGATACGCCATCATAATTCTTTTTAATAAATTACAATATATGCTTCCTTCATGATAATACAGATTTAGAAAAGGGTTTTGTACTTCAGCAATTCTTTCTTCTATGTTTTACTCCTCTTTGCCATTGGCTACTTCATTCTAAATTTCAGATTATTCACTTCAACAATTTCATTTTTCATACAACCTCAATTTATTTTCTCTAACTAAAATGATTAAAAAAGGTCGAGATGATAAAGACACACACTGAATCGTCATTTTTGAGGACCCGAATCCCGGTGGTGGCTTTAAAGACCACACTTATCTCCAGATAGGTGAATTTCAGCTTGTCTGAAAAAGGAGGTCAGTGTACAATCCTGATCCGATTGCCACCATCAAACTTTCGGTCTCAAAATAAAGAAGCTTTAAACTTCATGGCCATCTTGGCTGAGAACCGGTCATTCTGAAACCGTTTAACTTTTTATTTTCTATTCCAATTTTTAATTTTCAGCAAGAAGCATATGGAAAAATATGCTTAAAATGATGAAGAATCAAATAATAAAAAAAAATAATAAATGCATATCAAGTGCTGAAAATATTTTTATTTGTAAAAAGAAAAATAAGTTCAAAATCAAACTGTGTAGAAAATTAGGTTTCTTAATAGTTTGAACTTTATGAGACAGACTTAGGTTGCTTTTCCTTCTAAGTAATTTCTGTTTTCCAATGGAGACATATTTTAACTGAGAAATTTTAGTAAGAACTTGTCCAAAGATCAAAGGGCAAAAATACCAGAGAAACCCAAACAAAATTTTCAGAAATTTCGGGGTTTTCCTGGAACACAAACACCCCAGAAGCAAAACAAGTATTTTCCCAATAAATTTTGTACATATTTAGAGTGAACTACCTCTGCTTTGTCCAGTCAATTTGTCCCTTAATACATTTATTTGATGGACAGGTCCAAACTCATCAAAAAGTTTTCTTAAATCATTTTCATCCCAGTTACGAGGAATCTGTCCAACAAACATTTTTATGGCATCAGGATCAGGTTGGTCTTTTTGTATCGTATTCATACTAAAAATAAAGATGATAAGAGAGTAATAAATATTCAACTCTCATAATTTGCAAAGCCCTAACACTTATTTTATTTTAAAAAAATAATTTAAGATTACATGATAAAAAGGTTAACAGTAGACACATAGAAATAACTTTTTTTAAAGCCAAGATTATTATCATTAACTTTAATACAGAAAGATAAATTTAAAAGATAACAACTACACAACGTGTATAAAGAGGTACACAGCAAAAGAAATATTTATGAAGATTGATATGAATAATTATCTATAACAAGTTTTCAATTATTTACTCTATGTACAAGATAAGAGAAAAAAAATTCAGTCATGAAAAATCTATTAAGAATTGAATAATTTTTAACTAACGATCAGAATTTATCTTACTAAATTGTTATCTCTATGGTGATTGGGTAGTCTAACATACAAATAAAGTAGTGCAGATAACTTTAAGTTATGAAATTAAATGCAAAATCTACCTTTGCATCTGATATTTATTATATTGAAAGCACTTTCAATATCAGATTCAATCAGCAAATCAAAAGTATGTCCATAGAATTCTCAACACTGTATTTTAATACATGAATAAAATCACCCAAAATTAGTTCAAAGGAACTTCTATTTTTTTTTTCTTTTTGTCTATCCTGAATCATACCTTCTTCAAATGAGCAAACCATTTTTTTTCTCTTCAATACACCTAGATTTTGAAAATATTCACACACAAAATTTGATTCTGATAGCAGCCACAGGTTCACAAAAATATTCTTTTAATTTAATCCCTTTACTTTCAATTGTTTCTTTTCCACCATCAAAGCAAACCATTTCCAATAAAGGAAAAAACAGCAAAACTAAACCGAGAGAACTTAATTGTGAAACAATACGTTTTAAAGAAAGAAAAAAAATCTGAGGAAAATTTTTATATACATTTTTCTTTTTAAAGAACATTTTATTCCCTCTATAGAATTTCTTACAGTATCTTTGGGTAATTTAAAAATAAATCTAGTATTAAAATAAATCACTTTTATTTCCTTAAAAATTAAAAAAATAATAATAATAAGGGACTTATGCTTAGTCCATCTAACAGACTTTAATTTCAGACTATGATTAGAACTGTAAAATACAGAACAAGCATACCACCAATAGTTTCAAATGAATACTGACCAACGATCAAAATCGAATAAGTCCCATCTAGAGTTAGATAATATAAATACAAATGCTGAAATTCTTACATTTTTTGGTCACTTTCCAAAAATTAGCAAGATTAACCACGATTTAAAAAATCAAACCATCGTAATCCCAAAGGTAATCAATCACATATCGCAATTCATATGTTTAGATTATCATATATAGCAGTTCGT
Organism: Parasteatoda tepidariorum; assembly: GCF_043381705.1. NCBI lineage: Eukaryota > Metazoa > Arthropoda > Arachnida > Araneae > Theridiidae > Parasteatoda > Parasteatoda tepidariorum. Next base: position 80,120,069 of record NC_092208.1, read on the forward strand.
ATTCAGGGTATTGAAAATTCCATTATTACAATTTATATTCCTGCATATTTAAAATCCAATATTGTATCGTATAAGCAAACATAGCAATTAGTATTCACGAGATTCTCATCACTTGCATACAATTAGAACTAAGTATGATAAGTTACTAAGTCTATTTTTATCCGTCATAGATTATTGAAACATAAATGAAAAAATTAAAAAAATTGAGAATGTTAACTATCAATATCAAATTTGACCATTGTATAATTGCATATAAAAATTACTCATGTATAATTGCATATCACAAATATATGTTTCATTTGAAATGACAAATCACTTAGAAAGAAAAATGAAGCTTATTCTGCAACAGTACGTTTAGTTCTGTTTTAGAAAAATTTATTTCCTTCCGCGTCGCAAATTATCATCACATTAAAAAAATAATTAAAAATCATGAAATTCGTAGCAGTAATTGCCGGAAAAAAGATCGCCGACGAAATCATGCGAATCAAACTTCTTAAATGCTCGGTTCGTTTCGAGATTAGGTTGCTGTAATAAATAATATCGTATTTAAAACTATGGCGAAATTAATAGCAATAACTGCCAGAAATTCGATAGAATTATTGCCTTAAAAAGTAAATACGCAAATGTACAATTTGAATTTTCCACATTGCTTGAAATATATCGGGATGTTTAAAATCCACGTGAAAATCAATATCAATAACTACCTACAGCAAATACAATTCAAACATTACATCGATTTACGATACTATCAGTGTAAATTGAGGGCATCAAAAAGTTATTAACTAAATGCATAGTAATATAAATTCCTGTAGAAAAAAAAAAGAAATTTCATTTTTTTTCTACTTTTCATTAAAAGAAAAATCTTTCTGCATGAACTCTGTAACATTCTGCGACAAAGTCGCCGTGATTCTGTCACAAGGGTTGTCACATGCCATTCGACTCAACCAAGCATCAATTTTGATCAGTAAGAATAGTAATGGCAAAAGCACAAATTATCATATATATAGTAATAAAAATAAATTATAAAGCTAAGAAATTAAAATTACTTGAAAATGGACAGTTCCAAGGTAATAAAGCACTACAAGTTGACAATCACCACTGCAAAAAAATCAAATAATAATTATTATATGAATGACAAACAGTTTATACTTGTAGATTTAACATTAATTAAATAATTAATAATCTGAAGAAAAGACACAATTAAGTTTAAACACTTCTTTAAACATGTAGGGTTTTTCATACAAATATAATAGGAAAATTCAGGAAAAGCTTAACAATCCAGAATTTTAAGTTCAAAATACTTCGGAAAAAATTTCTTTTAATCAATAAAACAGATTTTTTTTTTAAAATTTTAAACAAAAACAGGACTAAGACTTTTTTAGTACAGTACAGAACCCGTTATCCGGAAATCAGAAAACCGGAAAACCAAAAAACCGGAATGAAATTCGATAAATTTTCCCTCCATGCTTAAAAAAAAAAATTTTTTTCCTCATAAGATTTTAGGATTTTTCTTTCTTTTTTGAAAGATGTTTACCTTACCATCATTTTGGAAATAATCATTAGTGAATTACTCCATCGTTTTTTCTTCTTCTTAAGATTATTTCCAAGAAAAATTTTTTTTTAGTTGGGTTTAACAATAAAAAAAACGGCTTTTTGTAGCGAATCAGAAAACCGGAAAAATCAGTTATCCGGAATAGCGATGGTCCCGATCATTCCGGATAATCGGTTCCCTACTGTATAATCTGAATTTTTGTAAGTCATTGTTAAGGAGTGGCAATTCCTTCAGTAGCTACTTTAATATTAAACACCAAGAATTTTGGCATTAAATATTTATCAACAAAATGGTAATTATGTAGAAGTTAAGAATTAAAAACTTCTTTTTTTCTGATTTCTTAATTTGGTTTGTTCCTTTACAATTTCAGTTTGCTTTTTTTTTTTTACTTATCTTAAATAATGTTCATGATAGACTACTAAAGTTTCCCACCTGTAAATATTTTTTTACATGCAATAATGTGGTTAAATTTTTTTAAATTTTAATTAAGTCTTTTTTTTTTTTTGGAAACTAAAGTAATACAGAAAACCAAGATTTTCAGTGCTCAAATATCCAGCATTTTGACTTATACAAAACTTGTCGGCTATTCTGCAATCCGGTTAATCGAGTTCTTATTGCAATTTTTTCTCATTCCAAACAAACTTAAACATGGTATATATAATCTGTGACTAAGACATCAACTTGAATTGTAGGTATTCCAAAGACTTCTCAGTTAAACTCAGGAATAAATTTTTATTCTGCTGATTTAAATACAGTGAAAATCAAATCAGCCCGGTTAATTGAGACTTGCATTGCTAACTGTAAATGTTCAATTTTACACTTGAACTACCGTACATCCAATGTATAATTCAACTCAGGGGGTCAACTTTAAAGCTTCATAGCTGCCAACATGGATGGGAAAGAATTCAGTAGATTTTACAAAATAATATAAATTTTATGATAACTGTTGCATAATATACTAAATATTTTACATGTAGGGAATTTCAGGGGTTTTTATTATCAAAATACATTATTTCACTAAAAATGGTCTGCAATATTTTTAATTTATGATGGACATTAAATGAGTTTGAAAAGTTTTTATTATGTTAACTCATAATTTGGAATAGTAATAGACAAGTAATTCATTATTGATAGTTATATTCAAGCAATAAATTATGAAAAAATTCTATTTCAATAGCAATTAATTTTAGGAAACCTACTCAAATTTATCAAATTCTCTAAAATTTATAAAAATCTGGAGAATTTTTATTGAAGTGTTCTTTACAGAGTTCTCTCCAGGAATAAAAAAGGGCAAGGCTCTTCCTCTCTAAAAAGTCAATTTGAGTTTTGAAAGGGCACTCAATTGACACCGTAAAAGTTTATCAAAATGTGTAATATTGCATAATAACTGCATTTTATCCTCAAAAAATTTTAAATTACCCTCTTATACTATTTCATATGTATATTTCAAAAAGTAATTCTTTCTCATAATCGAAATAAGAGAAAATTTTGTAGTTTACAAAAATAATGCTAAAAAGCAATATCGGTATATTTAAAAAAAAAGGAAACAAAAATGATTAATTGATGAACAGCTTGAAAGTTTTTTTTTCCTGAATTTGAACTGAAAATTACCAGAAAATAAACATTTTAAGTTGCATTTTTTAAAAAAAAAATTTTCTTACAAAATTGTTTTAAAATCACTTGAAAAATTTATTAATCCCCCTCCCCCCAAAAAAGATACTTACAAAAATGTAACCAGTTGAGGATAATCCTAACAAAGAGTAAATATTTATAATAGTAATTAGAACTGAACCAATAAACACAGATAATTTTACCAGCGTGCAGTTAGTTAAACAGCATATAAATTTCTTCAAAATTGAATATGAAAAAAAGACAGTGTTTTGAAAAGATGGAGCCTTTAAAAAAAAAATAAATAAATAAAAAACGGATCAAAGGATAAGCCCGGCAGGTTGCCCTTAAAAAAATGCTTAGGCAGATCATTGTGTCCCATTGCTACTGCGTCTGTTCGCAACACAGTTTCACTGACTTCGCCAAATTAGGGAAGTGGAAACGATTCCTTAGTGACTTTCAAGCAGAACTCTAAGGAACACTTATGGCCCATGATATATTTTCATGTCATCCGTGAATTTCACATCTTTTAAATAGAATTATTAATAGAGAATTTAACATATTATACACACAAAAAAATATTATCTTTAAAAGCATTCCACATGGAACTCCTTGATCAGGCAATATGCATTTTTAATAAGTATACAACTAAAGATTTATGCAATCAATTCATAACTCCAGTGAACATTTTATTAGAAAGGTTTTCTACCATTTCTTAGACGAGACTGAAAACTGATGTCTAGTTTCTGGTTTGGTTTTAAGTTAAAGTAACATATTCAAAAGTTAACATTGTTTTTTAAATAAAATGAATCTGTGAATAATAGGATAAAGACATAAGATCTACACTTTTTTCAATACATTTTCAGATCTATTTTTCCGGTTAAAAACGCATGCATTATAAAATGAAAAAAAAAAATTAGGTTTAAAATAACCCAGATTAAAGAGAAGCCCACTCAAAACTTAGTAAAGTAGAACTGATTTTTATAATTTTTGAAAACGCATTCTATAGTTAGAGTGAAATTTCACAAAAAATAAATAAATAAATAAATAAAATAAATGAAATTTAGACATGCTCAATTTAAAGCATTTCTTAACAACTGGCTATATATTCTCACTTCTTCAATTTTAGATTTTGTTTAAATCCAGTAAAATTTGGTTTTTCCTAATAAACAACCGGGAAGTAAGTTTGCCCAGAAGTCTATATTTGCTCCCTCATGCTCCAGGACTCTTTTAGTTTTATAATAGGTAGTCATTTAAATCATTCACATTTTTGAAGCTTAAAATAAAAAAAAGAATTTTGTGCTTTAAATTCGTCAAAAACAGATAATTTGAACCTTAATTATATATTTCATAGAACTATGTTTTAAAATAGATCATACATTCAGAATGCTAATATGAAATCAAGAGGGCATCAGATTTAACCCATAAGTTTCTGGATCTTTTTTGCCTTGTAGCATCCTACCAACTTCCCTCTGAAAGCTTCAGCTTAAAATCGGGTCACAATCCAGAGACTGGGAAAACGCCAGATCTTTTCCAAGAAAATTCATTAATTTTCACAAAATAATTGAAACTTAAATAGAGAAATAATTTCATTTTTAAAAGACACATTTTCACTTTAGTTGAGGGCAATATCAAGATGGAAGCAAATATCAGACAAAATTAAATACCTTATTTCTAAAAAATAAAATTTTTATAATTTATTTTAATGACGGCATTGTATTGTAAATAGTAGTAAATAATTATAATAAAACATTGTGCACGCAATAAGTATCTAATGAGTAATATACATTATAAGATCATTAGATTGTCACTATATTTGGAATAAAATTATACATACATATATATATATGTATACATTTAAAATCAATGAATTTTATTTAAATGCACTTTTTAACTATATTGAAATAGAAAATCTATAAATAATTCTTATATAATGATCAATTTTTGCACTGACTTAGATTTTAAAATATTCGCTTAAGAAGAATAAAGATGAATATTAATTATAAATAAATATAATTAATCTATTTACTAGGAAGTTCATATTGTTAAAATAAAGTACGTATCCAGATGATATAATCATTCATTAGTGCACAAAAAATATTAATTAAACATTTATTAACTTTTTTTAATAAAGTTAAAAATATGTAAAATTTTTTTAATTGAATAATAATTTATTCATTTAAAGCAATGATATCTTTGAGATACTTTATCGAAGAGTAATTTTTCCTTGTTTCAAACGGCTCAAATATGAGCCAGAAGCAAAAAAGTAAACAAATACGTTTGATGTTTAAATGGCCTTCAAAACTATTTAATCTTATTCATAGGATCAATGATGTTTTAACAGTTATAACAATTGCACTGAACTTATATATGATCAAAAAAATATCTAAACAATCTTCGGAATAAATTGCATTTTATTATATTTGAATAGTATTTTTAGGTAGACTGGCTCAGTTATCTTCCATATGTCATCCAATATCGATTCCGAAACTATGTTAGCAACCATCTAAACTTGTTGCAAACACGTAGTTCAATGTGTAAAAAAGTTGAAAGTAAAAATAATAACTTAATTCGAACGTTCGTTTAATTTTAGATACGCATATATGATTCAAGTCAAGGGTTACAGATCTGTTTAGTGAATGGTTGCAATTTTTAGATTAAATTTCCGTGTTGCGCTAAATCGAAATAGTTCAACAAGGTGACATTCGTTTTGTAACCAGTGATAGTAAATTTTATACGATCTTAATACTGTTGATAATAAACTATTATATGTTGTCACCTACCTACGTCACAACGAAAATTACACAAACAAATACAATTTACACTTCACAGAAACAAGACTAACAGCAAACAAAATGGCGACACTTGGTTCTTCGATGCCACATTATAAAAAAAATAAAAAATGTAAACATGTCACTTTGGAAGGACAGTAATAATGCGCAACAGTTGCTTTTCAGACATAAATACTTATAATCAGCAGTTAACTTGGTTTATTTGACTCTTATTAACTTGTTGATTCAATATTGATCTTTCTTTAAGTTTAGTTTAAATAATTAATGTTAATTGTTGGCCATCTTTTCCGTACAGCCTTTAAATTTTCTCTGATGCTTCCTCAAGAAAAGCGACAATTTTTTTTCTGTTTTTGTAAAAATTTGAAATAAATTCTAAATAGAATGTTTTGTAGAATTAAAAAAATGGCATAATACAATCAACAATAATACCAATTGCGTAATAATTTGTATTTGTTACGTAATTTCTCAGGATTCTTTTCATATAAATCATTTTGCATTAACTGTAACTATAATATAATATATTAATTTTTAGAAGAAGAAAAATAAATAGTTTCGAGATGTAAATATACTAGTTTTTAGTTTAAAAGCACCTAGTTTATTATCCACGATGAATATTAGACGTGGTTTATGCGACTTGCCTAATGAAATTTTAGCAAATATTTTATCATACCTTGACTATAAAGACTTACGAAAGTAAGATAAATGAGTTCTATCAAAATCTACATGGATTTTTGTCTGCTTAAGTGCGCAATGTTTGAAGAAACAATCTCAATATTTTGCATCTTCCAACTATTTGTCATAATATACGAAATTTTTAAAAAAATTCAATTCTTGGCATTAGGAGGGAAAATATTCATTAGTTAATACAAGAACTACTATGTTCATTTGTAAACTAAGATAATGAAACATATGTGCCTTTTTTAATTTTCTACTCTATAAAACATTGATTTCGACATGCAGAATGTTAGAATTTTTGAAAAATTGACAAACAATGCTTTAAGAACCTCTGTGGTTGAAATAACGTACATATTTCAGCAATAAAAATAATGATAGCAATGGAGATGGCTTCTAAATTTACTCAATGAATTTCAACATTTAGGATGACCTGGGGTAATTCCTGATCAAAAAATGCAAACATCTATTTTGTGAGAAAACTATTCAAGATAGAATTTTAATATTTACTGGAAATTTGAGGCTATATGAGTTGAGTCCTATGCTACCTTCTTTTGTTTGAAAATCTAATTAGAATTTAAAAGATTTTAAATTTTTAGTGATCAGGAATTACCTCTTCTCTTGATCATTTCTGGGGTAATTACTGATCACCAGTTTTTATAGTAAATGGGCTGTAAAAATAATTATACAATGGTAATTAACAAATAAGACATTAAGATCAAACAAATAAACCAAAAAGATATTTTTAAGCAGCTATTAAAATGTTTTATTTAAAAGCCGGAATAAAGATTAATACTTCAGCTCTGGCAGCAGCTCTCACACTGAAATTTTCATTTTCAATCATTAATAGAAATTTGCTATTTTCGCTTTCTAGAAGATTAGTATCCTTTTTAGGCTTATAATTTCTCACCATATTTATATTAGGTTAATTTATCAACTTAAAAATTATTCTAACAATATACACACATAAAATTAAGATAGAAGAAAGGTAAGACAAGCTAGAAATGGTGCATATCAGAACACATTTGTCTTGTATACAGTTAAAAACAAATTTTGTGATTATACTTAAAATATATTTTATAGTTGTTCCACTTAATAAATATGAACTGTTACATAAGAAAAGACAATTAACTATTTATTAGCTATTTTTTATGCTATAAGAAGAAATGAAAATGATCAGGAATTACCCCAGTGATCAATAATTACCCCATCTGTAGGGGGCAACATTTGATATAGTTTCCTATTATCAATTATAATGTTTACAGTAGATGTGAAACAATTAAACAAAAGCTTACACCATTTTTATATAAAAAAAAAAAGAAAGTAACTCAACATATTTATTATTAAGAGAAGGAGAGGGATCTTTGCAGAAATGTACACATTTTGAAACCCATCTTTGAAATGGAAAATGCAGAAAACATTTTAAAAGATACTTATTTATTAGATTAAATAAAAAACTATTATTAAGTAAATGTAGTTATATTTAGTAAAGTGTACAAACTTTCTTGTCCATGTCTCAAATTTAAAAAAAAAATAAAACTTAGGTGATCATTATTTACCCCAGAAACATAAATTCGTGAATTACCTCAGGTCACCCTACTACTCAATAATTTTTCTGGCACTATACAGTATACATCAAACTATTAATTATTTTGTTCAGATGGGTATAACTATCATTAGTAAAGGTGTATATAATTTTGTAGTAACATGAATCTTAATTTGAGTTTAAACGGAAGTCAGATAAGCTAATTTTTTTTAAGTTAATTACAACTTCCTTATTGTAAACATAGTTTACTGCAACTATTTTTATGAAATTACTATTTAAATGCAGTCGCTACTTAACTACTTTTAGGAGACAAATTTTAATATAAGATTCAATTTCCACTCTTGTTCAAAACTTAAAGAAGTTGATTATTTAAAGAAAAAATGTCTTTGAATAATAAAAGAGTTACCTTTTTAGCTTTCTGAGAGTTTTCTAAGAGTTTTTCTTTTAGCTTTCTGAAAGCCAGGTAGCCCTGCCATGCCTATTTTATGATAATAATAATAATAAAAGAAAAAAGAATTACTATGTTAAGTGAGAAAAGTTGTTGCCGACTTGCGAACTGAATAAGTTCATCTATGCTAATTTTGCAAAATCAATTTGTTGCTAAATACAGTACAGAACCCGTTATCCGGAAATCAGAAAACCGGAAAACCAAAAAACCGGAACGAAATTCGATAAATTTTCCCGCCATTTAAAAAAAAAAGTTTTCTTTTTCCTCATAAGATTTCAGGATTTTTCTTTCTTTTTTGAAAGATGTTCACCTTACCATCATTTTGGAAATAATCATTAGCGTATTACTTCATCGTTTTTTCTTCTTTTTAAGATTATTCCCAAAAAATTTTATTTTTTAGTTGGGTTTAACAATAAGAAAACGGCTTTTTGTAGCGATTCAGAAAACCGGAAAAATCAGTTATCCGGAATAGCGATGGTCCCGATCGTTCCGGATAATCGGTTCCCTACTGTACTATCTAATTCGCCATTAGATATTTGGGTAATCATGCTGCCAGTAGGACTTACAAATTCTTTATAAATACTATCTGGATTCTTTGATTGTAACAGACTTTATTTATTTCACTCCTGTTCTATTCCATATTTTTTACTACCAGTTTAAAATAATTTCTGTTACTAAAGTAACATTCAAATAAAATTTCAGAAAGAAATTTTAATTGTCGAAAATTATAACATTATTCAAATAAAATGTTGGAAAAATTAAACATCTTTGTGGTTTTCCTCATGTTTTGCTGTAGTCTTTGAATAGAAATTTTATTTAATCGCTCTATGTTTTTTTAAAAACATTTTGTCATCTTGATTCCATCTTTTAAGTTCATTCAAGCTTTAATCTTTCACTTTGTTTTCATAATCTTGCGAAAGTTTTACTAAAAGAAATCCTAATTTTGAAAATCTTGATTGAAAATTTAAAATGAATCTTAATGTTGTTTTTTTAAAAAATTAATTTTAATGTGTAGAATAATTCATAAGTTTAATACCATTTTTTTAAAGCAGTTCTTTTGCTTTCCCAGCAAATAAGGTCAATCTTAATGGATCGTTTTTTTAAACGAATTTTAATGTGTAGAATATATCAAAAGTTTCATACCGTTTTGTTTTGAAAGCAGTTCTTTTGCTTTCCCAGCATTTTGACCCTGGGGTTAAAATAACATTGGAGGATTCATTAGAATCACACGGGGAAACCCAATTATTTGTTTCTAGAAGGAACAAGATTAAAGTTTGACAAAATCTTGGGCCAAAGCTTAAAATTAATAAATTCATTTTTATTATTTTTTGTTCTTTGTATAGTTTTAAATTTTTTAAAAAACTTTTTATTAAGAGGTACCTTTTTTAGGACATGGGATATATGCTGCAATAAAAGTTCTTTTAGTCCCTTTTTTATATCAGACAAATGAAAATAATACATTGCATAATCATCAATTTAGATAAGTTGAACACACCCTTAAAAGTTAACTCTTAAAAATTGGACACCTGAGATTCTATCTTTTTAATTAAAAAAGATTTTAATGTTATAGATAGTACCTATAGAAATGTCCCCATTTTAGAGCCAAGGTCACTGTTTTCGGAGAAATTTAAATACAAGACATTCCTTAAATTCAGTTGGTGACATAATAATAATACAGTGACATAATAAATGAAAAACATAAATTTAATTAATAATTAAGATTTATCGTTTTTTAAAGATCTATTTTCTTTTTGTTTAGTGTGAAATTTGTAAATAGAAAGCTTTCTGGACTAACCAAGCAAGAAAAGTTTTGGAGAAATTACTGTGTAAAGTATTGGTTGCTTACAGAGTAAGTATGGAAGATGAAACTCAACTATTTTTAGATTTATGATGTCACTTAAACTTTTTTTTGCTCATGATTTTTCAAAAAAATTGTTCATTGCCATTTAATCATATAATTTTTTATCTGTTCATATCTTGCAAATTACATACCAACAACTAATGTTTAGTCGGCACTCGGCTTATGTCTGTTTTTGCTATAATCTTTAGAGAGTTATAAGTGAAAAATAATTTTTTATACTCTGAAAAAATTGTCAGTAAAATTGTAAATACGGGGAAATTTTTGTATACAAACCTGCTCCAGAAAAGTCCCCAAATTTTGGCAAAAACTCTGTTGTGACATCAGAGAAAATAAAAAAAATACCACAGAAGGGGACTAATTCAAAGTAATTCGTAGGTACCCTAATGCAAACCAATACATAATTTTTTTTTACATTTCCACAAAGTACATTAGGAGTCTTGATGATGGTAGTTGACACAAACAGGTACTGATACAGAAATATTCCCATGAATTAGGATAACAAAAAACTTAATAAATATTTGTAATTTTGAATAAATATAAATTACAGCAACAAATTTTTTAAAATTTATTATTTCCGTTTCTATGTAAATTCACGCTAATGTTTTAATGCTTTGTGCTAGAATGCAAAATATAATAATTGTAGTCATATAATGAACTCATTTCATTAATTTGTTTGTAATTTTCAAATTTATTTAATCGCTAGAGATATTTTGTTTTTATACATTATTATAGTGAAAATAATAATTATATTGTTATGTTGTCGTATGAATTGTTTTTATGGTGTCTAATATAATCAAGAAAAGAGTTCTTTGTCAGAAACTAGTTATTCTATTATAATCACGTAAAGTCTTTGAAAAATATTTTGCATTTTGTTTATACATATACATAAAGAAATTACAACAATATGAAGAAAATTTTTTTATTAGTGCACGTATCCTAATTCTGACATATTTTAAAGTGATTAAATATATGTTTTGAGTGCTTAAAAAGTGCTTAAAAGATGCTTATTTTTTGTTGAAAAATTAGGCTACACACCTTGAATTAGTTATTTTATGAATAAAGAAATTCTGAGTAGATAATTCTTTGTAAGTTAACATGGAAGAAATAAACTCACTTTTCTGGCTGAATGGGATCCTAAAAAATTTAAATTTCAAAATATTTTTTAAATTAGCATCAACAGTAATTAAGTTCTAACATTCTCTAAGTTCTTATTATATTCTCTAAATAATTAATTTATATTCTCTAAATAATTAATTTATATTCTCTAAATAATTTTGAAAAATAAGTTCTTCCTTGATTCAATTTCTTTTTCTTTTTTTTTCTCGATTTTCAAAAATTCAAAGAAATTTTCAAAAATATTAATTAGTTATTTTATATGTAAGGAAATTCTGGGTATATAATAAGTTGTTGGTTAACATAGAGGAACTAGAATACCTTTTCTGTCTGAATGGGATCCTGTGAAATTTAAATTTTTAAATTTAATCTTTAATCTCTTCCTCTTTTCAAAAATATTAATTAGTTATTTTATATGTAAGGAAATTCTGGGTATATAATAAGTTGTTGGTTAACATAGAGGAACTAGAATACCTTTTCTGTCTGAAGGGGATCCTGGGAAATTAAAATTTTTAAATTTAATCTTTACCTGATATAAGGCTATTTTAATAAAAGTACATTCATTGTATGATGCAATTTAGTATTATTTGACATCTTTTTTTTAAATTTTTTATTTGATGTATTTATTTCAATATAAATTTTCAGAATGTGTTAAAATAGTTTTAATTATTTTCAGATGTCCTGAAGGTCAAACTTGGGAGGACACTTTTATAAAATGGTTTAAAGATATGGGAGCTTATATAAATTATTATAAAATCTTGAAGACTGCTTGGGATAACATAAAAAACTATTATCAACTGAACAACCCTCAAATGTATTCTACTATTATGGGTAATTCTTGTTTGAATTAATTTTATATTTGATATTTCACTGACATCGTTTGCTTCACAAGTTTCATTTTTTAAAATCTATTTCTTTTTTGTCATACAAATAATTTAAATCCTTCCTCTTTTTCTCCTAAAAAATGTAAAAACCAGCACTAATTCAGTTATTATTATTTATTTTTTTTTTTGTTTAAAGTCAAATTATTTATTGTGTAATGTTAAGACAATTTTTATTTTTAATGTCAGCATTGTAGATATGAAAAAAGTTATAATATTGTATCAAAAAGAAGAAAAGTTTTAATTCGTTAGGAAAAAATGGTTGTTAAAACCTTTGCATTTATTTATTCATATGTATGGATATATTGTATGTGTATATATATGCAGTACTAAATTTCATCTGTTTACCGGAGGGGTCTCTTTTCCAGAAACTTTTTAACAATCAAAACAAACAAAACTCGTCTTTTTCCCTAATTTTTTTTTACATTTACGACTTGTTAAAAAAAGTAATCAGTGAAGATAATCCTCCACTTTTGCGTTGATTTCCACTTTATGATTTTTAGCCAATTTGCAATTTTTGTTTCATTTTAATATGATTTCCGCTATAATATGAAGGGAAAAAATTGATATCACGGAAACAAAATCCGGCATTTCACTACAGCACAAAAAAACCCCATTTTTTTTCTCTCTCTTTTGTCTGTCATAAAAGAATTAATACTACCAAGAATCACACGCTAAATTTCAGAGTGCGCAGAATGTCACATTTTGACGATTCCGGTTTTGAGATAAATTTGTCACGACTGAAGTGAGTCATAAAATTATTATTCAAAAACTCGATTCGGCATTTGTGGATCGGAATAATATTTTATTAAAAATGAAATCAAAATTTTAAAAACTATGTAGAAATCCCAAATTGTTGAAATTGCTATCAAGGAAACCCTGTGGACAATGAAATGGATTCAAAATTTCCAGATAATGTAGCATCAAAACACTATGAAAATCCTTAGCAATAATCCTTATTGCTACTTCCTATGAAAATCCTTAGCTCGTTATATTTCTTGTTTCTTTTATTCATGCTTTTGTCAGCCAGATACTTTTTAAATATTTTTAGACTTTATACTATTCTCATCGAAAATTATTGTATATGCATACTATTTTTTGTAAATCATTGTAAATATATTCCTGGTAAAAGAATTTATAGAATGAATCTATAATACTATCTTCATAAATCAAAATTTGTCTGTGACTTCAAAGCTATCAGATAGTGATTTATTAAATTAATCCCTAGAAACTTCAAAAATTTATGAAGATAAAGTTAAAGATCTATATGTTGACATGTCTTGAGTGCTAAAAATTAATGCCTATTTTTAAGACTGTTAGACATGAATGAGTAAAACAGAAGAAAAAGAAAGTTTAAGTTGAATTTTATATAATGATCCTAAAGAAATTAAATAAATCTCCACGAAGTCTATAATCAAGTATCAGAAATCTTTAGCTTTTGTTTTTTCGTGTACATGTACTTTTGATTCATCATTTCAAATTTTTATTGGATGCAAGTCTTGAAATGTTTTAAAAAGAAGTCTCAGTAATGTTTCCTCCTTTTTTACTTACTTTTTAGATATAAAAATAATCTGCAGATGCTGCAATAATCTGTAGCACCCGTTGCTGTGCTAGAGGTTTTTTAGCTGCCATTTATGAATATTTACTACCATTTATAATTTTTTTGCTACCATTTAATATGAAAAATTTATAAAATGGAGCCACTTGAGACACAATTGTGCTCATATGTATCTAAAATGAAATATGATGCACAAATTTTTATATTGCTGAAAAGGTATTAATTGGATGTTTTATCTCAAAATAATTAATCGATTTGATATTTTCCACTTGTCATTCAAATAACTGCACTTTTAAACAGATATTTATGGATAAACTATTTGTGACCCTAAATGGAGTAAGATTTGGATTTCAATGTACTGAAGGATGTTGAAAATTATTTTCTTACTCTGCATATTAAAAATAGAAGGACAATTGCTTAATGGAGGGATAATCAGAGAGATCTTATAAGGAAGGCTTTGGCCTATACTGAGCTGTCAAGCCAGAGATCATGAAGATGAATATTTTCTTCCCTTTATTTGTTTTTCCGTAGAGAAATACTATTGGATATTTTGTAGATGACCTTTAGATTAACTATTTCTTAAGATTTGTAGAATGGATTTCTGTTTATACTAGACAAATTTTTTTACATGCATAAATTGTATAATTTGAGAGATGTTCACAGACTTAAATTATGTAATTTTCTATTTAATAAAGCAAATTTTTAAAAGATATTCAACATAAATATGTATCAAATTGTTTCCAAATGAGTTAAAGAGTTTATTTTTTAGTATTCTTTTTAACATTAGGTACTTCGACTTTTTAGGTGGAGCTTCTGAAGAAGAATTAAATGCATTAGAGAGGCGTCTGCATTTTGTGCTGCCTCTTGATTATCGTTGTTCATATCGCATATGCAGTGGTCAAGAATTCTCTTCACCTGGGTACTAATTTTATTTTTATTTTTTTATTGAAACTGAAAAAAAAAGTACTGCACACATTTGTAAAATCCTTTTCTTTTTAGGATCATGGGTAGTATGTCAAGTCCAGGCTGGTATAGAACGGAAACTCTTTTGGACTTAAATACTGTTTCAGTTGTTGGATTTAGGGTATGATAAAAATATATTTAATCCTGTTATTATTAAATGTGAGTGCATAGTCAATACAGTAGCTAGGCCGCATAATTTAAATTGAAAATAATTTTGTGTTCTTTCACATATGTGATTGTATTTTTATGGGGGGTGAGGGAAAGAACAGAATTATAGGTGTTCCATTTTATTTATTCCTTGTGCTATAAAATTTTATAAATGATGTCTTTGGAATCACATACTTGATGTTATTTTTAAATTTTAAGGAGTTCAATATTTTCATTTTTAGGAACGGGACGGTTTGAAAGGTTGTATCCCTCTTACCCTTTGTCTACATTCTGGTGTAATCCAATATCTGGCTGTCACAGATGAAGATGGCTATGAACCAAATACTATATTTTATCCAATGGATATGGAATCAGGAAGAGAGAGATCTTCTGTTGATGCTTTCATATCAGGTGGGAGATAATACAATACGAAATTTTTCTAATGTTTAAAAAATGCATTGATTTTTTCCAATGCTGTGATGCCACAATTGGCATACACATATTTATTTTCTATCTTTTAAAATATCTTTCATTACTTAAGCTGATTTTTTATTGATAGAATTACTTTTAAAATAAATCACAGACTTAATCTTTTTAAAACAAACATAAAATATTTATTTCTTCTCTTCCAGATCAATGTAACNTGATTTTTATCAATGCTTTGCTTTTTAAATATTAATGCTCTTTTTTTAATTGTCTGTCAGTACGTTAGTGGTATTATACCAACAAAATTTCATCTAATTCTCTGCTCATTTAAATGCATATTATTGCTATTAAAGGCATAGTTACAAAATGTTATTTTTGTATGCACATATGTATATATTTTGTGTGTGAAATTAATGGTTTAAAACAAAATTGTTGATTTTTCTTTTGCCAATCTAACTGGAATGCACTAAGATTCTAAATGGAAAGGTTTTGCAATAAATAGCGCATTTAATTCATAAGAAAGAAAACTAATTAAGAAATTTTTCTGCTGAGACTAAAATCGAAAATTTTTTACCACTTCAAATTGCCTTAGAACATTACTAAGGCAATTTGAAGTGGTAAAAAATTTTCGATTTTATTTTATATTTCCTCATCAGATTTAAAATACACTTTTGAAAGCATAGTTGACTACATTTTTTATTAGTTTCTTATCATTTGCACTTGGTTGGTCATCTATAAAAATAATTTTAAAATTTTTCCAATTTCACTGTCAAAACAAAACGGCCTATCGGATAAACTAGTGGTAATTATTTTGGTCTACACTCTACATATTATGTACAAAAAAAGAAACATTTTGTGATGTTTTTTTTAACTTTATTAAGAGTATAATTTTAAAGCACATTAATTAAAAATTAAAGGAAAAGAGACACTCAAAAATTGAGTTTAATAACATAAAACTACCATTGCTATTAATGTATTAAAAATATTTGCATCACCTTGCAGATGTAAGCAAAGCATTCCTGCAACAGCCAGTAGTGCGCCAGGGGGGTTCATGGAGGATAAGGCTCCACAGTTCCACAGTTTTGTGACCAACAGCATGATTGTTGCAATGTGGTGAGCACTGCGCACAGACCCCCTTTACTTCCCAGACAAGCTGGTACTCAGCCATCTGAAGCTGGTTGGGCTTTTAGTCACCACTGGGAATTGAACCCCAGCTCTTCGCAATGACAGCCCTGTGCCTTAACCGTTGAGCCATCGTGGCTCCACCTCACAAATACTAAGCATTAAATATTAGATTTCTTTAGAAATCAAATTTACTCTTTCTAACAAAAAATGTATCTAAAATTAAAACTCAGTAACCAGACTTTGTTAAGATTAACCTATCTTTATTTTATTGATTAGATAATATAAATATGTCATTCACTTTATTTTTCTATCTTTTAAAGTAATTTTCTATTTTATTTTCTAGGAACTTCATTTCAAGAATGGGTCACCTCACATGCAAATCATTTGACAAAAAATGATTATGTTTCAATTCAAAACCAGCCCTTCACGTAATGATTTTTAAAACTTACTTCATCCATTCATATCAGGGTTGTCAATTTCTACAAAAATTTCTGTGGATGTCGTAGTAATATTTTAGATGTCTGTGAAGGAAAACTTCTCAGAGTTACAAAAATATTTTTGTACTAATTGAGAAATTGGCAGTTTAGTTTATTATCTCTGTTAAATTAAAACCATTGTGTGAAAACCATTTTATTTTGATGTCTCAAATTTAGAGTTTAATATACCTAATTTATCTGCAGAATATCTCTGAAAATAATAAAGCTTATTTTTATGTGAAATTATGCAAATCCAGACATTCCGTATTATTTTAATTTTGTTATTTATTTTATTTTATTTATCAATATATTTGTATTTTCTAAAGTCCTTCCTTTATTTCAACATGATCTTTTAAGAGAAATTAAATTTTATGGCCAACATAATTAGTTTTATAGTTTTAAGCCTTTTGTAATTGTCTTTGAAAAATGTGTGTATTTGTCATAAAACTTTTGAAACTCTAAAATATCACTGGTCCTTCAATTGAGTTTTTCTTTTTATCTCAAAATCTCTTATCTTACCTTTAATCTTTAAATTCTCTAAACAAAAAATGTTTTATGGAGATTGGCAACCTTGTGAAAGTTTTCGTTCTTATGAGTTACAAAAAATCAATTTTTGTGATGACTTTGAATGTTTTATTTTTTAAACGGAAAGATTACTTGTTAAAATTTGTATTTTGTTTTATAGTAGTAATAAAAAAATGAACTTCATTCTAATTATAAGGACAAAATGAATATACAAAATATTGCAAGCCAAATTTAACTATTTATTATATGTGACCTTTATATAATGAAATGAGAAAAAGGAATTTAAACAAATGATATAAGTAAAAGAATAATTAATTTCTTACAGTTGATGGAATTTTCTATTTTTTGGAGATGTAACGAATGTTCGACCATTATTAATTTGGCCAAATACTCGATTGGCCGAATATTTGGCCTAATATTTGGCAAAGTATTTTTTGGAAAATTATTTTTCAACAAAGTTTTTTTTAATTTTAAAATTCGAATAGATTGAATAAAGGGTAATTTTTTTACTCACCATTGTTAGGACTAGTTTTTACACATATTTAAGTTCTAAAACTTGCAAATTTATGTTCTGAAAGACAAATGGAGAAGCAAAATTTGAAGAATTGAAACTGGATTACTTTATACTGAACCACGAGTTTTGTACTACTAATTTGCTTTTTAATTATATTCAGGCAAGTCGATTTTTTCGTTTTTCAACACTTTTGTTTTAAGAATTGAGAATGTTTTTTTTCTTTTGTTTGTTTTTATGTTTCATTTTGTTGTTTTCTGTCTTTAATGTAACTCAGCATTATAAAGGAGCGTTAAAAAAAACTTAATTCTTTTAATATTTTTTTTCCCTGTATGGTACAACAGATAAACAGTAACATAGAAAACCATTATTTTCAACATTCAAGTTATATTTTAAGGTCTAAGAAAAAAAAATTTCTCCCCATTTCTCTTTTGCTTTTTAATTAACTTTTCTTTATATCAGTATTTTTATTATGACAAAGAATTTTTTGATGATCATTTATTATGAATGTTATTTTTTGATCATCAGTCTGCAATGTGAGAAAGTGAAATTGAAAATTTTAGCTTTGAATTTGATTTAAAATGAAGATTAAAAATAATATTTAAAAATGAAGAACACTTTTCATTTTTGTTTATATTTAGCTTTTCTTTTTTGCAAAAACTCTTCTTTTATCAGCATTTTTATTATTACACGACAATTCAAAGGGTTTTTTATTAGACTTTATGCTTTTCTTTTTTTTTTTTTCACTTTTTCTTGGTAATACAATAATAAGAAAATTGAGGTTTTCAGCTTTAAAATTTTCTTTCAGAAATAAAGGTTGATTTTTATCTTTTTCTGTTTCTATATATAATCTTTTTTTATGGTAGCACGGCATTTTTAAAAGCAAATTTCATAGACTTTAACTCTTTCAACACTTTATGATTACTTATTTCCCGGGAAATACTATTTTTACCATTAAAGTTTTGTTTTGAGAATTACGAGGATTTTTTTTCGATTTCTCTTTTTTTCCAACTTTACAACTTTGGTTTATTCTAATAGTTGTTATTCAGTTTTTTTTATCTTAAATATTTCTTAATGGATAACTATTACAGTTTTTTTCCCTTTACTCGATACCAACAATATAGCTAAGTTTTGATTATCTTTAAATAATGGCTAAACTTATTTCTAAATTAAAGATAATATTTATTAATGATTTTTTCTTTAACAAAATCTTGACATTAGCCAACTATTTTGGCCAAATATTCTGTGTTTGTCTATTTTGCCAAATCATTATTCGTTACATCCCTTCCATTTTTAACATCTTGTTTTACCAACCCAATTAAGCAACTCAAAAAATTAAGAACTTCACTGCTTTTTTAAATTACTGATAAATTTGACTAATTTTGCTTTAATGGTAAATTGTAAAGAAAGTTGTTGTAGATTGACTTATTGAAGTTGATAGATATTTGTTGATTATGGCAGAAATCAAAAAAATTAATGGAAGCTGTCTGATTGAAGCAGATGATGAAAACAGGAACATAAACAAAATAATTTTTTTTATTTTGTTGCAGACCTCAAGGTGTATAATAGAAAGAATATTGTTATTCAAGTGACATTTCGAGTAAAATGATAAATTTTGCATAATATGAATAATGACAGACCGTGGAAGACAAATCTTCCACAACTTGCATTATCAAAAGTAATATTTAATTAATACTTTTGAAATACAGGAGCAATCCATTATAAGCTTTTTTTATCAAAAACGAACACAAACAAAGGTCAAGCCCATTCAGTCAACTCCACGATAATGTTTAAATAATTTGGCTGAAGACTTAAGGCAAAATAATTCTTTGGAAATATTTAAAATTAATTAAAAATAAAAAATATTTTTTCAATTTTCTCATGTTTCTTCTTACTGGTATTCTACTAATAATTTCATAATAATAACTAAAATGTTGAATAACTATTGGATTATTAATTGGATATAATTAAAGGTTTCAAATAGCATCAGCTAAAACAAGTTTTAACCCTTGGAACCCCTGTGAGCCTCTCGTAAAACCCAAGTCTTCGCTGAGCACCTTTTGGGAACATCTGGTCTAGTAGTATAGATTGCCCTTTTCTAATAACAGTTACTTTTAAAATTTATAAGTTTGGTTATTAGCTTGCAATTTGTCAAAAAAAATGTCATGATAATTTAAAATGGAAGTAAAGTGAAAATAAGAGTTTTTAATAAGAAAAAGATAAATAAAAAAAAGGAGGGACAAGCCCTCTGTATTTATTGATCATAAATTCATCTTTTTATTTATTGGAAATGTTATTTTATTTCAGTGAAATATATTTAATTTAATTTCAATAGTTTGTAGTATACTTCTATTCATTTTAATTTTTCCTTCTAGTTTTTTACATGATTCAGCTGCAGTTGAAACCACTGGTTATATAACAGTTTCAGTTGCTACCTGTTTCCTTCCTGAACTCAGTAAAATCAATCCACCGAAATTTCACCACACCTACAGAATTACGTAAGTATTATTTTTACTTATGTGTATAGTTATATCCATGTTTAGTATAGTTAGATACGTGTTAATATATTTTTTATCAGAGTTTTTTTTTATTAGTGTATATATTTTTTTAAATCAAAATTGAACTAGTTTGTAATCTGAATAGTGATAATTAGGTTTTGATCTGTCTGCTATCTTATTCAGGGGAAAAACATCATGCATTTTTTTGCTTTGTGAAACTAAGTTATTTTTCATGTTCCTCAGAATAATTATATCACAGGTTTGATTTATTTTTTAGCATGAAAGTTAGTCTACTCTTAAGCAGTAGAAAATATTAACTGAAAGAATAAAAATACATATTTTGAGCAATTCGCTGTCGTCTTAAGTTACATTATTTAAAATATAATTTGTTGTTGAAATATGCATTTCAATTTATTTTAAAACTTATGTGTTATAAGTGCAAAAAAAAAAAAATCTCTCTGTCATGCCTCCATGCAAGTTTTTATTGAACATTTATTGCTATACATTTGTATAATATTGCATTGTTTTTCTATGTTAGTATTAAATCGTTGTTCGTCATTTTTTTATTGAATGTCCATATTATACTTTTTTTATGTTTGTATTAAACGTTTTATTTTTGTTTTACTGTATTTATATGGAATTTTTTCATATTATGGTCTTTTATGGTGCTTGTATTGAATATTTTATATTATGTATCTTAATGGTATATTTTTTGAAAGTTTTACACTACATTTTATGATGTTTGTCATGCCTCCATGTTGTGATGGCACTGTCATCAAGGTAGATGTTGTAAATAAAGATAGAGGAGTTCGCACGAAGTGGTGTAAAGACGTTCTTTTGGTAGTAGTCTAATTATTGGTTTGGACATTGCGATATCACATTCTCTTTATGTTATTCTTTGAACAATAATTGGTCTTGAATTTTTTTTTGGTCAAAATGGCTAAGTACCGTTAAATGGTTAATATGTTTAAATATTTGGCACGCATTATAACCGGAGAGTTATCTTCTATATTGCATCTTACTTTATCACAACTGTATATTCTGTTAAGCACTTGATACTAACATAAATTAATGTAATCCAGGAATACCAACCTTTTGTTGTATACTATTGTTTTGTATTTAGCTAATAAGGGATGTACATTGAAATCCTCATGGTCAGTGGTAGACGTAGTTCTGAGAGCTGGGGGAAAAAGTAAGAATAAAAAAGAACAGTTTTTTTTTATTTAGAATGTCCATGTCGTCAGCTGCATGTGAATTAGATGAGTGTCAATTGGAAACAAGACACTGGACTATAACTGATGAAAATGGTAGCGAAGAGTTAGTAGATGGGCCTGGAGTTGTTGGAGAATATCCCGTCATGTATCCTGGTGCTTCCTTCTCTTGGGTTAGTAGTACAAGTTTCAACACCACTTATGGAAACATGAAGGGGTATTTTAGAATGAGAAACTTAAAAAGTCGTAAGTATTTAGAAATTTTATTTATTTTTATAAATAGTTTTTTTTTTTTTTTTTTTTTTTTTTTTTTTNTTTTTTTTTTTTTTTTTTTAAATTTTCTTCTGTGATGTAGTGGATTTTCTTATCCACACATATTAGCTGTTCCTATCTGCTTGATTTTTTTTCACAAACTTGTTGAAGATAAACTTAAAATTTTATATTTGACAAAACGATTTATTATTAGTTATTACCCTTGCTTTTAAGATAGCACTTGTTACTAACCAAGTACATCAAAAATTACATTTTATAATGTTTTATTTATGTTTTTTATCCTACTAATTTCAAGTGCATTTATTCCTTTTATTGAATGTTAAATTTTAAGTTTCAAAATAATCAGAGAAACAAGAAACTAGAAAAAATTTCCTGGAAATTGGAAAAATTAGCTAATGGCAACTGTCCCTAATATTCTTGATTCTTTATTGTAATTAACATGTGTTTTACAATTCCGTCCTGAAATATATTTAATACTTCTTTGTTAATTATACTGAATACTTTTTATTTGAACTTAAAATAATGTGGTGATGTAGACCTAATGTTGTTATTGTCATTTTTTGACAGTTTAATAATATTTACTAGGAGGCTTCGCCCCCTGCTCGCTGGTGCTCACCAACCCCCGGAACTGCTTTCGCAGTTCATTTCGGATTGCTTCGCAATCCAATGCTCGCTTTGCTCGCTCATTGGATACGTTCTTAACGTCTAGTTTTTGTATACTTTTTTGAATACTGAAGTTCCGAAAACTTTTCACTGTAGAAAATTCTAAACCTGTACATTTCAATATTAATTTGAAATTGCAAACAGTTCACATATTTTTCTTAATCACACTATTCTAAATTTCAGTTGTTGA
>NC_092208.1:80144832-80230885 GCF_043381705.1 Parasteatoda tepidariorum
ATATATATATATATATATATAGTTTTATAGTTTTTAAATTTTCATGCATGATTAATTAAAGCATTTTAAATATAAATGGCAAGAACCACAAATATCAATCACTTTAATCAAAATGAAATCATATGAATATGAATGTACTCACTACGTTATTTTTTCAAGATAATTAAAATTAGGTCACCACAATTTAAAAATGTAGACTTTTTTTGTATTAAGCCACAAAAATATGATATATGATTACATTGAGTCCTCCAGGGCTCATTAAAAATTATTTTCATGGGAAAGGAAAAGATACTGAACCAATTTTGTGTTTTTTTCTTGTATCTTTATCGATTTCTTATGAATAAATTTTTGATATCCTTTAGCTACGCCACTTCTGAATATATTGTATTTATTTTTCTTGTGTAAATTCTGTTTATGATTGAATCTGTATATTAATTTTAGATGAAAGGTTTAAAGTGAACTGTCCTATTTTCCACATGAAATGCTATCCTTATGTTACCGAAGAAGAACGAGAATTTAATAAAGCTAAAAAAAGAGAATTGAAAAAACAAGCATAGTAGTGATACAGAATGACATATTCCAGTAGCATTTCAAAGCCACATGTTGATGTTACTATTTGTTTACTGACTCTTGGACGAACTTACATAGTTTTGGCTCTTTGATCCATAAATTTTGAACACCATTTGAAAGACATTTTTCAATTCAAGGTATCAAAACTTACACTCAAAGAAATTTTTCAGTGGATGATGTAACTTTATGTTGTGGATATAGCAATAACTAAGAGTAAAATTAAATGTACTTATCTTTTGTAATGAAGATTAGTGAAAACTTTTCTGTGGGCAAAAACTTTCAATAATAGCTGTCAGATTTATGCATTTATAAGTTAAGAGTCTTTTCAGAATTACTTGTTCAGCTATGCGAGACCATGAAACACAAAGATTTTTTGGTATAGTCTTTCCATGCAGACATTGTGTCACTTTATAAATTAAAATAAGCAAGTTAATAACAGAAATTTTCATTCTTTTTTAATAAAATAGAAAAAAGTGTATATACTTTTGCTATTAATATTCAAAATTTCAAACATATTTAAGGAAGTTAAAATTTTTATCTTCGTGCCCACTTTTTTATGGATTGAGAAAACTATACTTTTAGAATTATCAAATTTATAAAACCAACTGCAGTAAAAGCAAAAAGAACTTTTTTTTAAGTTATGTTTTGGTGCACTTTTAAATGAAATTGATATTTTTTATAAATAATTTTGTCTATTTGTCTTTAACCATTATTGCTAAGAGTCAAGGGGTAAACAGTTGTTTGGATGGGTGGTAGTGATAAAATTCAGGTTACCCTATGTTTCCTCTCATCCCTGTTCTCCACCAACATGGGCTTGAAGCGCAGAATAGGCAATCGAGATACCGTAGAGATCTGTGATGGGCAGGAATGGTATAGGCTTTTATCTTTCACAAGACATTTTTTTATTATTAGATAAAATTCAGATTTCATTGACGAAAATTAATTATTTTGCTTGGACCCACATTGGAAACAATCAGCTCCCATAAACAAATATTCTAATATAAACATTTAAGGGGATTAGAAAGTGACTATTTGTAACTTGTATATTTCTCAGGTTGTTATTGTTGTTGACACATAGTAAAAAATAGAATTTAGCAGTGCCTTCCAAATTATCAAGGCATATTTTATAGCAAAAAAAAATTTCATGAAAAAAAATTTGTGAATTCATGCTAACATTTTATTGGTATAACCTTTGCCTTTTAATTCATCAGTTTATAGATAAATTCGGTTCTATTTCTTTATTTTTGAGCATTGATGAAGAACTTCAAAATTAAAGCACTTGAAACTATATTTTTATGACCTAAATGCTAGTTGAAGATTAAATAGTATATTTAAAAAAAAAAAATTACATCTACAATTGAAAAGTCTCTCTCCAATGCTTTAAAAACACTAATCATTTAAGTAACAAATTTATTTAGCAGTCACTATTACAATTTACATTTTTTCTATTAACTTCTTAACCTTACACATTTTTTAAGACATTAAACTAGCCAGTTTAATTTTAACAGGAGTTAGAGTTATCACATATTTTTTATTTATTTCTGTTGAACAGAGGGAAAGCATAAATGTTTCAAAATCTAAATAGGAATTTTACAAGGTACCTTATCTCTATCATAAACACATATTTGTTTTGCTCTTTTTCATTACTTAATAATCTTTTTCTTTACTAAATAAGCATTTTATGCTAAAGTTGAGAAAAAGCTTATCTGAAAGGGTCAGAAAAACTACCATTGGAGTAACATAACTTCTTATTATGTATTAGAATATATATACAAGTATGAATATATATATATGTGTGTGTACATATATATATATATATATATACCCTACTGGCCATTAAAATTGCTACACCAGGAAGTAATGCAAATAACAGAATGATATTTATTGGGCACATACATTATAGTTGGAAGAATAAGTGATTAAATTTTCAGGATATTTGGATGTATAGATCCTGAGGAATCAGCACTCAGAGCAGCCTCCCTTGGCAGAAATAACAGCAGTTATTCTCCTAGGCATTGAGTCAAACAGAGATTGGATAGCATGGACTGATACAACATTCCATGCAGCTTCAACATTATGCCACAATTCATCGACCGTAGAGACTGGCGAGTGGTGGCATGTCTGTCGTTCGGCAACTATTGACCAGGCGTTTTCAATTGGGGAGAGATCTGGAGAACGTGCTGGCCAGGGCAACATGCTAACATGTTCTGTGTCAAGGAACGTCAGGACAGTGCAGCAATCGTGCATTGTCCTGCTGAAACGTAGCTTTATGGAGGCCTCAAAGATAAGGTAGAGCAACTGGACCTAACACATCAGAAATGCAATGGCTGCTGTTCAAAGTGCCGGCAATGCAAACAAGAAGTGATCGAGACGTGTATCCAATGACACTCCATACCGTTTCTCCAGGTGATGGGCCAGTATGACGATGTCGAATACAAGCTGCCAATGGGCATGCTCCACGATGTCGCCCAAATGCAGATGCAGCCGTCATGATGCTGCAGAACCTGAATTCAGCTCAAAAGATGACGTTGTGCCATTCCTGCGTCCAGGTAAGTCATTGATTACACCATTGGAGGCGCTGTGCAGCTTCAAGGGTAGCCGAAGCAATGACTGGCTGTCCATGCTGCTGCAAACTTCGTCAAACTGTTCGTGCAGACACTTATTGTCTTGCTAATGAACCCATTTGTTGACTCACGGTTTATGACGTAGCTGTACGATCTCTTAAGGCCATGTGGATAACATGTCTGTCTTCTTGGCTGTTAGTGATGGGGGGTCGCTGAGATCCTGCACGACGTTCTATATAACTGTCATGAACTCATTGATTCCATATTCTGCTAACAGTCATGAGATCTTGACCAACGCGAACAGCAGCAATACTTTGGTATGATAAAACGCAATCCTGGTAGGCCACAATTCGACCTCGATCAAACTCAGACACATGCTGGTAGGCATTTCTCCTTCTTATACGAGGCATAACCTTTTTTTACCCAAGAAAAACGCTCAAATTCAATTTCTGTATGAGAAACTTACTGTCAAATCTTTTCTTTTACTCACATTGTAGGTATCGCTACCACCGCCTGCTTTGCATGACTGCGCTGATAAGCTGATCATTTGCATACCACAACGTGTTTTATCCATCCAGCAAATTTCACGTTCGGGGTGTGTCGCCTTCCTGGTGTAGCAATTTTAATGGCCAGTAGTGTATATATATATATATGTGTGTGTACATATAATGCCTATATATTCATGAAGGAATATAAATTCATGACAATTACTTTTAATTTCCTAATTTACCTTTAAGATTTAGCTTAGGATTTTTAAACCTTTTCTACTCAACATCTCTTTTTGTACATAGATTTTTTGCAATCCCTTATATATGGATAGAAATATTTTATAGATATATCGAGGTTATATGTTAAATATAAAAATACTAGAAAATAGTTTCGGTAGTTAGTTTCTTGAATTGTATATTATAATTTTTATGACCCCAACCAATTTTTTATAAACAGTATAACTCTATGACCCAATTTGGCAGTAGTCTAGTTTAAGGACCTCTGGTCTTTGTTAATCTGAAGAAGTTATTTATTAAATGTCATCAAAGCTTTAAAGTCTTTGAAATGGACTGATAACTTGACATCTTAATTTTAAATTGGAAAAAAAAAAGGTTTTTCTATAAATCATCATTCATTCACATAATTTTAAAAATAAATAAATTTTTTTAAAATTAAATTGTAACCAAATATAAATTTATAAGCTTTTATTAGTTTTAAAAAATGAAGAAAAACAGTTTAAGCATTAAATCAAATGAAATTTAGATTAAACTTGGAAAATAAATTTATATACATGTCTCTACAAATCCTGGTGACTAAAAAAAGGAAGTTAATGTTCAATATTTTCAGTAAAATATAAAAGCAAAGAAATACAATATGAAAGCTAAGAGCTATTGCTCAAAATTTGGTATTTCTGTTGATGCTCGTTGATTTATATGTTTTGAATTTTTGGATAAATATTATAATTATAAAATTAATTGAAAAGCATGTTATGTTACATTTAGGTAACAATTTTCTACTTAAATACTAGTTAGTTCATGATTTCCTTGGGAATTTTAGAAGGCTGTTGTAAAAAAACTGAGACAAATACTGCTTAAAATAAACATTGCATTTTATACCGAAAAATTCCAGTTTTATTTGCAGGTGTTCTATGTGTGAATCCTTGTGTTGTATGGTATACAGCAAAGTGATGGGTTGATTTGTGTCGGACTCTGTTCAATATGGTTCTATCAACACGCTATTGACAGTACCTTTCATCTATAACTTCTTTTTTTTTTTTTAAGATTTGTATAAGACTTTATTATCTGCTTTCCTGCCTGGTATAGCAGACTTGCATTAAACGATCACAGACTTTTTCAATAAATCATGTTGAGTAGAGTTTGGCAGGAACTGAACTTCCGCTTTGATGTATTCTGTATGGCTCTGTAGAACACGTTGAAGTACTCTGTTGAAACTTATAATTTTTTTTATATAATGTAATGTTATTTTTCTGCATTTGTCTTAGTTAGCCTTATGATTTGTCTACTATAGCCTAATGAAACTCCATTATGAATAAGCCTGTATAATGTTAAGGTTGGTTGTGAACATTAATTAGTTCTACTAAAGCTTCAAATAAGAAGAATTTAGCATAAACATTGTTTTCAAATACTTTTTTGTTTTGAAACAAATTTTACTTTGAAGCTCATGTCCTCAAATTAAAAAAAAAAATCACACAATGTGTTCTTTCACCGTCCAAACTCATAATTTAATATCTGTAATTTGAATATAAATTATAAAATGAAAACTATATAGTATATCACACTTAAGAATAAATGTATGCAAAAAATAAAGGAAGTAAATTTTTGAAATCTTTACATTTCTATCTTTAATAATAATTAATAAAATTAAAAATGCATATTATAAAAGGCAAATAGTTTTTATACTTTTTCTCAAATATTGATTTTAATGGAAGTAATATATTTATCCATGAATTTTTATCAATTTAATTTTTAACAAAATGTCTTTAGTTCTTCATATAACTGATTGATATATCAAGCGAATTCCGTTAGAAAATTGATTTAGTAATATATTATTTTAGTTTCTCACGATTACTGTTAAAAAACTTGTCATACGTTCAATTCTTCTATCTGTATAAAATGATTAATGCTCTCGAACTTTCCCTGCATTAGGTCTCAAAACGATAGATTATTGTATGTATACAGGTATTGGTTGAATATAGAAACAATTATTTTTTTTTACCTGCTATTAATGCTTGTGATTTGTTTTCATGAATAATTTACTTAGATCCAGAGAAAATAGAAATAAATTTCACTCCAGACTGAGCCATAACTATGCAAGTGAATATTTTAGTGTTCAAAAAAGTCATCCTAAATACTAATAGAACTTTTGTCTTGTAAATACTTCTAATATTGTTAAATATATTTATTTTTTATAATGAAAAATTTTGTAAATAGTGTGGGTTAGCGCAATTGTAATATAATTGTGAGTGTATTCGTTATTTAATAAAATTTTATTTTAAAAAGTTTGTTTTATAATTTTTAAAATTGACTTGCCTGTGTCAAATGAGATCATTTAACATTTTGCATTTCATTGTAGTCGTATGTACAGATAAGCTGAAAATAGATCAGCATTAAGTAAATAATCAAGTTCAAAAAAATGTTGCTTACTGTAATTATTGGTAAAATTCTATGTTTATATGTATTAGTTGATTAAAAAAAATTGCGATAGATGCAAATTTTGTTGTGCAAAGAATTGCTTAATCTTTCTCAGACCAATTATGTTTTCAACTTTTGTGTGTAACAACACTTAAAACGAATAATATGGCCAAGTTCCGTTTCTTGTAAATGTCTAATCAGTACAAACAGATTATTTCTTTCTTCCACATAGATATAGTTTTTGTATTAAATGCTCCTAAAATATGCAAGTAAAAATCCAATAAAGATGTCTAATCTAAAAAGTTAAATAAGATTAGATTATCGCATTGCTATAGATAACTAATAGATGAAAATAAATTACGTAAAGCGAGATAAACTTCGACATTTGTTTTCAACCCAGAAAATATTTCTATAGAGATGGTGACAACTGTGAGTAACAAGCTTTTCTCTCAGAAATACGTATTTAATTTACATAAAGATGAAATGCAAAATTTTATTCGGGAAGAATTTATTTATTATGGGGCTTAATGCAAGACGGACAAAGAATTTTTTAAAAAAATCTTGAAATTTTTTTATTGAATCTTACTTACCGCTACCTAATATTTAAGTGTGTTTTAAATGACCAAATTTAAGTATGAAAATAACTTAACTTAAGCACCTTCTTGGCTTTTATTTTATTACTGAAGTTTTAGCAGGTTGTTAAAATAACACCTGAGAGAAAACTTTGCTTTGAAGATGTATGAATTGGAATGGGGGACTAATATTGTACAAATATCTGAATGGAAATAGTGTAATGTATCAAAAGAAACATGTTCAATTTTTTATTTGTACAGTGTCACCCTAAATAACAATTAATCTAATTAACCGATTTTCATAAACTAACTTGTATTCCAAAATGGGTCAAAGGGTAGGCCTTAAATATGCTCTTTAAGTAGAGCAGATTATATTTTATATGTAGAAGAGTATACAAATATTGAACTCATTGATCCCAGAATAACGTGATGCTAAAAATTAATATATAAGTATTTATTGTTATTTAATTTAATAATGATCGTGAAAGTTCTGAGTTGAAGCTATGTATTTTGAACGAAATCTATTAAATTGTTTTTAAGCAATTAACTTCGGAAAAGTCGCGTCGTTAAATTTTTATTTATCAAAAGCTACTTCACTGATTCAATTCAAACTTTAGACTAAGTCATCGGAAATTACTTAATTTAATATCCTGAAAATTTTTTGTATACATTACAATTTTAAAACTTTTTTTTAAATCATTGTCCAGGGTGCGTAGCGTTTTTAAAAAATGCTTAAAGGTGCTTATTTTCGTTTTTTAGGTGCTTAAAGGTGCTTTTTTCCATGGATGTTTTTAAAAAGTACTTAATTTTCCCTTTTCCGAAATGTAATATTTTTCTTTACCATGTTGATTTTCACCACAAATTTTGCAAAAAGACATTGTCCTATTCAACGTTTTCACAATTAATTCTACCGCAATCTCTTTCGGCGTACCGCCGATCTGTAGTATATGAAAGCATAATTTATTTTACATGTTTGATGAAATACTTGCGTATACTAAACTGGATTCAGTGGTAAGGATTTTTGACTCTCGTGAAACCCTGTTGAATTTTTAAAAAGTACTGAAGGGTGCTTATTTTCGATTTTCGTTTTTTAAAGCCCTTAAAGGTTCTTTTTTCCACGGATGTTTTTAAAAAGTGCTTAATTTTCCCTTTTCCGAAATGTAATATTTTTCTTTACCATGTTGATTTTCGCCACAAATTATGTAAAAAGACATTGACCTGTTCAACGTTTTCACAATTAAATTCTACCCCAATCTATTTCGGCGTACCGCCGGTCTGTAGTGTATGAAAGCATAATTTATTTTACATGTTTGATGAAATACTGGCGGGTCCGCATTTGCGTATACTGAGCTGGATTCAGTGGAAAGGATTTTTGACTCTCGTGTGCAACCCTGCTGCATTTTGCAAGAGATTCTCAATTTCAGACTTAATTTTCCGCCCTCTGTATAGAATCGAAAAATCTCTCGAATTTTTACAGATTACGGGGACCAACTAAACATTGCCAATGTTTTTTTTATCTATTAGTGATAGAAAATTTAATTTCTTGTGATATCTTTCAAAGCGCTTAAAAATATTTTTTGAGTGTTTAAAGAGTGCTTAAAAGGTGCTATTTTTTGTTGAAAAATTTGGCTACGCACCTTGTTGTCTTTAATAAAAAAAAAAATGTGAAAAAATTATAGAAAAGTAATATTTACGTGAAATTACCTTTGAACAAACGAGGTTTAATATTGCGAATGAAAATATTTTGATTCGGTTAAATAGTTGCAGAGAAATATACGCAAATGTAGAAATATACGCAACTAACATAAAAATCTCAGATTTTCAAGCAAATAAACTTTTTAATTTTCATTAAAAGCATTTTTCGGGAATTTCTTCCCCTTTTTTAAAAAAAGAAAAGAAACTACACTAAATATGAGTTTTAAAAATAAGTTTAGCAATCCTTAAATAGGGTAATTGATATTTTTTTCGATTCAAGTAAAATATCTTAACTATTTTTTTCCTTTAAAGGAAAAAAAATAGTTAAGATATTTTAGCCGTAGAATTCTATGGCTTAAAAAATAAAAGTAAATATTGTCAAAGGTCATTAATCCTTATCAAATATTTTAAACTGCTAAATTCTTATTTACATTATTATATCATCTCATATATTATTAAGAACTACAATAATTAATATCAAATCCTTTTCAGCATAGGCGTCGCAGAGCAGAGCCACAATTTTCGTTTGAGGGGACGAAATCAAATTGCTGTCACAATAATTTCTAAATTTCACACGTTTAAATTTCTCTTAAATGCGCTAAATTTATTCTAAAAAGATTGATTATTTTTATTTCTCCTGTTTTTAAGTTAAAGCAATTTAAACAGTTTGACCTCTTTTAATGTATTTTAAGAATACCACAAGATGGCGCTCTGGGACCCTAAATTGTTGTTGTCTCTGTCTTTTTATTGAAAACAGAGTGTAATATTATTTATGAAACTTATTTTTACAGAAATAGGTAGCTAAAATCTTTATGTATAAATAAAAAAAGTAAACAAAAGATGAATTTCGTTCATTTCTCTTCTCGAAAAATGAAAAACTGTGTGGATGGATTTATTACGTGACATACATAGTGGTTTGGAACCACCTGTGAAATATTCTAAAATTTCATTTATACGAGGAAGTTATTCTTATTATCATTATCTTTGTGATAAAACCGATGACAAGGTCTGGAATATTTTTTCATTCTCTTTCTATACGTTTGTTTAAATATTTGTGGTTTTTTAGGAATTCCTGTATTGAGATCTGTCGTGCCAACTACAATCGCCAAGGTGCAAAATAGATTTTAAACTTTCAATTTTTAGTTTTTTTTCCAAAATGTAGATGTTTAACTTTGTTTTGTTGTAGATGTTACACGAGTTATAGCTTTGGAGTTGGGCCCTTTCTCTTTTTCGTTGGCCTCTGCCCGGAAGTAGCCAAAATTTGATGATTATTCTGCTAAAGATCACGGTACGGAAATATCCTCGGAATTAAAAGTTAACTGATATTTTTTTAAAAAAAATTGAGCTTTGATTAATTGTGGTACTCGCGTTGCATGTATCTGACAGATCTGTAAACATACATACAGATTACTATTAAAAACTACTAACAGCTTTTCGGGTAGACTCATATTTGAGGGTACCCCTTGATTCTCGTCAAGTTGTTATCGCGGTTGATCGCCAAGCTGGGCGATGTTGAAACCCAATCGTGATTTTGGTTGGTTTAGATTTTAATCGTGATTCTGATTTGTTTAGATTTTAGCGTTGTTTTTAAATATTCAACGGTATATGTAATTTCAGAGCAGTGTTGCCAGATTGGGCTACAAGGAGTGGGTTGGGCTACTTTTAAAAGTCGAATCTGAAAATCGAATTTGGGCTACTCAATATTTTTCAAGCTCTACAAATCTGAAAAACGCGCTACTTTTTTTTCGTACAGAAATACTTTTTTAAAATTTTTTTCCTTTCCCTTTATAAAATGATTCTAAAAAGTCTGCAGCTTCTTTATCATTTTTAAAAAGAAACTTTTTTTTCTTCCTGAAAACGCATCAGCTTTAGTTTTGGATTCTTGATTTGTTTTGCTGCGTGGAGTCTTGAATCTCTCCATATCTATGCTTCAAATCATAGACTCGTGAAATCGCAAAGATATATATGGAAAAATGCACGGCGAGTATGATGGGGAAAGAAATTTTACCTCAGCCATTATTAAATGTTTATCTTCTGGAAAAATCACATGACCTTTAATCTGAGCTAAAACAAAATAGTGAATTTGACGAAATTGTTAACGCAATGCATTGAAATTTAACTTATTTTCTTAATTCACAAGAAATATATATGTGTATAATGTAGATTTTTAAGCTACAAAATGTTCGAATCTGCTACTTTTGAAGCTCCCATTTGCTACTTTTTAATCTTAAATTCTGGCAACACTGTTTGAGAGATTTGTTAGTTCTACTTGGGATACCAGCTGGTAAGGTTACTTTTGCTTCTGGTACTAAAAATGAATACAGTAACAGTGTTTTCATCATAGAAAAAAAATGGGTGAGAATTTCTCACCCTTTCTCAAAAACAGGGTGAGATTTCAGAAAGTTAAGTGAGATTTCCAAAAACTTAAAAAACACAAATAGACTTGGAGAAAAAATCATTTCTTTTATTATAATACATTTTTAACGTCTTCTATTTTTTAAAGCATTGAATATTCTTGCTGCATCATCATAGAAGATTTTGCCTTTAATAGGTATTTGTCCATCTTACATTAGTGCATAAAAAATTTGAACGTCTTACATGAAAAAACTTTACCTACGCTAAACACGTGGTTGCAGAGAAATGTGTTCTGAAAGGGGTTCCATGGTTCGGTTGTGTTCTGTTGTTCGAAAAGGTTCTGAACAATACTGGTAAATAGGGAAGCTAGATAACGGAGCAAAAGTTGAAAATAATGAGAGATCCATGAAGAAAAGTGAAACGGATTTTATTCTAAATAGCGTAATTCGAAGCTTCTTCCAAAATGCGAGAAATTCGCGATTTTTGAAATTGATTTATAGAATGCGCGAATTTCTCGCAGTAATAATTTTTTAATGCGAGAAAAGAAAAAAACATGCGAGATTCTCGCGCTGTAGTTAAAAACACTGAGTAAATAAGATAAATCTTAAGTTTCTGTACGATTTAAATAACAATGGGAAAAAAAGCAGTGGTTGACTGGTGTATGAATGAAGGTTTAATTAGTAATAGATATAAATGTCCTGTTTGTCGGAAAGATATGTCTCTGGTCGAATATAAAGATTGATCAGACAGCGTTGAAAGGTTCAAATGCTCACCACATAAAACGATCCATTAGAAAGGGATCATGGTTGGAGGAGAATAATTTGAGTATGTTTGATATCTTAATTTTTACGTTGATGAGGGTGTATGAAGCTAATAGCGAAATGATTGAAACGAACTCAATATGAACAATGACAGAACTATAACGGATTGGAAGAATTTTTGTGGGGATCACTGTGTGGACATGAAAGCATGAAATGATTGGGGGACCTCACATGATTGTAGAAATAGACGAAAGTAAATTTGGGAAATAAAAATACAATAGGGGTAAACGGGCGGAAGGAAAGTGGCTGTTTAATGGTGTTGATTGAGGGAGTAGAAGATGCTTTTTTTGAAGTTGTTTCAGATCGTACAAAAAAAAACTTTGTTGAGTATAATTCAACAAAATGTCTTACCCGGAATAATGATAATGTCCAGTTGCTGGAAGTCGTACTGTCTTTCAGAAAGCGGGTTCGTACACTTATCAGTAAACCACTCTGAGACATTTAAGGATCCGGAAACCGGGGCCCATACCAATAAGATTGAAGATATGTGGGTAGTTAATTAAAGGGACTTTAGAAAAAAATATTACCGACAGTCCGGTACCACAGATGCTATCGATTCATATTTCGCCAAATTTATGTGGCGGTGGAGGTACAGAGATTCTATTCATGATAAATTTAGACAGTAAACTGCTATTAGAGTTTTCTGTGCACCTAATTCTGAGGATATTCAAGCTTAATGAAGAAGTGAGTTATTTTTTTCTTTACTTTCTGTGCTTACTCCATTAATTTTTGTTTCGATTCAAAATGCATTTTATTGGGTTTATTAATTTTGCTTATATTGTGTTCACTGCAATTTCATAAAGTTTTGTTGAAATTTTCCAATGTTTCATTGAAATATCATTATGTTTTGGCCGCCATTTCTGTTACCACGGCGCTCCGCGCAAACATAAGTCGCCAATTTTTCCAAGGGGCACTCTCAACTATATTTTCCCCCAGCTTTTCAATACAGGCAATCTTATTTTCTTGTAAACTTAAGAATGTCAGTTATCTCCTATTTCAGCAAAGGAAAAATAAAAAACTCAGACGCATTTACTTCTCTTAATTCTTTTTAATGCTCTAAAAAATTATTACACATTGATGTACTATATTTTCAAATAGGTTTTTATTTGTAATAAAAAGGAAATTAAAATCAAATATTAGTTCAGCATCAAATATTAATTTGGTTTTTCCAAAGAAATTTGCTTTATATTTTCTTAAGTTTTTGGAAAGGTTCATTTAACATTAATCAGGTAGAGGAATATTTTACTCGACTTTGATGAAATTTTATTGGGAACATTTCTGCATTGAATCAACATTGTGTGAACTACAATCACCGAAGTGTCATGGCCTGGTTTTCGTAATGAATTTTTAAAAAAATAGCTGGTTGTGAGCTTTGTCCTTCAAGTTTGGCTTTTTCTGTGATCTTTATAATCATACTTTTAGGTATTTACTTTTCCCCCTGTAACTGTAAAATTTCCATGACCCTTTCAGTGTATGATCTCACTTAAATTTTTTGTTTTATACCTAGAAATCGGCTAGTATTTGTTATTTTGTGTTATCATTTCACACTTAAGTACGTTCTTATAAAAAAATTATGTTTAAACTATACTGAAGTATTTATAAAAAATTTTAACCGACTAATTTTAGCAATTTGATTTTTAAAATTATAGTGTGTGGCATTAAGTTATTCCATTTTATTTTTATTCATCTTAATTCTTTTTATTAGTCTTAAATGTTTCCAATTACTATTTAGGGCTGGGGGTGTGGCTATAGAACCTTACAGACTATTTGCTCTTGGATTATAGAACAACAAAAACAAAAACGATTTATGAAGGTAAGTTTCACTTTAAAATTAATTTCAATTATGTATTGCATTATACTTACTCAATGATTATAATTAAAATGCAAGGGGGCTGTTTGACTTTAGACTTTTTAAAGCTTAATACAGTAAAATTTTATCGAATGTGTATAGCATTATTTAAGCATTTCGCTTACTAAAAAATGAATTGATGTGCATAAGTGCTAAAAAGAAATCTTTATTTTAGCTTTTCATATAAAATAAATTAGTATATTATATTTATTGATATCAGAGTTAGCGAATTTTTGTCATCTAACAGTTTTTGACAACTACAAATAAAATTATCTTATAAAAAACATAAAATTTTGCATTTATGTATTGGTATATTTGTTATTATTCATATTTTAATAGGTCCATTGCATGTAGTTTTACAGATAAAATATTAAATATTATTTTTGTCTATTCAATTTAACTGATGTTAAAAAGAATATGTTTGCAAAAAAAAAAAAAAAAGGAAGAAGGAAAAAAAAACTATGTTTTTTCCTAGAACACCTAGATAACGAAAAAGATAGTAATTTCTTCTTTGTTCATTATGTAGTTATATATCAGCTTATATTTATTTATACATTATTATGTCATCTTAAATATACCATAAAAGACTTTAGACATATAGTTTCGTGTCTATCATCTTAGATTTTTTTATAATTTAAACCTGTTTTTGATGTCTATTGATTCTCAATATTTCCTTATAATTGATAATTTTACGTTTTTATTATGTTTATCGATAAATAAGTGAGACAACCTTTTTTTTTTATCCTTAGGTTCCATCAATAAAAGAAATCCAAAGAGCTCTAGTAGAAATCGGAGATAAAGAAGATGATTTTATTGAATCAAAGGAATGGATTGGAACTGTTGAAGTAGCATATGTTATTGATCATATTTATGAAGTATAAACATTATTTTACTTTGAAAGTTCATCACTTTATTTTCAATCATTGGGAATAGAAATATATTTTATTTACATAGTTTGTATTAAATGTTTAATTTATTCAGATTTTAGATTCTGGATATTTTTGCCTACATGCATAAAGACCTGAAATGTTTCTATGTGGCTTAAATTATATTTAATTTATCTATAAAAAAAATGTATAATATTTTAGTTGGTCAGATTTGGTACTATCTCTAAAATATTTTTCTTATAAAATGTGTACATAATTAGTTAGGCTCAGATTTTGATATTTTCATTTTTATATTAACTTTTTTTAAAATCTTAGTGTATTTTTTCATTATTAGTCATTTAATTTTTAGTTTAAGGCATCCATTTTTCACAATCTGGAGTAGAAGTTCTCAAACTTTTTCAGTTAAGTTACAAAACTCCTTTGAAATTCAATGCAGAGAATTATATCTAATCTTGCACAACTATATACCATCATACATACCAACTACAGTCAAACCCTGCTGTAGTGAACACGGTTTATAATGAACTCCCGGATATAGTGAACAAAATGTTCAGTCCCGTGCCTTTCTATACATGTATAATGTTATTTTTTGTGGATGTAGTGAACCAAAAAAGTGAGG
Source organism: Parasteatoda tepidariorum (assembly GCF_043381705.1). Lineage (NCBI taxonomy): Eukaryota > Metazoa > Arthropoda > Arachnida > Araneae > Theridiidae > Parasteatoda > Parasteatoda tepidariorum. The sequence goes on from NC_092208.1 coordinate 80,159,905, forward strand.
AAGTTGGATATAATGAACTTTTTTCTGCCTTCGAATGATTGTTTCCTTAATTTTTTTGTAATAATTTTGAAATTTCTACTTCAAAATAAATACATATGCTGATTTTTAAAACAATCTATAGAGGGGAATGTAACGATAAGTATTATTTCTTTTTTCTTTCTTTTATCTCACTTTCCCATCCCTAAACAAATCAAGCAGATGTTTCCAACCCGGGCAGATGATGTAACTGTTAGGTGTTGTGTCAGTGCGATCAATGTGCATTTTCTGTCATAGGGAATGAGTAATTATTAATTATTGATCAAAGGATTGGACACTGATCTGTGTTGATAAGGCCCTCCTTTAAACTTCTTTTTGCTCCCAGTTCAGTTAAAAAAAATCCTGCAAACAAGTGTCTCAAATTTAACTATGGCAAGCAGTAAACGTAAAACGTTCTCCATTGATAATAAAATGGGCATAATCAGAAAAATTGAAAATGGATGTAATCAAGCTGATATTTATAGGGAATATAAACTATCCAAATCTACAGTTTGTAACATATGGAAAAATAGGCAATTAACAATTTCTGCTCATGAAAAGAATTTAGATAGCAGAAAAAAAGTTGAGAAAAGCTGATCACAAGGATGTTGAAGAAGCATTACTGAAGTGCTTCAGCATTCAAAGCCACAATCTTCCAGTATCTGGACAAATGTCGATGAATTTGCTAAGTGATTTTGTGAGACTACTTTTATGTGCTCGAATGGCAGGTTAGACAGTTTTAAAAAACGGAATAACAGAAATTGAGGAAAAATTATCTGAGAGTCTTGAAGTGTTTCCATACCTGATGTTGAAGCTCATCAGCTAATGATTACAAATTTTTTTTTTATTATTGTACGCAAGACGAAGAGTAATAAAAAATAACAAATTTTTTGCTACTACTTAATATTTTTCAGTCATTTATTTGAATAATGTGTAATAAAAGGGAGGAATTTGGGAACCATTAGTTAAATTGCTTACGTTACGGATATAGTGAACACCCAGTTATAGTGAGCCGGAATTTCGCCCCTTGAAGGTTCAGTATAGCAGGGTTTGACTGTATTACAAATCTTGTCAAGATTTTATTTTTATGTTTAAAGTGGTAGCAAAATTTTTTTTTTTTTCTATTTGATTCTTGAAGATATAAATTTATTTGAAACACTATTGTCCACCACTGAACATAAATAAATTAAGCATATATAGTATACTCTCGATATCTCAAACTTCTATATCTCAAAAATCTTGTTAAGTCGGAAACATATTTTCCTCCTTGACATCACATGTCGACATAATGTTAATTTGAATTCCTATGTTGAAGAATTTCTTTTCAAAACCTTGTTACACTGAATATTTTTCGAAATAGGAAATGAATTTTTATGGGAAGAATCACAATTCAACTCATTGTATTCTTTTCTGTTTAATGCATAATTATTTTTGTCTTACTTTTAAATATAAAATTATCATTGCTGTATTTAGACTTGTAGTCAACTATCATTACATGCATAATTATTAGTTATTCTTATGTTTAATTACTATATTTTTTAGAGAACTATTTTAGAATTTATTTTTCTACTTTTTAGAGCATATTTAGCTCTGAACTTCTTATCTTGAAAATTTGCTATGTCAAAATTTTTTTAGAACCTCTTCAACTTTGAGATATTGAACAGATATCATAAGTATAGCATATAAATGCATAACAATCTCATTATGGTGTGGCAAAATAAAATGGAAATATTTCTGCCTACAATTGTAAATCAATAATCTTTTGACTACCACTTGTGAGAAAAATCATCCTTGTAAAAATTATAAGTTGGCTGCTATATACGCTGTACTTAGGCAAATGAATGATATAATAAAGATAACAATGTAACGTTGATTTGTCATTTAAATTTACAGAAAATTCGATTTCACCTTTAAAATTTTTTTTGGACTCATTTCTTATTCAAATGGCATGAAAAAAATATAGAAAAAATTCAAGGCAATTATTATAGATCCATAAATATTTTAGTGTATTATTTTGGAACCATAACAATTGTTGTCTGTTTCAAGTTTTTACTTTTTTTTTGTTAAACACAAATTTAATAAGAATGATAAAGTAGCAGATGTGGTGGGAAGTAGTGCATAACAAGTAGCATAGCTACTGGGGTACAAGTTTTAATGGGTCGGTCAATGGACGTCGTGAGAATGCCCCTGTGACCACAAGTTATTAAGAATTACATCTGATGCTCCTCAGCTGAAAGTTACTCTTTAATGTAGACATTATAATACTAATATTTAGACTAGGCATACTGGGCTGTCATAATCAGTATAAAATATATTTTAATCCAAATAATTTCTATATAATATACCAGATGCTATATACATGTTCTATATAATATACCAGATGCTATATACATGTTCTATATAATATAGCAGAAGCTCAGCAGCACAGCTTTAGATTCTACAGATTATCACAGCATTTGCAGATTATTTTACATCACTTTTTTTTTTTAAAAAAAAAAGGGTGAAAAAAATTGCAAAATGGGTAAAAGAGAAAAGGCACAAAATAATTTTTAATTCCTAAACACACTTAATCGAAATGCAAGAAGTTTTTTTTTTTTTTGTCAATTTGAACATATAAGGTACAGAAAATTTATTATTCTCAAAAATTTTATTTAATTTCTTTTAAGAAATAGTATATTGTTAAGAAATTAGGCTTGATCTAACATGTATATAGCAAAATTTGCATTTGTAAAGTAAATAAAAATTTTCCACAAAATACATTTAAGTTACCAAAAATGTATTTTAATTTTGAGAAATAGTACATTGTTTATTTTATTTTAATTGAACATATTTTTTACATATTTTAATTTTAAGAAATAGTACATTGTTTAAAATTAAAATGAATTTTTGACAACTTAATGTATTTTGTGTAAAATTTTTATTTACTTTATAAATGCAAATTTTGCTATGTACATGTTAGATCAAGCCTAGTTTTTACAATAATAATCTTTGTCTGTGTTAGGATTGCAGATAGATTAGAATATTGAGCTGCAAATTGTATCTGTAAATTCTTCTATTTGAAAGATAAATGTGGATCTGAAATTATATTTTCAATCTATTTTTTTAATGCAGATTCCATGTAGAATAATGCACAACAGGTCTCTAAAAGATTTAAAAGATCAAGCCAACAATATTTTGCAACATTTTGAAGAGTATGGTTCTCCTATTATGATGGGTTTGTAAAGATATTGAATATAAATAAATATATTACAAATTTTTTGTATTTGTCAGCCAGGTGGCCAAGCTGCTAGTGGGCCTGATCCAACTGAGGAGAGGGGGTTAGTAGCATCGTCTAGAAAGAGACTAGCACCGCCCACAGTATTCATCTGCTGCAAATCACTTTCTAGCTGACAAAAGCATTTTTGTTTTTCCATCAAAACAGCCAATATGAATCACTTGATGTAACATATTTACGCCTCTTACGTTGAGTCATAGGCTAGACGGTTTACTTCTACATGTGTTATTCAACAGTGACCTCTGAATCGATGGCAGCGCCCTCTGGATTAATAGCAAAACCCTTTTTATAAATTATTGCCCTTTAATTCCAAATTAAGTTTAAACTTGTCGTGAAAAATAGTCTTTAAATTCGAGTTCTTTTTAGCTCAAACTGTGTGCTGGATATTAAAAACGTTACCGTTTTCTTATCGCTAGGAACAGAATTTTTAAAGAAATGCTTAAATCATCTATAGATTATTTAATAATTGCAGTGTTAGAAGATTATTTAAATTTAGAGTGCGATCCTGTCACTACTAACGAAAGGAATTCCGCCATGTGTTTATCATCCGACAACCCCTACAGAAATCTTTACACCTTATGTTGTGATCCAACCTCAGGAACTGGAATCACCATCTGAGGTGGGGATGATTTTGAATTTTCGGTTGGAGAACTTGAAAAGTGTGGATGTAGTAAATGAACCTGAAATAATTGATGATACAATTCAAGTTCTGATCGATGATACATTTCAAGAATTGTCTAAACCATATGAACCAATCGTTGAAGAAGTGTTTGAGATGATCCAAGAACTTAAGTAAGAGTTGCCAGTTCATTTTGGATTTGCACATCCATTTTGTCCACTCTGTTTGAGGGAAGCCTCATCGTTAGGCCAGTGTTCTATGTTGGTGGAATGTGGTTGCTTTTTTTCACATCAACTGTCTAGCAAGATGGTAATATCTGGTAACAACAGTCTGGACAGTGTCCCAAGTGTTAAAAAGAAATAATTCATGTGGATGTGGTTAAATTAGATATTGGTCAAACTTTATTACCATGGACATGAGAGAATTCTATGAGAGCCATGGAATGCAAAAAGTATATACACTCTATAACAAAAAAAATCGACGCTCGATCAGGCTGGAATGATGCCGACTGGGGAGGTATAGTCTTTAGCGACGAATCCCGCTTCCAACTGTGTCCTGACGATCATCGAAGACGTGTTTGGAGACGCACAAGGCAGAGGGGGACCCTGCCTTCACTATTGCATGCCACGCTGACCCTCAACAAGGCATTATGGTCTGGAGTGCCATTTTCTTTGACAGTCGGACCCCTTTGGTCGTAATTAGAGGTACACTTACTGCACAGCGATGCGTCGACGATATCCTAAGACCTGTTTTGCTACCATTCCTTTTGCACCACTCTGGGCTGGTTTTTCAGCAGGACAATGCCAGACCACATACGGCACGTGTTGCTATGAACTGTCTGCAAGCTAGTCAAACTCTTCCTTGGCCTTCCAGATCACCAGATCTCTCTCCCATCGAGCATGTCTGGGATATGATGGGAAGGTGATTGCATCTGGCACAGAATGTTGATGACCTCGTTCGACAATTGGATCGAATTTGGCAGGAAATACTGCAAGAAACCATCCAGGAGCTTTATCGGTCTATGCATGCCATGTGGCAGCTTGTATCCAGGCTAGAGGCGGATCAACACCTTATTGAACTTGTTACTGTAACTCTGCAATAAATAATTCAATTGTTCTGAAATTTTAATCATTTACTATTCTGTACATTGTCTTCCTATCCACCAATTTTCGTTTCAATCGGACAACTCCTTCTTGGTGCGTCGATTTTTTTGTTATAGAGTGTGTTTCCTGACAGCTATATCAGGCATACATGAATAAAAGAAGACGTCAGGATGGACTCTCAAACTAAAGGGTACATAAAAATTTCCAACTTTTTTTCAACAATCTAGTTTAACAGATGAAGCTTTTATGACCTGATTATGCAGCTATAGTTTTTTTTAATTTGATTTATCCAGAAAATTCAAATTTGACATGTTATAATTCTTGTGTATAGTATAATCTTTTTTTCTTAATTAAATGTATATTGTTTCATATTGTCTTATATTGTTAATTTTTTACTGATGTATATAATCTTTTTTTTCTTAATTAGATATACATGTATATATATATATACATATTTCGTTTCATATTGTCTTATATTGCGTAATATTGTCTTATATTGCATAATATTGTCTTATATTGCATTATAGTTCGTTCGAAAAAGTTTGGAAGGAAAAAATATATCGGCAGTAACAAATTTTCTAAATCAGAATTTTTTTTTCAGATGAACAGTTATAGATGATATTTCAATATTTGATTTCAACTTGGTATTGATTAGCATAAAAAAATTTCTAATTCCAAACTTTTTCATAAGAGACAAAAAAAAAAAAAAAAAAAAAAAAAAAAAAAAAAACAGTATTTAAGAACAAAATAAATAAAAAATGAAGAAAAATGTAAAATATTCAAAAGATTACAAGGCCGAAATTACAAACTGAAACTAACAAGAATCGGAACATCAAAGTTAATAAAGAAAATTGTAAAATATAAAAAAAAAAAAATATTTAGTCTTTTCAATTGCAAGAATCGAACATCAAAGTTAATAAAGAAAGTAATGAATATTGTAAGAAAATATACAGAAAAGTGTATATTTTTCAAGAAATATGTTTGAATTTATTAAATTCTTAACCAAAAAAATGGGCTATAATTTTATAGTATAAAATCATTCTTCTTGTATTTTAAGCAATATATTTATTTCAATGTTATTTATATATTTTTAAATAGTTTTTCGATGAATCTAATAAATTTTTCTTGTACAATAGTCTTGTCGATATTATTTCCTCTTATTTATAGAATCGAAATACCAGTTTCATGTCACATAAAAAATAGGAAAAAAATCAATAGTCAAATAATGAATTTTAAATGATATTATTTCAATATTTTTTTTAGCATCTGCTATAACTAAAAATATTCTCTGGAGTGAAATGAAGGGTTTCACAAACGAGCAAAAAATGAAATTTTTATATTGTTTCCTCATTCCTAGAATATGATCTGGGGTTCTTCTATCAAAGAAAAAGTAAGATGGCCAAAAAGTGCAATATTTTTTTATTTTATTGATTTCTGAAATAATGAAAAAAAAAAAGAAAAAAAAAACTAATTAGACCCTTAATATATAATTACTAAGGCCCGGATTTTGATGACATTTGCATTTTTGGTCCTTTAGAGAATTTTTTTAGATTTATAGAGCTTTTTTTTTTAAATTTTGGGGCTTATTTTGCATTTTTTTAAGTTTTTTGTTAATTTTTTCCAATTTTTATTATTTTTTGGGGCATTTTTATTACATGACATGCAAGATTTGTCTTATAATTTGTCTTGATTCAGAAGATGCTGCATCAATTAAGATAGCGCAAAACATGTTGGCCTCTGATAAAATCGAAGGAAACTTATCATTTATCAAGTCTAACTTTCCTATTGTGTCCTCGACAATTACAAGCTTGGAGAAACAAGAATTGGAACTTTGCGATGCATTAAATTATATTGACGTAGTGATTCAAGTGTTGCAAAAACTAAGGTGAAAGATAGCACAAAGTGTAGCAGCTGCAGCTAAATTGAACAAAGTTTTGGAGAAGAACACTGGCTTCCAAACAAAGAAGAAAATTTCTAGGATATTAACAGGTGAAGCAACATCTTTTCAAATTGAAGAAGAATTGTCAGTAAGTGAGACCGTCTTTTTCAAGTACGCACCTATAACATCAGTAGACGTTGAAAGAAGCTTCTGCAGGAATGAAAATTTACTTTCAGACAAGAGACGCTCGTTTACATTTCAAATTATCAAAAAACATTTAATAATCCAATGTAATTCTGATATTTAGTAATATTATGAGATGGAAGTTGTTATATCCATTAAAGTTTCTATACAAAATAAAAATATTTTGGTGTCAATATATTTTCCTTTCTTTGTTATTTTAGGATATAAAACATATTTTTCAAACTTTAATGAACAAGTATTGCATTGCTTTATATTCTTTGAAATGACTCTAAAGAGCAAAACAATGTTTTAGTTCAATATTTTTACTTTATTTAAGTCATTTCATAAGGCATTTTTAGCGCAATTTTCGCATTTTTAAGGGCATTTTTTGCATTTTGTAAGGGCATTTTTTGCACTTTTTAAGGTTATTAGTTGAGATTTTTTAGGTCATCAAAATCCGGGCTTTAATAATTACATATTGGATCATTTAAAAAAAACACCCAAGATTTTAAAATGTTAATAAGAATTAAGTTTTATGCATAAGGAAAGAATTTGTGTCTTGAAATGTAGTGGGAAAATATAATCTTTTCCTCCCCTTATAAGTATTAAAAGTGAAATAATTTTTGCAGGCCACCCAGAAACAAACGCATAGTTGCTACTGAAACTGATGCCTGTCTTATAGCTAATGGTGTATGCATCAAAATATATTTTATTTTATAACTGTCGTTGTATAGCTGACCCAATTTTGGGTTTACGTCTACTAATGTTAAACTCCGTAGCCTTGTAATTTTGAACCCAATCCAGAAGACAAGGGAACTTCTGGATCAAGCAGTGGGAGAAATTTGATTTTGTGGAGGACTTTTTGATGGAGCTAGCCCACATTCGCGTTACATTGAGAGGAAAACCTCCTACAGTTAGCCTGACAGTCAGAGGACGCTAACCCATGATCCGTCTACCATTGAGGATATTTTACGTCAGCACTGTGGTCGGTGCTAGCCAGCTGCGGAATTCTTTTTTACATGTTATCGATGGGATTCAAACCCGGTTCTCCACATTGGAAGGCGAATGCTCTATCCCGTGAGCCGCAACGAATATCAAAATGTATTTAAATAAATGGTCTATTTCACCAGATTAAATAAATGTTCCATTTCACCACATTTAAATAAAAGTTCTATTTAACCAGCTAATTGGAAAATATGGATAAACAGCGGTTTATTGCATATGAAAATTTTTCTTAAGTTAAATTTTAGAATATTTTGATCTCAATGTATTTAATGTTTTAAAAATATGTGTTCAAATTTAGATTAACCTATTTTGCACCACTTGAAAAACATGCTATATAAGAATTAAGTAGATGTTTTAAGAATAATTGTAATTTTTCAATCTTTCCATATTTTTGATGTTAGTGTATTTTCCTTAAGCAATTTTTTTTAATTCTTAATGACTTTTTTAAGGAGGTGATCGGGATTGCTCCTCTAAGGGCATACTTGGAATCTGTGAAAATCAAGATGAGATTTATCTTTTAATTCTGGTAAATATTTAATTACTTCCAAGTTTGTTCAAATATTTTTGTTTGATTATTCGTAAATTTTTTAAAATTTTATTTCAAAATAGGTGAGTTCAACATTAAGCAAAAAAAAAAATTTATTCTGTAAAAAAGAATTTTATTAATTTTATTTGTAAAAAGTTGTGTTGACTGACAAAATCAAAAAATTTTGTATTTCACATTTCAAATTGAAGGAAAATTTAGTTTTTTTTTATTTTTTTTTTATTTTTTATTTTTTTTTTTTTTTACTGTAAGATAACTTTATAAAAGGTAGCAACATTTTTGAATGCATAAAAAGGCATTATTAAATCTTGAGATTATTTTTATAATTTTATGGAACTTCTTTGCGATTGAATTCAATTTTCATGTCATGAGAATGGTTATTTATCAGACACACTAATGCATAAATAGTTTCTTTTTTTGCTGGTAAATAAATTAAATGTAAATCTTTTTATTGAAAATAGTAAATTTTTTAAAAATTATTTTGCAAAAGCTAATCAGTTAATTTATTTCAAAATTTGGATTTTTACATTTCATAGCAAACAATGATAAAAAAAACTAAGTACCTGATAATTAGGAGGTTTGTAGTCATTAATAATATATTATTAAAAATTTCTTTTTTGGGAAATTATCTTTGAACAAATGAGTTTTATATTTGTGCTTTTAATTTGTATAATTAATTCGATATATAGGAGAAAAATTAAAAGTAATACTAAACGGTTCAAACTTCAAATTATTCTTCAGATTTAAATACACCTTTTAAGGAAAACCTAAATAGTCTAATTAGTTTGTCGAAGAAATTAAGCTATAAAAGCAAACTAAAAACTACGCTTTCTCTGAATAAACTTTTTTTTCACCAATTCATGTGCTTTCTGAAATCTGAAAGGGCAGCAACAATCTATTGATACACCTATTGAAATTACTTTAGTATGTATCATGTTAATTTGAGTTAAAATTCTAATAAACATATAAACGTTAAATTAAGAATTTAATGATTTAAAATATTCTTGAATACATATTGATACATAAGTAATACAAAGGGGAAAGAATCTAGGATTCACTCACCAGGTGTGTCATCTCGAAAACAAGGTCACCTTTTCTCAGCTATGCAAACTCTCTAGTGAAATCTCCTTCAAGCCACGAGTATACGAAGCGTATTCTGCTAAGTTCTTCCACCAATATTTTAATAATGCTAGTCTTTGGTGGTTAAAAAAATAATTTCTCGCTCCTTTTATTTCCATGGTATCATGTCTGTTGCTTCGCATCTGTTTCTCATCTTGCCATTTTTCATGATCAGTGTGAATCTTTGCCGAGTTAAAGAGAAGTATAACTTACAATCTCTACCCTAATTCATTGAAATTTCAAAAAGAAAAATGGAAAGCTTATTTCTTATTGAGTCACATTGCAGTGAACAAGAAAGTTTTTATGAGGCTCCAAATAATTTTCTTAATAAATCATTTTTGTATTACTTGTATAACAATTCAATAGTTTTGATATTTCCTGTGAACTATCTTTTAAAATACATACGAATATCCTACACAAGTAGTCGAATAAGCGCCACCCCAATACGGGTAACGCGGCCCGATCAGAAATTTTGCTGTCACCCGAATATGTTAAACAGTTATGTCAGTAGAGTATTTGGTAATGTGAGCTCCTAAAAGTTATTTTTAAATAAAAAAATACAGATTTTAAATTACTTAAACACTATTTAATTTATTTACTTTCAATGTAGTTTTAATCATTTAAAATTATTTAGTTTAAAAACGAAATGATGTAAGTTGATTTTGATAAATTCCAGGTTTTTATGATACCTGGAATTTATCCAGATCCTCAAAATAAAAACTTGGTAGTTAAGTTTTTCTATCTTGCTTGAGAGCGACTATGATTCTGGAGTTGTAATCGTTTCATTAATTCAAGACCTCACACTAGGTATACGAGAGCTTAGAATTGATCCAGACTACAATCTAGTTTCATCAGACCTGCACCTTTTTCCTGAATTTAGAGTCAGCGTTATCAGGATGTCATTTCTGAAGCAAAGAATGGGTAGAAAAGGTTGTAAAAAAAAACATCTTAAAATGACGTGATTTATTGAATTTGATTTCGTGGAATAACAAATATATTTAGTGTCAGTAAAAAATATAGCTAGAAGTTTGTATTTTGTTATGTCAATGCATGTGTTTGCGTATAAATTATATTAACTTTCAATAAAACTTTCTTGTGAATAGACGTACCAAAACTCATTTTTACATGGTGCACAGCGTTTTTAAAAAGTGCTTATTTTCGATTTTTAAAGGCCTTTAAAAGGTGCTTTTTTGATTGGGTGTTTTTAAAAAGTGCTTAATTTTCCCTTTTCGAAAATAGGATTTTTTTCTTTACCATGTTGATTTTCGCCACGTATTATGCAAAAGCACGCTTTTCACATTGTTCTATTCAATGTTTGCGCAATTCATTTAATCACAATCTATTTCGGCGTCCCGTCGGTCCATAACGTATGAAAACGCCAATCATTTTACGTGCTTGATGAAATACTTGGGAGTACACATGTGCGTTTACTGAGCTGGATTCGGGGAGAATCTTGCACTCTCATGTGCAACTCTGCTGCATTTTGCAAGATATTCTCAATTTCAGGCTTCATTTTCCACCGTCTGATATCGAACCGAAAAACCTCTTCACCTTTTTATAATGGTTTATATAATCAAGATCATGAACTGTCTTTGAAAATTAATTTGCATTTTGTTGATGTGTATAGAGCTTAAAAATATTCTTTGAGTGCTTAAAAAGTACTTAAAAGGTGCTTATTTTTTGTTGAAAGATTTGGCTACGCAACCTGTTTCAGTACGTTCCTTTTTTTGTATATATATATATTATTGTAAGTCTGTCTTGATTTTACAGAAATCTTAATCTCTTTCTTTCACTTTTTTAAAAAAATCATAAAAAAAATCTAATTCAATGTTTTTTTTTTTTTTTTTTACAGGACCCTCATTTTTGTGGTAAAGCTGTTAGTAAAAAATTTCTACAAGAAACTGGATGGATAACATGGCAAAATATTAATTCACTTGACCATAGCTCCTTTTACAATTTATGTTGTCCATTAATAAAAACTTCTTAGAAATTCTTCTACGAACTTAAATTGCACTGCTGTGCACTTTATTTAATTATAACTTGCCGAAAAAAAATTGTTTTTTGCATTCAAATCTTACATTTTAATTAAACTGACTGATAATTTTTTTTTTTGTCATAGGATCTAGAAGTTTGTTTTAGCCCAAAGTATTTTTAATATTTTGTGAACTCAAATCGATTTCTTTTATGATTAGTAATAAGTATGTTATCAAAAGTGTAGTGAACATGATGCTGCAAATTTTCACTAGGTAAAGTGAAAACCAACTAACATAATAATTATTTCCTAGACTGACAAATCCAGATGCAAGTAACAAATCTTAATAAAGTGACGTCTAGTTATTATCACTAGTGAAAAAATACCTAATTATTCTCGATTTAAAGTAGTTAAATCTGGTATTTCGACTGAAAAATGCACACGACGGGTTTGGTAATTGCACTTTTCATTTCAAAATTATCTTGCTTGAAATGTTATTGGTACACATATTTTTCCTCAAGATTGCTTTCAAATTCAGTTGTTTCACTGAACAATGACAGAGAAAAACAATTTCATGTCCTACAATTACTAAAGGGCCTCCGCACTTACATAAAAAATAGTATATAAGAAAGAAAAAAGAACTTGTAAAAATAAGATTTTTATAACATTTACAAACAGAACTTGAGCATTATAATTGAACCACAACAAAGAAATAATTTGTCTCTTTCTGTATTTAATGCTAACCTAACTCGGGAGCTAAAAAAATTATCTATCTACTGAAATTAAAATCCTAATTCCATCAAGCAGTAGTATTCACTACCAGAACAAAGTGATCATATTTCTTTTTTTAAAAATTAATATAAGTTATTTAAATGAACAGTCACGTGAAATTTATAAAAATCAGATAGGGCAATAATAAATTTTATGAATCATAGAAAGCTCACACTATATTTAATTTGAATTGAAAATCAAGCCTTCTAAATTAAATATTGTAGGAAAACTGGCATGAATTTTCAGATGATATATCTACTAACTGGCAAATACAAGGTATTGATTGAATGCTTAGTCTCTACTTGTTTTGTTTGTTACAAAACAATTTAAAAATAAGACATAGCATATCTTAGTGATTTTAATCACCTTGACCTTTTAAGCACCTTGCTATGTGCAGATATTATATAACCTGTGAAAAAAAGGAAACAGTTAAATACCAAGATTTTATGACATTTTTAAACCATCCAGTCTAGTAGAGGGATACCTTGTTTAATAGTTTAAGAGCTTTTTTATAACACTGCATTAATCACACGGTTTCTGATTTGTAACATCAGGTATAGAAATAGTAAGAAGTAATATTAAAAATTTTTCTTAAAATCAGCTTTAGAATATCAGGAAGACATTCACATCAAAGAAACATCAGAAACCTATTTATCATACAATATTTTTGCATAATTAACTTCTAAACTTGTAGACTTTAGCAAATGAATAAATACTCCACATTTGCAGAGGACAATAAGGAGAAATTAATGCCCTCAAAATGTTGGTTAATAAGACCTTCTGCTAAAATAAAATTTATTAATTTGAGTGTGAAGTTCAACTTTTGATCAGTAGTAATAATACAAAAATACACTATCCACATTTCAAGTTGCCTTTAATAAATACATTAGTTGTACATAATAAATATTTGGCACATTTTTAAAAATATTTAAAGAAATGCACACAGAAACGATTGTATAATTATTACAAACAAAACAATTTTGAGATTCATTAATGAAAGGAAAACAAACAGTAAAACGAAGAATTAAAACATTATAAATAAAATGTGAGGTATAGAATACAATTTATAGATGCACTTCCTATAACAACACAGTTTAATATTTAGAAGTGTTCTCTAAAGTCACAAACAATTAAGGACTAGACAAGAATAAATGCACACTAAATTTTGAATATTTTTATAAAGTACGGTTTAACCCCTTCCTTTTCGCTCCTGTAAAAATGACGGGGTGCGGTCTCGCCATCTATTTCTCGCTCCTGTCAAATTTCCAGGCTGGAGTGTTCAGTAGTAATGGGTGAATAAGAATAAAACTAATTCATTTCTTTTGCCCGGAGAACATTTTATTTCTCATTTTACACATCTCATTTATTACTAACCAGATGGCAGTACCAGGATATTTTTAAGGTAATTGTAGATAGCTTATTTTAAACTAGATGTCGGAAAAAAAATAGGCACTTTTATGACCGTTTCCTCCAAAATTAACAGATCGTTAAGGGGTTAATTTGACATTTAATCCTGATTTATTTCAAATTAAATAAAAAAAACTGATTATCTACGTTTATCCCATGGAATAGAAAGCAAATTCAAGAACTAAATTTTGTAACTTGTATGAAGCATGCCAAAAACATAAGATTTTAATCCAATGAGCCCCAGAAAAATTTAGACCAACCTTTTTGATTACAGCCATAAAAATTGTAACCATCTTTGAGGGAATCCACTTTTTCTCTACATTTTTGACAGTTAAAGTAATTCATAAAAAAAAAAGGTTTGTTTAAAGCAAAAACTTTTTTAGCGTTTTTCATTGTTTCCAAAAATAAAAGGTGCCGTGATGATAAAAAAAAAGAAGCACATTTTAAAACAAAATATAAAACTTAATATTTTTAGGCCTAGTTTGTAAATAAAAAGGATAAATTTAAAATGTTATCTAATTATGAAACTTAAACATATGTTACTTTTTTTACACATCTTAAATTGTTTCTTTCTGATATGAAATTTCATAAAGGTTAATCTAAAGAAAAACAATATTTTAATAACCTATCTCTTTGAAGAGATGCTTAAGATTAANCTTTCAAATTCAGTTGTTTCACTGAACAATGACAGAGAAAAACAATTTCATGTCCTATAATTACTAAAGGGCCTCCGCACTTACATAAAAAATAGTATATAAGAAAGAAAAAAGAACTTGTAAAAATAAGATTTTTATAACATTTACAAACAGAACTTGAGCATTATAATTGAACCACAACAAAGAAATAATTTGCCTCTTTCTGTATTTAATGCTAACCTAACTTGGGAGCTAAAAAATTATATATCAACAGAAATTAAAATCCTAATTCCATCTAGCAGTAGTATTCACTACCAGGGCAAGGTGATTATAGTACTTTTCTTAAAAATTAATATAAGTTATTTAAATAAACAGTCACGTGAAATTTATAAAAATCAGATATGGCAATAATAAATTTTATGAATCATAGAAAGTTCACACTATTTTTAATTGAAAAACACTGTTTGTTACAGCATACAATATCAGTTGAAGGTAAAAAAAACTTTCAGATTTATCAAGCCATCTAAATGAAATATTGCAGGAAAACTGGCATGAATTTTCAGATGATATATCCAGAGCCTAATTAAGCGTACGTAGGGTCCTAGGCCATTCAAATTTTTGGAGCCCTTAGATTAAATTTTTTTTCTCGTATATTTTTTATTCATTCAAATATAAAAGTATTTATATATCTTTTCATTTAAGAAAGCATATTTAAAATTAAAATAAATAATAATAAATTGAATTTTACTTTATTTTGTTAAATTAGAACTAAAAAATAATCATAACATATAGATTTTTTTTTTTTAAATCTTTGTTTTTCTTAATTTTTTAAAATTTATTTTCAAAAAATACATTTTAAAGGGGCCCTAGGCCATGGCCAATCCAGCACTGGATATATCTACTAACTGGCAAACACAAGGTACTGATTGAATGCTCAGTCTCTACTTGTTTTGTTTGTTACAAAACAATAATTTAAAAATAAGACATAGCATATCTTAGTTATTAAAATAGCTTTTAAATCTAGTATCTCAAACCGAAACAGTGATACCTAGTTGAGCAGCGTACCAACATATAGAGGAAAGTGAATCATCTACATCCAACTATACAGTTTTTATTGCTACATAATTGTGTATTGTATGCCTTCCAACAGAAAGATAGCAAATTACTTCAGTTCTTTTTAAACTTGTTAGGAAGTTCAGAAAATGCTAAAAATTTTGTCAGTATTTCTTTGAAATAGAATAAATTAAATTTTATTTATTTCTAGCCGTCATAAGCATTTGTTACTTATGACCTTTTAATCACCTTGCTATTATATAACCTGTGAAAAAAAGGAAACAGTTAAATACCCACATTTTTAAACCCTCCAGTCTAGAAGAGGGATACTTTGTTTAATAATTTAAGGACTTTTTATAACACTGCATTAATCACATGGTTCCTGATTTGAAAAATCAGGTATAGAAATAGTAAGAAGTAATATTATAAAATTTTTTTCTTAAAATCAGCTTTAGAATATCAGGAAAACATTCACGTCAAAGAAACCTAATTATCATACAATATTTTTCCATTAGTAACCACTAAACTTGTAGACTTTATCAAATGCATACTCTACATTTGCAGAGGACAATAAAGAGAAATTAATGCCCTCAAACTGTTGTTTAATAAGACCTTCTGCTAAAATAAAATTTATTAATTTGAGTGTGAAGTTGAACTTTTTATCAGTAGTAATAATACAAAAATACACTAGCCACATTTCAAGTTGCCTTTAATAAATACATTAGTTGTACATAATAAATATTTGGCACATTTTTAAAAATATTTAAAGAAATGCACACAGAAACGATTGTATAATTATTACAAACAAAACAATTTTGAGATTCATTAATGAAAGGAAAACAAACAGTAAAACGAAGAATTAAAACATTATAAATAAAATGTGAGGTATAGAATACAATTTATAGATGCACTTCCTATAACAACACAGTTTAATATTTAGAAGTGTTCTCTAAAGTCATAAACAATTAAGGACTAGACAAGAATAAATGCACGCTAAATTTTGAACATTTTTATAAAGTACGGTTTAACCCCTTCCTTTTCGCTCCCACAAAAATGACGGGGTGAGATTTCGTCATCTCTTTCTCGCTCCTGTCATATTTCCGGGCTAGAGTGTTCAGTAGTAACGAGCCAATAAAACTAATTCATTTCATTTGCCCGGAAAACATTTTATTTCTCATTTTATACACCAGATGGCAGTACCAGGATATTTTTAAGGTAATTGTAGATAGTCAGTTTATTTTAAATTAGATGACAGCACAAGATGTTCAGATGTCAGAAAAAAAAAAGCACTTTTATGACCGTTTTCTCGAAAATTAACCGATTGTTAAGGGGTTAATTTGACATTTAATCTTTATTTATTTCAAATTAAATAAAAAACTGATTATCTACATTTAACCCATGGAATAGAAAGCAAATTCACGAACCAAATTTTGTAACTTGTATGAAGCAGGCCAAAAACATAAGATTTTAATCCAATGAGTCCTAGAAAAATTTAGACCAACACTTTTGATTACAGCCATAAAAATTGTAACCATTTTTGAGGGAATCCACTTTTTCTCGACATTTTTGACAGTTAAAGTAATTCATAAAAAATAAGGTTTGTTAAAAATAAAAACTTTTTTAGCGTTTTTCATTGTTTCCAAAAGTTAAAGGTTCCATGATAATAAAAAAAAAAGAAGCAAATTTTAAAACAAAATATAAAACTTAATATTTTTAGGCCTAGTTTGTAAATAAAACGGATAAATTTAAAATGTTATCTAATTATGAAACTTAAACATACGTTACTTTTTTACACATCTTAAAATGTTTCTTTCTGATATGAAATTTGATTAAAAAAAAAACAATATTTTAATAACCTTTCTCCTTGAAGAGATGCTTAAGATTCATTAAAAATAAAAATGTAAATGATGCACTTTCATTTGAGTTTAAAAATTTGTATAAATTAAAAAAAAAAAAAAAAATCAGTGATAATAGTAATACTAATCATACAAAAAAGAAAGGACCATATAAAAAAAAAATGCCAATATTTGTTATTAAGAAAATTAGAACCATAGGATACATATTTTAACATGGGCATATTTTCAGAAGTTAAATATACATTTTAAAAAGTGCACATTTTAGAAAGTTAATTGTGGTGATGGATACTATTCAAAATTTAAATACCATATTTATATATTTATAGTATTAATCATAATATATTTGTTAGAATAGTACTACACAAAAACATTTTAAAATTTTATAGTAATAGACGATTTTTAAGAGAGAATTTGGCTAAGCAAGAGCATATAAATGCATTAAGGAAAAGGGCATATATTAAACATATATATTTTTTTGTTGTATCGTCTTGTACTAAAATACATTAAATAAAGTTTTTAAAAAAAACACCCAACATTTTTCGGTGTTTTTATTTTATGTTGACTTAATTATCAAATAATGTAAATGCAATTTAAAACAGATCTCTCTTAATAGTTTAATGTAAAGTTTATGTGACATTTCGCTTAAATCAGATATATTCGACAGTCGATCATCGAGAATACAGAAAAAGTAAAGAAACTTATTGTTAAGACTTAATTTTAGAATCGTACAATATTTCAAAATTATAGGATTTAATTTTGGAATAATTTAATAACATTATTAAAAAAATTTCCTTTTTTTTTACAGTATCTTTCGTTTTATTTATTTTTGCATAAATGATCCAATTTAGTAGGTAATTTGTCTTAATGTGTCTCTAGTATACTATCAAAATCATTTTTTTACTCTACTTCTCTTGTGAATTATAGATCACTAATTTCTAGATTTGAACAACTAAAAGGGGTTAAATGAGATAATAAAACCAGTGATTCAGAGGAAATAATGTAAATCAAATACTTAATGATAAAATAAATTTTAAAAAAATCAAAATTTAAAAATTGAATTAGTTAAATATGAGATTAGTTTACATGTAATTTTAAAAATTATAATATTTTGTAAATTGATAAATAAAACAATATAACACACTTTAAAATTAGCTCAATAGTAAGAAAAATTTTGAAAACTGTAATGTCTTATTACTATAGCATTCTATTAAATATACATATTTTAAGTACAAACATTAACATTTTAAAAGCCTGAATACTTTACTTTTGCAAAAATATAATACTGTTTCTTTCAATACATATATTATGTAAACAACTTAAAATTGTTGTTTTTTTGTTTTAATAAATAGTTAAAAGAAAATATCTGTTATAAAATTACATGTTTTTTTTAAAATTCTCATATAAGGTACAGCAAAATAACACAGACCAAATTGAATGTATCTCAACCAATACTTTGACCCATCTCCCTGTTTTTTTTTTTTTTTTTGAAGCTCTGCTGGCAAGGAAAATAAAAAAAAAGCCATAGTTTAAGTACTTTACACTTGAAGCAATGCGTTGATTTTAAACTATACATATAATCTTGAAGCAAAGAATTATCTGGGCTTTAGAACAGAGAAATAACTTGAATATTTTAAAAGTTATTTAACTTTCTTAAAACTCACCAATTTGGTGCCATTTAAAAATTACTGCTGCATTCTCAGTTATTGAACATATTTATGAGTCCAAGTAGTAAGTTTGGAGTAAGTTTTTAAATATTAGACCACAAACGTTTTTCATTTTCACAAAACTGCAGCTTTTCTCCATATTGATACTTTGTGCCTTTTTCAAAATAAGCGTAGACAGTGCTGGCTTTAGATAGGCTAAACTTGACCAAACAGTCACGAGTAACAATTGCGAACTCATAGCAGTTATAAAAATAGCATATTATTGGCTAAAAAGCATCATTTCATATTACGACGGAGCATTCGAAGAACAGACTAAAGTGAAAATAAAAAGTACCAGTTTATAAACTAGAACTAAAGTGTACATTAGGTTACAAGATGCAAAAATAATATAGGAAATTAAGAGCTGTGTAATTTTTCAACTACGCAAGTTGGTAGTGCAAGAAAGATTCTAGATAACAATGAAAAAATTTTGGTGATTAATATAGTTACTACTTCTTTGAAACATTTATATTATATCTTAATACTTGATATTTTGTCTTTTTAATCTTCATGTTTTCCTGCATAGTAAATTAATTTCTTATGTTATTCAAAAAAAATTGGTTCTATAGAGGGGAAAATTCCATGCAAGTTTGGAAAATGATTAAAAAGAATTGAAATAAATTTTTTACTAAATCTGTAACAACGAATTTTTTTTTATTATCCTTTCAAATCTCTTGCGTAAAATTTTCTTTTTTTAAACACTTTATGATTATCTTCCTTTCATAAAAACATCTGTATCAAACATAAAAGTGTGTTTAACATAGATGTTTTTGTTGTCTTCAAATAAAATGAAAAACCATATCAATATATGAATAAAATTAAGTTTTTATAACTTTATTCACCCATATTACTTTGCTGCACCCTATAAAGGCAATTACTACTTCAAAGTACATAAGCGTTATTAAAAAAATTTGATTAAATAAATTATTTAAAAGTAGTAAAACATTTAATGAAAACCGTTGGTTGGTTCGTTTAATCCTGAAACCGGTGGTAAAACAGTTTTGGGGGGAAGAAATCCTTTCCACATTTTATGAACTTCATCAGGTAAATGTTGTTGCCAACTTTTTAAATAATATCTAGTGTATTTTCTTAATTGTCGAAATTTACAAAATGTAGCTTCACCATCACTAACCTGTTTAGTTTTTACTAAAAACCCATTTTGCTTAAATGTATCTTCTAAATTCTTTTTTATAACTGACCTCTGGCTGCTGCGACGGCGGGATTTTGGCTGAGAGTTTTTGACAAAGGATTTATGAACGGCATATTGCATGTTGCCAGAAAATGATGGCCCAGGATTTGAATTCATGGGAGGATAATTAGTCTTGAGTTTTATTCGATTTGGTGTCAAATTAAACTGATGTTTCTGAGCATCTGTTTCAGTTCCTTTTAATACTGTTCCATTCATTTGTGAAAATGCAGATCCAACATTAAGAGGATGAGTTAATGGAGAGGACAAAAGGATAAGAGGTGGAACAACTTGCTTTTGAAGCAAATGAGCAAGAGCAGACTGACTCACAGCACTATCACTATTCTTAACTGAAATAATTTTGGGATTAGAGGATGAGATTGAAGTAGGTTTTAAAAAACTTGGTTTTGGCTCAGCTGAAAAAGCATCACAGCTTAACTTATTTTTCTCAGAGAATTCCCCTGACACTGGGCACTTTTCCTCGAAGCATTTTGATGAAAGGTCTAGAGGACAACTATCATCTTCTTCCAGTATTGATAGATATTTTGTATAAGGCACTACTCTCCTGGTCTGGACAGGCTTTCTTCTGTGCTTTTGACTTTGCAAAAACTTAGTATGTGCTTCTGGAAGATCACAGATATTATTTTCTGTCAGCATTGGCTTATCTAATAAAGAGTTCAAAACTGACTTTAATGAGCCTTTTCTCAAGTGGGATAACTTACTACAGTCTTTCTTTTTAAGTTCAATAGCATTAGTTTCTCTAATATTTTCCAATGATTCCATGACGGAAATAACATTGTCTTCCACATTTGGTTCAAAATCATATGGGTTGCTATCACTGGCTACTTGTTCATCAGGAGCATTGCTTTTGTTATCAGTATCAATGTTATCATTTTGTTTAACTGTGTATGAATTGTAATTGCTAAGAACTGAATTTTGGCATTCTGGATCGTCAGAAGGTTCTTGAACACTCTGTGACCAATTAGAAATGGTAATCTGCTTGGTCCCGTGTTCTTCTCTTAATCGACATTCAGAATGGACTTTCCATTTTGATTTCGATGGTCCATTGTCTTTTTCAGAGGTGACACTTTCTGATGGTAAAAAATTGTGAAATTTTAAACCTTTTCGCATACTTTTACGTCCACGGCCATGACACTCTTGGACAGTGTACTTTTGCTTCCTGAGGAATGAAGGCTTCATTCCGTAACTTCTTCCCTGAATGGGTGAAAAAATACTGTAGAGATTTCCGTCAGAAATGTGAAACAATTTTTGAGAATAACTGAAGTCGTTCTGGTTATCTCTAGAAGAGAAAAAGTCAAATTAGAATATGACTTGGATACTTTGAAATATTTTATGCGTATGAGATATTGCAAAAAGTCTCCTTATAATTTATGGCTAAAGATCACTTTTTAACATGTTTATTGTATTTAAAAAAATAACAAGCATATCAATAAGCTGCTGGTAGTACATATGGAATTTATCTCATTAATTCATTGGCAAGTGTGGACACTAGATTTAACAAGCTATGGATCAAAATCCTTTGTTGGCAAATTTTCATATTATGTAAGTTTTTTCAAAACAATTATTCTTGAAACATCACTTTTCATAAAAAAAATACTGAAATATTAACTTCAAAACATTTTGTGTGCATTTAAAACTAAAAATTGAATGTTTGTTTAGTTATATTTTTTCTAATATGTGCCTACTTAAATGTAAAGAATTCTTTCAACAATCATATAAAAATGCATAGAAACAAACCATTTCGAATCAAAAAGCATTGCACTTCTAGTATGGAACTTCAACAAGGCTCTCAAAAGACTCTGGGAAAATTGTCCCTGTTCCCCCTGAGTACGACCTTGATCGTTGGGCCATAAGAAACACACAAATTTTTTTTTATTTTTTGTCATGCCAGCTATATTGTAGAAATCCTACATGGTAGGTGGTAGCATGTCATCCGTTACTTTGCTAAAGGTGAATATTTTTCTATATCTTATTATGAGACATAATGCTTTCTATACCTCACAAAAAAGACTTCACTACTATAAAACACGGAAGTCACTACTTTATTACAAATGTAGTGAACTTCAGCCAATACTACTTTTTTTGAAATGTAGCGACTACAAACTAATTATAAAATAAAGATTAAGAAATATTTATTCATATTTACATGAGCCAGTTAGTTTTTATAAACAATTCTTTAAAAAAAAAATTTTTTTTTAAACTTTA
This sequence comes from Parasteatoda tepidariorum, assembly GCF_043381705.1. Lineage (NCBI taxonomy): Eukaryota > Metazoa > Arthropoda > Arachnida > Araneae > Theridiidae > Parasteatoda > Parasteatoda tepidariorum. Next base: position 80,182,455 of record NC_092208.1, read on the forward strand.
ATTTTTTTTTTCTTTTGCCTTTTCCAAAGACGAATATATTATTTAAGAAATTATTAAATATTTGCAATATTTTTAAGAGTTTAACGCTCTTTTACTTTCTCTGTGAAATAAAGTATATTGAAAATTTCAGAGAAAATATGTTCCTTTCCATTGAAATAACATAAACAATGTAACATGAATGCACATTTGAATTTGAAGGTGCGGCAAAAGTGAAAAATTAGCTATTTATTATAAATTTTTAACAATTATTACAATTTTATAATTATAAACTAGAATTATAAACAATTTTTAAAAGTTTTTTTTTTTACTTTAATTTTTTTTTGCTTTTTTCAAAAACGAATATATATTTTAAGAAATTATTAAATATTTGCAATATTTTTAAGAGTTTAATGCTCTTTTACTTTCTCTATGAAATAAAGTATATTGAAAATACGTTTCTTTCCATAGAAATAACATAAAAAATGTAACACGAGTGCACATTTGCATTTGAAGGTGCGGCAAAAGTGATAAACTAGCCATTATGGGTAATGGCTAGTTTAAATATCAGTAATATTAATTTGTATTAATGCTCATCCACAATCATATTGTGCCCATGATAGACCCACAAAGGTTTATACCTCAGATTCGAAAAATTAGATGCATTTTAACCTTGTTTCTTTTCTAACCTTGTCGCAACAAATCAGTTTTTTTTATATTTTTTTTAAAGTGCACAGCTAACTACGCTACTTTTCTAAAAAAGTGTGCTTGCTACACTATAAACTACGAAGAAAACAAAAATAACGACTACAGTAGTTTCAAAACTTGTAGCACGCTACTTCCAACCACTGGCATTATACATATTTGAAACTTCACAAATAATCAACATCCCACTACATAATTAAATATTTGACTTTTATATAAATGGACTTTTAGCTTTAGCTGTCCAACAGCTTTTAGCTTTCCATAAATTTATTTGATTTTAATGAAAAACTGTAACTCTCCAAAAGCAAAGAAAGAATCCAATAACTAGAGCCGGAATAACCTGGTCGGTAGGGCGCTGGGTCCACGTCCGAACCCCGCTGGCCGAAGACTCCCCGTGTAGTGAAATGGTAACTGACACACATTAAATCTACTGAGTTGCAAAGTCCTCCATGTTCCCATAGCAAATCAATACCTCTGGGGGTACTGAATTGGAGATTGATAGTTTTCTGATTTAGGTCAAAATTCTGATCTGTGGAAGAATGAATGGGTCCGCCCTATAAACGGGCGTGATGTAATGGATGTGGCAGAAGTCGAATTCTTGGCCATAGGTGGAAAACAAGAACAAACTCACCCCTCTGCCTTAACAGGCATACGGAAGCAAGCAAACAACTTGAATTAACTATAATATAGTTCTGTTTTAGAATTTCCTTAGAAAACTATAACTGTTCTGTACATGTTCAATATATTCAATCTATATTTATTTTATCAGCATACTGATTTTTTTTTAAAGGAAATAAAACTATAATACTTACATATCATCTGGAACTGATTTTTCTAGGTTGAAATCACTGATGCAGTCAACATTGACAGGTAGATTAGATATTTTAGATTCAATAGCAAATCCACCACTAAAATGACTTGCACTTCTTTGAAAATATTTGCGTGACCTTGTATGTATTTGACGATGTTCACGGGATTTCAAATATCGTTGAATAGAACTTTTAGTAGCATTGTGAGCAGATACTGATGTGGAACCAACAGTGAACATTCCAGTGAAAAAACTTGCATGGAAGCATTTGTAAAGCTAGAAAGAAGAAAATTATATCATTCATTGAAATTGGAAATAAAATGAAAAACTATTATTCAATTCAATAGCTTCTTTTATTACTTATAATAATTCATAAATTCAGAAAGAGAAAAAAAATGTAAAAAATTTGTCCCCATTGTGATGCCACAATAGGCATTACATATTTCCGATCTTTTCAAATTTCTTTAATTTCTTGAACTTTTTTCTAAAATCATTCTTAATCAAATTATAATTTAATTAAATCAATTAGTTAATTTTTAGTAAAATTTATAAAAAGCGAACATAAAATATTTTGATTAAAACACTCTAGAAAATTACTATTTATATACTTCAGAAAAACTCAGAAAAAACTTTGCAGAAGTCAGAGTTGGAAAAAATTTGCTTGAGTCCGACTCCGGTTGGCTATAGGTTAGGTCTCATAGGTCAAAAGAAGAAACTAAGTTTGGACCAACAGAAAATTATTTAAATAAGTATTTAAAATTAGCATGCAAAAATTTACAAGTATCATCCAAAAAAAAAAAAAAAAAAAAAGGGAAGACCAAACTGTGGAGAAAGATCTCAAAAACGTTTGATTCGACTATCTACATTCAGAAACCAAATTTTTTTAGCTCATTTGGAAAGTTAATAAAAAATATAAGCAAATAAATTATATGCACCATCTATAATAGTTGAATAATTCCAAAATATTCCTTTAAGACTTTTTTTGCAATAAAATATTAAATTTCAAGAGTGCATATCAGATAATGATATAGTAAGAAAAATTTATATTTTAAAGTTTATAGGGAATTAAATATATTACCAGGGTATCTGCTATATTTTAGATTTTCAAATTCATGACTTTTCATGATATTCCATAACTAATTCCAATAATTTTTCATGATTTAACAAAGTTACTATTTTCTCCGACAAAAATGCAACAATTTAAAAAAGCATTATAATAACATTAATTGAAATGATAGGTATAACAAGAACTGTTATACTCTGCATCTTCATATTGATATATTTTAAATTTAAAAAAACAGAGTAAAGGAAGAGTTGAAAGAATAAAATAGCTGAAAAAATACAAAAGCAAAAAATCCCCTCCCCCTTTTTTTTCCAGCAGATTTATATTCTAAAGATACTTCTCTTGTTCATCAGAAAGGAAGGAAATACTCCTGATTTTTCTGTTCTCATTTCGGAATTTAAAAAAAATTCGCCAATGACTGGTTTGCTTCAACTAGAATTTTAAATTGATAAAATTAAAAAAAAAAAAAATACTAATAATAAAAATTCTTAAATCACAGAAGTTTAAAAGATAATTCTCTCAAGAAATGATGTTTTTTCTTTCATTTTTTGAAACAACACCATAATTTTTAAAAAACATGATAAAATCATTTTATATTCTAATAAAATATGACTGAGTGGTGATTTTGTTAGGAATTCAGATATTAGGAACAGGATGAAATTGGGGGGGGGGGGAATCCATTTTAAAATTATAATTTTTAGAGACCTAAATCCATGACTTCCCATGATTTTTTTAAAATATAATAAAAATCAAGACAAATTTTGTTTAATACTGAAATTCATGCCTTTCCAGGTGCGCGGATACCCAGATTAGGATAATAAATATGTTTTTTTTCTTCAACAAAAATTTCAAAAATAATAAATCATTGGCAACAAAAAAATTTACAATTACTAAAAAAATTAAATAAATTTATGCATGATAAAAAGAATAAAATATTAAATACCTAAATTACTATGTTTACTTAAAGAGTTAATTTTACACACTGTGACTTGTAAAACTTATATAGAAAAATATTTATAATTAATTCATGTAAAGTGAATTTGCTTACCACATCAACAAATAAATTGTGAGAATATTTATAAACTTATTATCTAAAATTCAAAAACACAAAATTAAATAAATCTAATAAACAATAAAATACCTAATATATTGTAAATGTATTTAAAACTCCCTTTTTTTACAGCACAAAACATAACAAGATGGGATATTATGGTAGAAATAAACTCATTATTAATTCAGGTAATGTAAATATATTTTTTACTATCAACATATAAATTGAAAGAAAATCATTTATTTAAAAATCACAATCAAATAAAAAAAATTAAATTAATGCTTGATAAGCCAAATAAAATATTAAATAATAAAGTTATAGGATTTGTCTTTATAAGTAACAATGAAGCTTAAGAATATACTTATAATTCAATTTTGTAAAGTAACTATGTTTTTCTGATCAGCAAATAAATTTTTATAACATTTAATACTCATGGTCAAAAATTTACAATCAACTTCAAAATGTCCTAGTTATTCTATTTGCCTTCAATATTTATATTTACAATATGGAACATAATGGTATAAGAACATAGGTAAATATTTTTTTATGTCAAGATATAAATGTTAATATTTAATAGCTAGTTATTTATAAAATAGCAACTCATTAAAAAATTTATGTTTTGTTACTAAATAAAGTATTAAGTACCAAAGATGCTGTGATTGCCTTTAAAAATTTAATTTGCAAGATGCAAATATAATAAGGATAGAAATATACTATTAATTAACTCATATAAAATAAATTTTTTCATGCCAAAATATAAATTTTAAGAATAATTAATAGCTAATTATTTACATATAACAATAACTAAATAAATTCATATTTAGTGAAGATTTTAAGTATTAGATACCTTATTCATTGGAATTGTCTTTAATATTTTATTTCACAATGTGCAACAATGTTGGGACATTAAGATAGGAATGCAATAAAATTAATTAATATAACTTAAATATTTTTTTTGTCCACAAATAAATTTTTAGGAACATTTAATAGCTCGTTATTTTACATTCAAAATCTCATGAAAAAAAATTTATTTAAATTTATATTTTAAAAAATGAATAAAATATTAAATACCTAAGTCATTGTTTCACAATATGCAACACGATGGGGGTACTACGAAGAAGGGAATATACACTGTTTACGATGGGCTTCTAAAAGTAATGAACTCTTCTGAAGAATCATGTTTCCTCCCAAATTTGGAAATAGTGCAACCGCAGCAAGTCTCTGAATTCAGAGCCTTTGGGGGGAGGGTAAAGCAATGCTATTTATGGTTTACCAGCAGCAGGAAAGCACCTGGAAATAGAACAAGTGCACATTGAGTAATGCGAAGATTTTTTAAGAAAATATAGGAGGGGTGAAAATGCATGGCGTTTTGAAATTATAAAGGAAAGGATGGAAAACAGATTTCCGTACGCACATTGTTTACATTCGGATTGGTGTCAGGGGAAAATGACAACAAAGGAAGGAAAGTTGATATGTTGCCAAAAATAAAAATGCTATATTTGATAAATAATTTGTAAAACATAAATTTTTAATTTAAACTTTTGTCGTCTGAAATGTGCAGAACAGTTGGAATTTTCGAATAAAAAAAGACCAGCCTTCAGCAGTATTCAAGAAGTATAAACGAGGTGTAAACTCATCAATTAAAATGCAGGAGCGTAGCAAGCAAATGGGGCGGCAGAATCGATAAGATCGACTATTTCTTCTATGTTCCTCATTTTATTTTGAAATTTTTTTTGATAAAACAAATTTCTTATTATACAGACTCTTTTTTTACATTATAATTGTAACTATTGATGCGATTGCTTTGCCCAAAAACGTTAAAAGAATAATATTATATTATTTTGTTCTGAACTTATATTTGAGAGTTTATATAAACTTTTTNGTAGGCCCTACTACTTTTTATTTCTTATGCATTTGGAACGATCCAGTCTAATTCAAGTTCGGTGTCAAATTTTAAGTAATTATTTTATCATCTAAAGAAATTCATAAAGATACATTCCATTCAATTATGTCAACAAAAAAAATTTATTCTACATTTAAAGTTAATTAGTAATGTGAAAATCATACTTCGTTCCCAATGAAATTTATTGAAAGAACAGGTTAAATATTATTAAGACCATTAAACATAACTAATCTATCAAATTTTCCCCAAGAATGCTTGAAATATTTTATCAAAAAATAAATTTTAAATTCAAAACTTGCTGTATTTGTTTAAAGAATGAAAAAGTGAGTAAAAAATTATTACACTATACTGAATAAAATTTTTTAAATTGTTTAATAAACTACTTTGAGTAACTACAAAATAATACAATCTATTGAATACTATAGTTAAATTTTGTTTCATTTAAATTATTGCAGTCTTTGCTTTCGAATTGAAAAAAATTAGAAAGAATTTTTTTTTTCAATCAATTTTAAACTGCCACTTAAATGAAAGCAAATAAATTTCATGTAAGCCAGTAAAACTTTTACATTTTTTAATCAATTGAAAGGTAGATCTTTTCGGATTCTTTTTTAAAAAAGCAACGATATTGAAAAAATTCTGAAGTTTTGAATTATTATTGGGGGGAGAGGAAAGCATATGCTTCGTTTGATATTACCGTCACTGCACCCAATATGCCCCAAACTATCAAAAATCGAAGCTATGATCCACAAAAATGAACTAAAAAATGTTTTAAAATGGGATATGATATTTTATTTAAATATTTTTTTTATTTACACAGCAAGGGAAAATGTGTAAGCTTTGTTTGTAATTGAATTTAGTGCCCAATTATTCGACGTACAAACACAAGCATAATTACTATACTAGCACCTTGAAAATATGAAAACCTGTTTGCTTGCAGGCAAAAACAGAGAGGGATTATAAAAAAAAAAANAAAAAAAAAACTAAAAAAAAAAAAAAAAAAAAAAATCGTTTTTACCACGATAAAAGCTACAAGTTCGAACCAGTGCGTTCATTATGCTATAATGAGAAAAACTAAAATAAGTTTCATTTCGATGTTTTGTAATTATCAGGGTAATTATTCTAGTTGTTTTTGATCACCCGTTTTTGCCAAAATTAAAATCTTAAATTTAGACCACATGCTCCTCATCCTAGAGGAAGAATTGAAAAAATGTTTCATTGCGCTATTTTATAATTATCAGGGTGATTCGGGTGTAATTACCCAAATTTAATGTTATATTAAAGAAAAGTTAGCCATAAAGATGCAAGTCTCAAATTTTGACTTTGAAAAACTAAAATTTTTGGGTTTAATACAACTACTAACGTTCAACTACGCAGCCTTGTACTTTTTAACCCAATCCAGAAGACAAGGGAACTCCTGGATCAAGCATTGGGACAAACTAGTCTTCTTGAAGGACGTTTTGATGGAACTAACCAGCCTTTGCGTTACATGGAGAAGAAAACCTTCCACGGTTAGTCCCATGTCAACAGGATTCTAACTCAGGATCCGTCTTCCACTGAAGACATTTCACATCAGCACTGAGCTCGGGGCGGACTGGGAGCAGAATTCGTATCAGTCAGTGATCCCTGGGATTCAACCCGAATCTCCTCAATGGGAGGTGATCCCTCAGTCCCCTGAACCACCGTGGTTCTTGGCTAATAAAATTACTTCATAATTTTATTTTATAACATGCATTGAACAGCAGTCCCAATTCTGAGTTGACGGCAACCGCGTAATTTTGAGTCATCCAACCCAGAAGACAAGGTATTTCCTGGATCAAGCATTGTGACAAACTAGCCTTCGTGAGGGATTTTTTGAGGGAACAAGCCTGCATTAGCGTTACATAGAGAGGAAAACCACGAATACTTTCCACGGTTAGCCCCACGGCAATGGGATTCTAACGCATGATCCGTCTACCACTGAGGTCAGTTAACGTCAGCACTGTGATCAGTGCGAGCCAGGAGCAGAATTCGTATCACTCGTAGTATTCTAACCTGGCAAATCCGACTGAACGTACATTTTAAACTTCAATTTCTGAAGAACTATTCGACCATTTATGCTCAAACTTTGTATTTTGCCATGTAAAATAAAAATTTTTAAAATGAGGTAAAAAATTGGATACCTAACAATTCAAAATATTTTGGATTATTATTAAATAAAATAATAAAAAATAATAAATATTTATTAAAAGTTGCGCTGTTTAATATTTTACTGTTAAATATTTACTATTTGCTAACTGTGATTAATCTTTAGAATTATCTTTGGATAAACATATTTTATAATTGTGTGCAAAAACTTTTCAGTTGGCTTAGAAAGTTCTCGAGCTATGGAGAAATACGCAAAAAGTAAAGTTAGCATTTTAAAGAGTTCAAATTTTGGATCGCTCTTCTGTCCAAACTATAGAGACCCCATTTCCCAGATTGCGGTTACCCATTTTGATTGGGGGATCAGAATTTTGAATCCGTTAGGAAAAAAACGGTATGTTTATTCAGAGAAAGTAATTTTTCATGTTTTGTTTTGCAACGTAATATATCGTCTGTACTAATTGATTAGCATATTAGAGGTCACTCTTTCGAACCATTAAGATTTATTTTTAAATTGTTTCAAATAATTTGATATAAAAATAGTTGTATGTAATTGATCTGCGTCGAACTCAAACAAAAAATTTAACTTACGTATTTAGATTTCTTATAAACATATCTTATATATCCTCTAGTTTTTATTTATTTATTTATTTTGCGCAATCAATTGGTTATATTACTCGATTAAAATTCTACCCTCTGTATCCACACATATCTGCTCATCGCACTCCACTATAGTTTGTCTAAAGTGAGAACTCCCCTAGCCATTCGTCTGGACCCATGGTGGTGACTATGGTAACGAGGTATTACTATTCCAAGTTTTAGTCTGGGGTCACTGCGTAGAACATGTTTTGGCTAAAGGTCGGCGAGAGAAAGGGAGTTTTTTTTTCGGTCTGTTGTGTTCGCCGTAGAGTGAAGAGAAGTTACCCTCCCTGAAATGCGCTATTCTTATTTCCATAGCAGCAGATGGTCTCAGATTTTATGACGGGGGGAGTTCTTACCGTAGACAAACTGTAGCTTTACGGTGTATGATGGGTTTTTAGGTAGTAGCCATAACAAAACTTTCACATATAGGAAACAAGAGCCGCGGTGGCTCAGGATATAGAGCGTTCACCTTCCAATGAGGCGAACAGGTTTCGAATCCCAGTCGATACGAATTCCGCATCCGGCTTGCACCAACCACAGTGTTGACTTGAAATATCCTCAGTGGTAGACGGATCATGGGTTAGAGTACCCTTGCCGTCCGGCTAACCGTGGGAGGTTCTCGTGGTTCTCCTCTCCATGTAACGCAAATGAGGGTTAGCTCCATCAAAAAGTCCTTCACGAAGGTAAAATTTCTCCCAATGCTCGATCCAGGAGTTCCCTTGCCTTCTGGATTGGGTTCAAAATTACAAGGCTACGAAGTTGAACATTAGTAGTCGTAAACCCGTAAAATTGGGTCGGCTGTTCAACGACGGTTATAAAATAAAATTATAAAAAAAATATAAAATATAGGAAACAAGTTCTGGGAAAAATATATAAATACAAATTTTAAATGTAGATTTCATCCGTTAAATAGCTCACAAAATATTTATTTAATATTATTTTCGGTACAAAGATTTTATACAACCTATATTTAGCTTGATTACAAATTAAGGTTTAAAAGGAAAATAAAAATTTTGATTTTTAAATGAACGATTTTCTAAAAAAAAAGTTCTCACACGGATGCTGTATAGTTTATAGTGATTATACTTAACCCTGTGATTTAAATCAGATTTAATTGGATACCTGTAAACGGTATCCAATTAAATCTGATTTAAACTACATTCAATACTGTTAACTGTATCTGATACCTGTAAATTGTATTTGAAGCGACAAATGCCATGATTTACCTACGCTGACGTCACTTGCAGGTATCCGAATCTGAAAATAAGTGATATGTTTATCAATATTCATAGCTTTACAAGAGTTCGAAAAAAGTTTTTTTCTTCCCTTCAATGAACGTTTATTAATTTTTTTTTATCGCCTTGGAAAGATTTACTATTTTAAGTCCATTTTAATGCAATAGTGATGCTTTAAAATTCTTGAACTTAAAATAAATTTTAAACAAGTTTTTTAAGAAGTAGGGGCTTAAATATTTCGCAAGTATTTAAGGAGGAGAAAGTTCATCGGTTTGTTATTTGTTTATTTTTCCGACAAGGGAGGGGGGAGGGGGATATGAGCAATATTTATGAAAGACGCTAAAATTTCCAGTACTTTCAAAAAATTCTTTAAACGCCAAAAAAGTAACGAAAAAGTTTTTGAAAAAAATGTTAACTCAGAAAATTTTTTAATAAAAAAATAATAAAAAATTTGTGGAAGGAAAAAGTTCGAAAAAAATATCTTCGAGGAGTTTCATCAGGGGTCAAGAATTTATACAACAGAAAGAAAAACACGAAAAATTCCTAAAAAGTAGTCTACTAGAAACTTTATTAAACGAACTTAAACGTAAATTTTGCTTCAAGAGAAATTACATCTTATATTTGAATGCAATCCTGAAATAAGATTACTACAGTTAAAGCCAAAGTTAAAACAAAAAACAAAAAGGCTGATGCGACTTTCTTGCATAAGTATAGGAGGGTGTTTGTAATTTGCTTATACTTGTTGACAAGGGGGGAGTGGGTCCCGATTCGCCAAAAACATGCTTTTCATTATAAGGGCCCCTGACTCAAACTCTAAAAAAAAACTAAACAATCTAAAGGTTAAAGAGTCAAGTTCTTGACTCAATAATAAAAATAAAATAAAAAACTGCTTAATTTTAATGTTTAATATCTGTTGTTTTTCACGCCAGTGAAATCAATGAAAATTTTCAAACGTAGTTGAAAGAAATTCTGATTCAGGGCCAATGAAGAAAAAAATCTTTTGAACCATGGAGAAGAATTTTCACATGACACATGAGAGATTGGCGTAATTCCAAATATTTTTGGAATAAAAAATCTCTCTTGTGTGCGGAACGTGCGTCAATTGTTTAAGAGATAATAACCGAGGTCGGACAGGAGAAAATATATTTGGAAAATTATCTTTCAGTTTAAAAAATAAATAAATAAAAAAATAGTAATAAAAAATAAATAAATAAATAAATAAAATTAAATAGTTTGTGTACTTCAAATTCGTCTGTTCAGGAACAATTAGACCGATTTTGCTAAAATTTGTAATTTTGCCATATAAAATTACATAAAGAGTAATAAAATATACAATAATTATGATGCAAAAATTTGTATACCTTAAAACTCAAATTTTTTTCTACTTATGAAATAAAATAACAAAAATAATAAATAATAATTAAAAGTTATTTTTTGCATGGAAACATCCTTGGGTAAATGAATTTTAAAATTGTGTGCAAAAATCCCCACTCCCCTTTAGTATTTCAAGGGTAAGGAACCCAAATCAGTGGAATAAAAGATGTTTATTCAGAGAAATTACGTTTTTGTGCCCGATTTCGTGACAAAATATCGTTTGCAATAGTTAATGAGAATATTTGAAGTTACATTTTTAAAACACAGAATCCTAGTACGTAAAGATCCTGTCATTATATTAAAAGTTTTATAGGGTGTTGTTTTTCTTTTCTTTTTTTGTTTTGTTTTTCTTTCTTTTTCGTGCACTGTACGTATAGCTCACTTAGGTATACATGTACGTATTTACATCAAGCGTGTATAGAATACATGTGTATGAGTGACCTTCTTGTATATATTTAAAAAGACATATATACATACGAGTGCATTTATATACGTGTGTATTTATATACATGTGTATATACATGTACATGTAGTTGCAATGTAGGTATATATTTACGTTCATACAATGCATTTATGTATGTTTACGTTTAAGTGTACTTTTGGAGAACCAAGCAATAGACATGATTATTCAGAGAATTGATATGTTTATTCATTTAGATGTAATAAAAAGTAATCAATAACTTACAATTCTAATTACTATGCAGTGAATATCACTTGTTGAAATTATGGCTACAATTAATAATTGTATTCAAGATTACTTACAATTTTGGATTAGGATTTGTGGTAATTATTGTTGCTTGTAATCGTATGTTATGATTTCAAGTAGCCACGATTACTTGCAATCAAAAGTACCTGTAATAGCGTATTGTTACCATTACATGTAATCTAAACCCTTTTTCGTTTCTTGTAACTGTGAATAATTGTAATGACGATTACAAGTAGTTTATTACTATGTACTTTTTAGTTGTAGTCAATTAAAATTGCAGTCTGTTTCAGAAGTCGGCATGCAGAGAGCCAAAAAAATAACAACAATAATAAATAAATAAATAAATGAACAACCCTTAATAACTTTTGATCCTCACGTTCTGGGACTCAGTGAAGTTTTGAATTGTATGGTATGCAATTTGTTACATCATTTTAAAGTAAGAAATTTTACATGGTAAATACAAAATTTGAGCGAAATCGGCTGAATAATTCTTCAGAAATCGAATTTGAAATATACGACTTTTGAATTATACGACACTGTTTTCTGTATTTTTTTTGATTTTAATAATCATTTACCCGTATGTCCTAAATAAGGGCTGGTCGGGGAAAATTTTTCCATATACGACTTTTTTAAAAATCAATTTTTCTAGAACTATTCAACCGATTTCGTTCAAATTTTGTAATTTGCAATGTAAAATTACTTATTTTAAAATAATGTAAAAAATTTTATAACTTACAATCAAAATTTTTTTCGACTATTATTAAATAAAATGATAAAAAATAGTAAATATTAACTAAAAATTTTTTTCTCCCCCATTGAATTATCTTTGGATAAACGCCGACCGGCCTGTTTAGGGGTCAGGGAACTGACCTTGCATCAGAAAAGTTCTGGGATCGAATCCCGGGTGAGGCATGGATGTTCTTTCATTTTCTGTACTATCTGTCCTTACTGTGAGAGCAACGTTGGCCCACCTAATATGGTGCCCCTGAAAGAGTGGTCAACAAATATGCCTTTCAGATGCCTGCATGACCTAGGTCATTCTTCAGGTGGGCATTTAAAAAGAAATATTTGGATAAACGAATTTTATAATTGTATGCAAAAAAAATTTTATTCTCTCAAAAATTTCTCCAAGTATAGCGAAATACACAGAAAGTAAAATTAACATTTAGGGGTTTAAATTTTGGATCGTTTTCCTGACCAAACTTTGGGGACCTTATTTATCAGATTACGGCTATTCTCTATATTTCAGGGGTCAGAAATCTGAATTAATGGGGAAAAAAAGGAATGCTTATTCAGAGGAAGTGCGTTTTTGTGTCTAATTTCGTAACTTGAAATATTGTTTGCACTTATTACTTAACGAATACGAGGTCACTCACTAGAGCCCATAAGATTGAGTCCTAGAACGTGAAGATCCGATCATTAGAAACAAAAGATATTCAAGTTGGTCCGTTTTTAATTATTATTATTATTTTTTCTTGGCGCACTGCATTTCTGTTGAACAGTATTTCAAGAAGTTATTTATTTTAAATTTATTCTTGACTAATGAAGAAGGAGTGAAGACTAAAGGAATAATAATGAATAATTACAAAATATTTCTAAGTAACAAATACATTTTTTTTTCATAACTCAGAAGATTTTGAATAATTATTCATTAGTCTCATTCATTATGATGAATGACAAAATGCCTATCTCTGGTTTAGAATTAGTAAAAGCTTCCTTCATTATAGAGATTATAAAATGAAGTAAATTTTATTTGTACTAAGTGTTCAAATCAATGTGTCAGAATCCCTGATTTAAATCAAAATGGGACAAAGGATTTCATTCGAAATAACTGATTTTAAACACTATGTCAAAATTACGGATTAAAATTGAAATGGAACAACGGATTTTCATCTGAATCAACTAATTTAAATCAGTGGCGACAGCTCAAATCACCGGTTTAGTATTAAACTCCATTTATTATCAATCACACTATGAAAGATAAAATATAATGCAATCCTGAANTCGTTACTTTTTTTAAAAATACTTGTACTTTTACTCGTTACTTTTTAAAAGTAACGTTGCCATGTATGGTTGAGAGTAGTTTTTAGCAGTGTGAAAGTGAAAACGATAGAAAACCGAATAGTTAAAAAGTTTAGAGATTGTGATAAAAATTTTATAACAATATCAATTTCGATATGTATCGTATTATCAGGTTTAGGGGACGAGATAAAATACAAAAGAACAATGAAAGTGATTTTGCATTTTGAATTATAATAATTGCGTCTTGAAAGAAACAAACAAGTTGAAAACTGATAGCTTATATTATAAAAGTGTTTACGAAAGAATCTAAAATTTAAAAGAATATTAAATCACTAAAAATGACTTTGATTATTTATTCTATTGCATTTCTAATTGCAATTATAAGTCAAAACTCTGATGCCACAGATGTTTTTGAATTTCAAGACTGTAGTAAGTAAAATTATGACAATATTTAAAATAAACATTTAACCATACATCTTTGCTATATTTCGTAATATAGTTTAAGGTACAAATCCGTGGGTTTATAGCAAATTTCTGAAACATTTTAGGAGTCGCATATTTTTTCCTTGCCACTTATTATAAAATATTTACTTTTAACTAACAAAAATTATCTATCTGATGTGTATACGTGGTGTAATAGTGAGACTATTTGCCTTCCAGCAAGCACCGGGTTCAAATCCCAGCTTTTTTCGATTGACTTTTGTGTCTAATTTTCGTTCGTAAAAAGATTGATAAGTATGTAATATGTTTTGTTCGATTTAAAAATTATTATTTTTTTATTTAAATAAATTTTTGAAAAGGAAATAGGGTTGGGGAGAGTGGGGTCAATTGTAACAGGGTACGATTGTAACAGAGCAAAAAATTTCGAGTGTCGAGTTCTAGATTTGGTTCCTAGGTGGCGCACAAGGTGTATTTAATAAATCTACATGTACACCCCTGCTCGCAACCATTTTTATGCACTTTTGAAAGAGTTACATCACAAAAGATATTTTCACGCTATTTAAGTACTTTTTTGGTAATAGATTATTATATTGTAACAAAATAATTTTGTTTAAACAAATAAAAATTATTAACCGAATATGTAAGTGGACACCTTAATTAACATTTCAATAAAAATGAATTAGTTTTGTTAATTAACTAGCGATGTTTTTAACAAATGAAGCTGAAATAGCGTCTTGGGGACGATTGTAACAATAAGTAAAGGGACGATTGTANTTTTTTTTAAGAAATTTTAAATTTCTCAAAAATGGTCCAAATATTTTTAACAAAAATTTTTGCAAGGGCATATCTTGATAGAATACATAAGCTATAAAAAAAGTTTTAGTGTAGCATAAAAACTAAAAAAAATTTTTTTGAACGTCCACTGTAGCCTTAAATCACTAAAAATGACTTCGATTATTTATTCTATTGCATTTCTAATTGCAATTATAAGTCAAAAATCTGGTGCCACAGATGTTTTTGAATTTCAAGACTGTAGTAAGTAAAATTATGAGAATATTTAAAATAAACATTTAACCATACATCTTTGCTATATTTCGTTATATACTAGTTTAAGGTAGAAATGCGTGGGTTTTATAACAAATTTCTGAAACATTTTTATGAGCCGCATATTTTTTCTTCGCAGAAAGGCGATAAAAATATTCTTATAATTAAACTCAAGTTTCAGGCATTCTCAAAATCTTTAAGTTGATTTAAAACTGACTGAACTCGTGTGTTGTTAACAATTGGATAAAGTCAGCAAAATAAAATCGTACCCAATAATTCATTGATCGAAGTGTAGAACTTTCTTTTTATTATTATTTGGCATCTTTTTTTATGTTTTAATTTTGTAGCAAAAATAGCGGTAAGGAATTGTTTTAGACCAGTGATTTCTAACTGGTGGCCTGGGGGCCGCATCCGGCCCCGCGAAACCTTTTTTTGTGGCCCGCGAACTAAAATATATTAGTCGTCATTTTTTTGCGGACAATTTTCGTAAAAAATCTATATGGGTTTAAAATACTTTTCTCGTTAATAAAAACCAATTTCTTCGTTTTTGTGAAATTTATCATACCAACGGTATGCTCGAGTTTTCTCGGGAAAATAAATATTTGCAATCTATGCATACCCGAATTAACTCGCGAAGATCAGGGAACATGTTTTGATAGGAATTTTCAAGAGGTGTATTTCTTTTGTCAGTTCAAGTAACGAAATTAATTGATTTCAGTCCATTGCTGAATGGCCACTCGAATATAATATATTTTGTTATCATATATTTTTGCATTCTGTTCTGAGAACACTTTAAAAGGAAAATGACTCGATATTTATTCACTGATTTAAGGTAACGGAAAAGGAATTGCGAACTTTTCTAACATATCTGTAAATCCACATCCTATTCCATTGAATGACATCATCAATATATCTGCTGATATAACTCTTCATCAAGACATTCCAGATGGAGCGGTAATCAAAACAAACTTATATAAAGTAACCAGTCTGTTCGGGTTTACAATTAATATTCCTATACTTTGTATTGGAGGTTACGGATCCTGGTAAGCAAATGTTTCATATTTATTTTTGCGAATCTATTAAATTGGTCTATTAAATTAAATCGATGCATTAATTGGTCTAATCTTGAATTAATTGATCAATTAATTAATATGCATTCCTAAAAGTGAAAAGCTACCTTTAAAAGCTTATTTGTACGAAATATCGAGTATAGTTCGTTCACCAGGAGTTGGCACTTGGCTCCACCTCCTCGGACGAAGAGTTTATTTCATTACGGGAGCAAGAAGAAAAAACGTCTCCGCGCTTGAAAGTGAGACAACCCTTAAGGCCCTTTCTACGCTGAAAGACAAGTCAAATTGAAGGAGCTATGGGTAGGAGAATGGGAGGAATAGGCGTGGACATTAGTGGACATAGGGGGTGGAGATATACTGAGCGACCATGGAAGTCCGGGTTACATTTTTTGGCAAAACTCAATATTTAAAGGGTGCGCCAAAAATAGATCACGCAACTACACTTATTACTTTTCCACTATTTTTGGTGTATAAAACGGAGGTAGTGTGATTCCTTGTTACTCCTCTTATTTATTTAATTATTTTTACACCATTCATNATGAACATAGAACAAGTATTGCATTGCTTTATATTTTTTTAAATAACTCATAATAATTTTAAAGAGTAAAACATTGTTTTAGTTCAATATTTTTACTTTATTTAAGTCATGTCATAAGGCATTTTTAGCGCAATTTTTGCATTTTTAAGGGCATTTTTTGCACATTTTAAGGGCATTTTTTGCACATTTTAAGGGCATTTTTTGCACTTTTTTTTTAAGGGCATTAATTGGGATTTTTTAGGTTATCAAAATCCGGGCTCTATTTATTATTATTATTATTTTGCTTGGTATTATTTTTTGGCTGAGTAAAAACGTTATAAAACAAAAAGTTTGGACTAATTCTGCTGTGCTCGAGTTTTCTCGGGAAAATAAATATTTACAATATATGCATACCCGAGTTAATTCGCGAAGATCAGGGAAACGGTTAGCTTTGTTTTGATAGGAGTTTTCAAGAGGTGTATTTCTTTTGTCAGTTCAAATAACGAAAATATTGATTTCAGTCCATTGTGGTCATTGCTGAATGGCCACTCGAATATAATATATTTTGTTATCATATATTTTTGCATTCTGTTTAGAGAACACTTTAAAAGGAAAATGACTAGATATTTATTCTCTGATTTAAGGTAACGGAAAAGGAATTGCGAACTTTTCTAACCTATCTGTAAATCCACATCCTATTCCACTGAGTGACATCATCAATATATCTGCTGATATAACTCTCCATCAAGACATTCCAGATGGAGCGGTAATCAAAACAAACTTATATAAAGTAACCAGCCTGTTCGGGTTTACAATTAATATTCCTATACTTTGTATTGGAGGTTACGGATCCTGGTAAGCAAATGTTTCATATTTATTTTTGCGAATGATCTATTAAATTGAACAGATTACTAACATTGCACTAAAAAAAAATTATCAACCGTTGGTCATATTTACATCTAGAAATTTTTTTTAAAATTTCCAATGAACTGCACAATCGGTCCTGCCGATGAACAGACCTAGTGGGTTCTCCAGAGATGGTATCCACTCTTTCAGGACCACCATAATGGGTGAGATACCATTGGTCATGTTAATTTGGACGTCTAGTTTCTGCCACCCTAGATGGCAGCACCGAGACTCTATTTGGATGCTAAAGTGCACCAGCAATTTAATTTTGCCGGAAATACCAAGAATCAATAAGGCACTCCAGGGATCTTTTACATGCCGCATAATCATACGACATGGCCGCTGAGGAAATCCGGTGTCTGGGCCGGGGATCGAACCCGCAAACTTGGGCTCAGAAGGCCGACGACAAAGCAACTGCGCCACACAGCCACATCTAGACATATATTGCACAAATAAGCTTTAAAAAGTCTACATTGTTAGTTGTACAAAATAAATAATAGCATAAGCTTTTCTTTTAACATTCTTAAATCTTGTTACATTCAATATGTAATTGAAAGCCTAATCAACAAATAAGCTTCCAAAGTTAGCTTTCCTAATTGTAGGAATGTTTATTAGTTTAAGGATGCTTATGTAAAAATGTAATTTTTAAGACTACACTACAATCGTTGAAACAAGAGTTTAATTGCAAGAGTTTTGTCGCATCAATTTCACAATAAACAGCAAATTCTTCAGTGATGTTTTATTGCGAAATTGAAAAAAATATCATTTATGTTTTATTCGTAAGTGTTGTTTTATTGCGAAGATGAGGCTCAAAAACTCTAGAAATTCAATTTTTGATGACTGAATCAACGATTGTGGTAAAGTTTAAAAATTATATCGGTACATGAACATCTACCGTTAATCAATATGCATTCCTAAAAGTGAAAAGCTACCTTTGAAAGCTTATTTGTACGAAATATCGAGTATAGTTCGTTGACCAGGAGTTGGCACTTGGCTCCACCTCCTCGGACGAAGAGTTTATTTATATCAGAGTAAGAAGAAAAAACGTCTCCTCTCTTGAAATTGAGACAACCCTTAATGCGCGTCAAACGCAAACAGTGGATTCTTCTTCAGTCACTCACTTCGCTTTTTCATCTGCTTTTATGTCTTTCGTTACTCGAGCTAATTAAATATATTGCAGTAAAATGTCTCAAAGAGGACAAACTACTCACTCAAAAGATAGAAATATCATCAAATTTATGAAATATTTAAAGTTAAAAAAATGACATAAATATTGCGAAGTAAATATTTTTGTTATGGATGGTGTTTTCAGTAGAAATGTAAACAATAACAATCTCGAGCTCGGCACCTACTCTAGTTCCGGTTAAAAAGTTTGCAGCTGCTTACTACATGTTATTCTAATAGGCGATGTTTTCAAACGGATAATTTTGTTTTCAATAAAAGAAATAAATTAGATAATTTCTGAGCTCAAATCTGCCGTATTTCATAAGATATTAATGTTATTATTGAATTTTGGGGAGTTTGGAGTGAAAATTTGTTTTAGTTATTTTGTTATTTATTATTAAAAAAGGTGACAAGCTCGCTAGATTTTGAATAACTCGCTTTTTTGGCAGTTTTCATTTGGCCTCTTTCCATAAGTTTATTACTGTTTGTTCTTGTTGCAAGCTGCGCACCATCTTACGTTAGTGTTAACACTTTTAGCATTGTAAACACAAGTATTGTTAGCATTGTAAACACAAGTAATAAGTAATCAAATACATTGTTTGCAAGAATCTCAAAGCACAACGATGCCAAATGGCTTTAAAATATAACGGAAACAGTAACCCGGAAATTTAGGCGGCATCGAGCTTGCAGCGTTCCCTAGTGTAGAAAACACCATCCATATAATCGCCAAATAGCAACCTTGTTCAGGATTGGTCACATCCTTCTCCCAAAAATAGCGAAATAGTAATGTCGGATCCCACGTGATGAAGGCGGAGCCAAGTGCCAACTCCTGATGAACGAACTATAGGCTTTCAATGACATGTTGAATGTGATAGAATTCAAAAACGTTAAAAATATAAGCTTGTGTGATCTGTTTTGTACTACGCGTTTTATTTAAAAATTAAAAAATTGTAGTAAATCTTTTTTTGTAGTGAGAAATTGAATAATACCTATTCTATTTGTTGATTAATGTTTAGCTTATGTTGTTTCTTTGTTTTCAGTTCTACGGAGCACTGCGAGTACTTGAATACTATGGAGATTGTGTGTCCTTTCTTTCCAGGAGATGAAAAATGCGGTTGTCCAGTGAAGGCAAACAGATACAGAGGATATAATGTGCCCGTGAGAATACCAGAGATTGGATCTATCTTAAAGGCACTGGCAAGGGTAATAGACAACTAGTCAAATTTATTTTTTGTGACTTAGCTAAGCAAACTCTTACCAGATCTTAAAGTCAAAAACTAAATATTTTCCTCATAAAGGCCTCATCTTTGCTCTGAATGTAAACAAAAACCGGTTCTGAAGCGTGCGAAGAAGCTTACCCTTTCCCAAATATGCACAAAGCAGAGTTTGTTACGTAACAGAACCGGTTGAACCTTTTCTCTTGATTCGGAGATAATCTTACTTATGGAGCCGCGATGGCTCAGGGGATAAAGCGTTCGCCTTCCAATGAGGTGAATCAGTGTTCAATCCCGGCGATTACTAGTCTATACGAATTCCGCATCCGGCTTGCACCGACCACAGTGCTGATGTGAAATATCCTCAGTGGTAGACGGATCATGGGTTTGAGTCCCCTTGCCGTCAGTCTAACCGTGGGGAGTTCTCGTGGTTTTCCTCTCCATGTAACGCAAATGCGCGTTAGTTCCATCAAAAAGTCCTCCATTAAGGCATATTTCTCCCAATATTTGATCCAGGAGTTCCCTTGTCTTCTGGATTGGGTTCAAAATGACAAGGCTACGGAGGTGAACATTAGTAGTCGTAAACACAGAAATAGGGTCAGCTGTTCAACGACGGTTATAAAATAAAATAAAATAATCTCACTTATGAGGCAAACATTAACATTGAAACCAAAACTGTTACGAGGCTCCGCTCCATTCACGTTGTGTATTATAAGCTAACCTCAATTCAAGAAGTCGGAGACTTTTTGTGATCACAGCATATCGCAATTAGAAACACAAAGCAAAAGATTTTTTTAAAAAATAACCCAGCAGTCTTTAGATTCAATTTCTTTCATTAACTTTTTCATTCCTAAAAATGACAAAATAATAGACTAATCGATTGTTTTAAAACATAATGAGTACTGGTATAGCATTTTTTTTTTTAAAAATTGTATATTAAAATTTTTCTGAATCTCTTTCTAGTTAACCTAACCAATCAAAAAAATTCTCCTAAGTTTGATTAGAAAAGGCAGAACAAAAAAGTAGAATTGTTAATGTGACTAAATATTCTCCCACGGCGATAACTTCGATGTGAGAAACAGTTAATACTACCAACTCTAACTTGGCCAACACCTATAATAGGCATTACTTTTCATGTTATTGACATAATACCATTTTGTAATGCTCCCTTCGAAAAAAGGTAAAAATTGGGAAAAATTGTCCTGACGTTGTAAAGCACAAAACTGAGTTCATAGAATTACAAAAAAAAATGAGCTTTGTCATCTTTTTCGAAATTTTTTACTAATGCAGGAAAACTATCAACAAAAAACTCGATGCTCGAAAAAAAAACAATTAAAATACTACTCAAATTTCAGGATCCACTATTCTAGCATTAATTCAGTCAGAATACTAGGAAAAAAAAATTTCAAGAGAAAAAAGAAAGATAAAAAATTGTGACGCAATTGGCAAAATGATTGTTATCTAATTTTTTTTACCCTCTTTATTTGTGATATTCACCTGGATTAGTATTGAAAACGATCCAGTTTGAACTATAGGTTAGAATTTCTGATTCTGAATTAAAACAATAAAAGCAAAAATATCATTCAAATGATGAAATTTTCTTTTATTCACTGATCAAGAAATATTTATGGGATCTCTCTGGTCCCATATCTTAAAAATAAACTCACCAATTTAATGCATAACAGAATTAAAAGTGAAAAAGAGAATTCTAAAAAAATTATCATTATCAAACAGCAGCGGTCGTCATAGAAACGCATGCAATGACGATGCTTTCGCACTGTTTACTATTACTCTTGAACACAGTTCAAAAGTGTGATGATTTCCAAATAACGCCATCAAACCCAAAACAAGGTCCATTTTGCAAATGGGTAATAAGTCATTAATTAAATAATCCCAAAAAACTGAAGCGGTAAGATATTGCTTGATTGGAAACTTCATTCGCTTTAAAAATAAACAAATATAAAATAACAGTCGACATATTTCAAGCGTTTCAAAAATAGACGCCCACTTTCAAGACTTACCAGAAAGTAAAGAAAACAAAAATGATTTCAAATATTAAAAGTTGCCAACGAAAAAAAAAAAGAGAAAATGAAGGTGAAACAAAACTAGAAAAACTACAGAAGACGAGAGAGAAAAAAAGATGGAAAACAGAACAAGAAAAATCAAAGTGGCCGAGAGGCAATCAGGGTAAAATGCATTTCCACGCGTTATGGAGAGGTGGGAAGGAAAAAATATCGTTAACAAGGGAATCAGCATTCGAAAGAATAAAACACGAATTTTTTGTTGGCAACTTTATGTTTTTTATTTCAAATCATTAGTTAACAAACTTTTTCCGGCTTGCATGCTACCCAATAGTATATGTTAAATAGATAATCCGAAGAAGCTGAAGCGGTTTATTACTTGAGTTAAAACTTTCAAAATATACAAATTGGAAATAACATTCAACATGTTTCAAGCAAACAAAAATAGGTGCCCAGACTCGCCAGATGTAAATGAGATGCGAATGAGATGTTGCCTGGTCACAGTCTTACATAAAACTTATTATGTAACAAAGTATAACTTAGTTACCATCTACCTATAGTAAAACGGATAATAAAAATGGCTCATGCGATAGAGTGGTCACCTTCCAACGAGGTGACTCGGATTCGAATACCAGCTTTGGCTGGTCGAAACGAATTCCGCACCCGGCTCGCACCGACCACAGAGCTGACGAAAAATATCCTGAGTGATAGATGGATTATGTCATCAGTCACTGACGAATCATGGGTCAAAGTCTTCATTCCTTCGAACTGAAAATGAAAGGTGTCCGCACTTTTTATCTTTTTGTAACGTAAATACGAGATAATTTTAATTTAAAAGCAATTGTCTATGCGGTCATGGTCATAATTATATGGCTACGTAGGGGAATATTAAATAAGGAGCCCGGTATTTAGTGATCGGCAGTTGAATTGTATAAAAAAAATGAATAAAAAAAAATTCAATTGAAAAGTTCAAATGACGACGATGCCTTGTTCGGCTACATAAGGAATTAATTGTTAATATAAAGATCACTTTTTCAAAGTCGGTGGTAAAATAAAATAAAAGCCTCAGTAAATAATGGAGTAACTCACTCACTGTAGTTAATTAAGTAATTTTTGGATTTTGTTATTAAAATCATAGTAATAAATTCTATTGACTTTTCTAAAAAATGTTTTTTTCCCTTACAGGGTCATTTCAAATATGAATTGAGAATAGTTACGAAGGAAAAAGCGAAAGAACTAATTTGTATTTCAATAACTGGGAAAATTGTTTGAAATTATTAAATTTCGCTAAAAGAGCCAAGAATTTTTTAATGTATCATCAAAAAACATCAAAATAAAATAAGTAATAATTTGTTGTTTATTTTTGTTTATAATCAAGCAATATAAAAAAAAATTAAACGTGTGTTAGTTTTAAATAGTAAAATCACACTTAAAAATATACGCTAACAATTTGTGCTAAACTGACATTTCAAACTTACATCCAAATTTGCGCACGCAACGACCTGTAGGAGCGTTGTTATTTGAAACAAATGACTGCTAGCAGAACAACACTATCATTAGTTACACTGGAGATTTCTTCAGAGTTGCATAAAAATATTTCTTCTTTATTGTGGTTTATTAAATTTAAAAAAGAAAAATGTTGATATTCTTTCTTATGCAAGTGAAAACAAAATAGAATCTCTTTTTTTTTTTTAGAGAAGGAAAATCAAAACACAAAGAAAAAATATTTGTAAATAAACAGAAAAAAAATATGTATCTTATCTCAATATGTATCGTTCTCAAATAATATATACATAGATTATCCCTTCATTACTTTAAGATGACATACCACACAATAAAATTTTATAATTGTAAGATCTCAATATGAATTTCAATATGTAATTTAAAAGCAGAATAGCTGAATTCTAGTTAGTGGAAATTAATCATTCAAAATTAAAAAGCATTTAGCTAGAAAACGATAAAAATTTGTTAATAATCAACACAAATAATACTATTTCTAGTAATACGGACGCGTCTTTATTGTTGTTTTCCGAATTATATAGATACAGAAATGTATATTATTCTATAAAGAAGAAGAATATTCTATAACTATTACAGTTCTGCACGTTCTGAAATCGCATTTATTCATTGGAATGAAGCAAGCAATGTGGATTTTAATTTATAATAACTTGGAGATAAGAAAAAAAAAATTATTTCACCGTAATACACCCATTTGTAACAGTATGTAAATGGAAAGTTATCGATTGCAAGCTTGTTGTTAATAGAAAGGGAAAAATATTTAAGAAATTATACTTCAAATGTTTGGCGCGTTTTGTTTTAGAATGATTTACCAATGTTCTGGGTAGTTTTTGTCTTTTCCTCAGTCAAATATTGCTTTGTATTTGCTACTGGAAAAAAAAAGCATCCTACTCTAAAAAGGATTCTTATAGAACTAAATGAAAACTTTATAATTAGTAGCCTGAAAATATCTACCCCGCTAGAGGGCGTATTTAAGCGTTGCGATAATGAATAGTATCAAAACTATTCCGAAAATAATTTTATAAAATCGTTTAGTTAAAAAAGTTTTGCTTTTTTTCTGACTTTAAGCGATTATATTTTAATAAAAAAATAGATATAGCTATTTTACGTGAAACAGGATGAGTTAAACTTCAACAATAGTTTTGTAAATTGTACAAAGCTTGATTTTATCATCAGGAGACAAATGTGATATTTTAAGTTGTGGGAAATCTGATAGACAAACCTTAAAATTCAACCAGTGTTGCCAGAACTTAAGATTAAAAAGTAGCGAATGGGAGCTCCAAAAGTAGCGGATTCGAACATTTTGTAGCCCAAAAATAAATCATATATATATATATATATAAATTTATTTACTGCACTAATTTATTTGGCTATATTTCTGTAAAACAGCGCCGTTTGCCAGAAAACACTAAAATTATAATAACATTGGCTAGCTCGTTTTTTTCCAGCTTTTTTATGTGTAAAAATCAGTCGGAACTGTCTTCGATATTTTAATGTTGGTGCGGTCTTTGAGCTGCATAAGAATACTAAGAGGTTTCGACCTCAGCTCGCTTCGTTCCCCAACCTCAAGAACCTTAATTACTCGCACATAAAAATGTTCTCACTAGCTAATTTTTTTTTAATAAAAATTATCTCGCGTTTCGAGGAAATTAAAAATAAGACCTAACTAGGACCCAATCTCCAACAAGAAATTCAGAAAAGTTCAACTTCATGGGCCTACATCTGTGTGTATTTAAAAATAAAAGGCAAAAAATCTTTTTTTGATAAGCAAAATAATTTATTTAATCATTTCTGCTCTGAAGTTCGAAACAATACAAAGTACAAACATTCAGCTCGCAGATGAGAAATATGACTTTGCTTTTCTTTGTAACAGCATCAATAATTGTTTCAAACTCGATTGAGAATAGTTTTGATAGTAATTTAGTGAACAAATGAATATTTTGATTTGGACCACGTATGAAACAGTATTTTAAAGCGTCTACGAAGCAACAAATATTTTTAACTAATTTTTTTTTCATTTATAGTAGCCGTAACATCTGTTGTAAAGTTAAAAAAAAAACAATGATAAAAAGATAGATTTGCACTAAATGCTCGTAAATATTTTCTTTTCTCGCAGCTCGCCTTAGTTGCTGTGCTTACTTTACTTGCACAGTGAAACCTGTTAAGTTGACCATCTCTATAAGTTAATCACCTATCTAAGATTTTGATGATCAAGTGCAAAACTGGTAAAAACAATTTATTATCATTTTTATAAGATGACTTCTCTTATAAAACCATCAAATTGTAGTTCCACTTCTGATCAGTTTACGATAGTTTCACTGTAGTAGCTTTAATAATTTTCTAAACTCCTTTTATAACACGCAGCATATACATTACCGTGTTTATCATTTAAAGTAATTATCTTTCCTAGTTATTTTGCAATTACTATAAATGTTTCGAAAGGTTTAAAATGTTGACATTTTCGAATTAAAAAAATTGTCGTTATTCAGTTTTCCTGATCCCTAAGTGCATTATGTTTCAATTAACTTAGTCATTTTTATTCATAATTTCATTGTTATAGTTAATTATTATTTGAAATTTCATAGTATATATTTTTGTTTTAAAAACAAAATCCATCTTTTGCGTTTCATCGTCATCATTGGGTGGGCCTTGGCCTTCTATGAAATATTTCTTCATGTCGTTCTCCTTGATGCCAATTCTGATTATCATTTGCGTTTGGTAATACGAATTTTATTTTAATATGATAACTATCCAAAACTTAATTTTTATTTGTTTCATTTATTTATTGCATATTTGGCAAAATGAGGTGAAAAATAATAACTGTAACCATAGCAATACATATTATACCTTCCTTTAAAAAAAAATAATTTCATCATTTACAACGGGCAAATCTAAGCTCTAGAGCAGGGATGGGCAAACTTTTTTGGTCGAGGGCCAAAAATCGAGAAAAAAAATGTTTGGTGGGACAAATAAAACTTTCAAAATTTAAAAAAAAAAGCGATATACAAGTTTTAATTTAAATATTTAGTGAGATGAATGAAATTGCGATTTCGTTTTTAAAAGTTCCTTATATTAAGGTTCGAAGCGAGATGTGCCTATTTTACGGAACAAGGCTAAATGCTTTTCTGTTAGTCCACTTCTGAAATGATTCTTTCTAAGGTTCAAAGTTGAAAACTCTTGTTCACATATATAAGATTAAGCAAACATAGAGCTGATTTTCTGGGCATGAAATATTAAATTTTGGAAACTAGCTTTTGGTAATGATTTGTAAAACTTTGGCATATTTAGAAACAACTGCTTCAGATGATTGTTAGATTGTCCGCTCGTTGGATCTTAAAATGCGTAGTCTGCCAAATGTGAAGTACAATTTACCTATATTAGATTCCTCGAGAAAGACAAACGCTAGTTAGAGCCAATCTAAGACTATTCTATGAAGAACTTCTGCTTTCAACATTTTACCAATTGAAGCTGTCTGTGCTAACTATTTCCATCAATTTATGTTTTGTAGAACAAAAATAGAGAAAGTAAAAAGGTCATCAGTACTTTGTTAAAAAAGGAAAAACAGAAATAATTTTAAATAGTTGACAAGAAAATGGATGTATATTGTTTATGTATATTGCCACTGATCGGCAAATTAAAATTATATCCGCGGGCCGGATAAAACCTTCCGGCGGGCCACAGTTGGCCCGCGGGCCGTAGTTTGCCCATCCCTGCTCTAGAGAGATATAAAAATTTTCCTATTTTTCGTGCAACTGTGAATAGATCGTGATTTACAAAAGTGAAATGAATTCACTAAAAAGCATTTAACAGTACGATATTTTTTGGAAACTCATTGTCATTCACAACAACTATTTTCATTCATCAGGTAAAATGACTTTGGATTTAATTTTTCTGAGTTTCAAAGCGAGTAACGTGATTTTTTTTCTCCAGAAGATAAACGATTAATAATAGTTGGAGTTAAAAAACATTTTCCCCATCATACTCTCCGTGCATTTTTCCATATATATCTTTGCGATTTCCCGAGTCTACGATTTGAAACATAAACATGGAAAGATTATAGACTCCATCAGTAAAACATATCAAGAATCCAAAACTGAAGCGAGAACGTTTTCAACAACAACAACAAAAATGTCCTTTTTAAAAATGGTAAAGAAGC
This sequence comes from Parasteatoda tepidariorum, assembly GCF_043381705.1. Classification (NCBI taxonomy): domain Eukaryota; kingdom Metazoa; phylum Arthropoda; class Arachnida; order Araneae; family Theridiidae; genus Parasteatoda; species Parasteatoda tepidariorum. The sequence continues at coordinate 80,210,112 of NC_092208.1, forward strand.
TGCAAACTTTCAGAATCATTTTATAATGGGAAGGGAAAAAATTAAAAAATATATATATATTTCAGTAAGGAAAAAAAGTAGCGCATATTTAAGATTTGTAGCGTTCGAAAAATAATAAGTAGCCCAAAAAGTAGCAAGTAGCGAAAATTCAATTTTCAGTAGCGGGGACTTTTAAAAGTAGTCCAATCCGCTACTTGTAGCCCAATCTGGTAACACTGAATTCAACTGTTTGATATTTGATATGAAACTAAAAATAAAAGAATTTAAACGGTCCCCCCTAAAAAAATTACAAGCTGACACAATATTTTTTTAATATTGCTTAAAAAATATGTAAAAATGCTGAATTCGGCAAAATTTAACATTGTATGAAACATGCAGTATAAATTTTGTATGAGTGTATGTAGTTAATTTTAATAATAACGGAAACAAATCATTCTATTTAAAGTAAGCAAGCAGTTTTTGATTATAAAATTTTGTATGACAATGGCAATGGAAGGAAATTCTGTTTTCTAATGAATTGATAAGTACAAGGAGTACATTTTCATTCTTATATATAGAGAGAGTATTTACTATTCAGTAATCGTTGTCCTCAGTGTATTAGTTTTAAAAATGGCATATATTAGGGAACATAAATTAGTATTTTAGCTGGGACAAAAACATTATCGAAATTTATCACACATTATCAAACAAACAAGTTTTTTTTCCAATTTATCCTTCATAGTTAAAAAAAGTTCGTCTGGTATCGAAAACGCATTTTTTTCCTCGGCTGAGATATTAATAAGCGACTTTAAATGTATATATATTTTTGACTTCATTTTTTAAAAGACTTTTTGATACAAATATTAAAAGCGGTGTACCAGAAAATCATTTTAATGTGGGAAAAATAAAGTTATGTTTCAGTTAGAAATCAGTTAAATAAGAAATCAGATAGGTTTCTTACAAAAAGTTTAGATTTCGTATCTCAAAGTGAAAAAAAAAAATTAATTTCTTGAGATAACAATTCTATTATTGATGCATTTTCGGAATCATTTTTTATTATTTAATTTTAAACTTATGTTGTTTTGTGAAATAAGATAAACGAAAATATTTTTAAGGTCTCAAATTGTTATTCAGATATCGTTAAGTTAAGTAAACGTAGAAAGCTAATTGATGAATTTGTGAATAATTTATCAAGTAATTATCTTATTTCAAGGTGCTTAAGAAAACTAAATTATGTTTTAATCAGTAATCAGTTAAAAACATCAGATGAGTTTCTTATTTTAAAGCGAGGAAAAGAAAACATCAATTTCTTGTGTTAACAATTTTATAATTGATGTAATTTCAGAATAATTTTCTTATTTCAAATTTTAAACTTTTGTTCCTTAATAAAATATTATTAGGGTCGCAAATTTTTCTTCAGTTAATTGTAAGTTACGCAAAATTTGAAAGCTTATTTAATCTTGCATACTGTAACAGCGTATACTGTACGAACTGTCTGATGTCTCTTCCATGGGATAAAGCCCTGGATTACATCCAGGGCTTTATCCCATAGAATTGGATTATATCCAGGGCTTTATCCCATAGAAAAGAGCCGTTAGAAGAGTTCGGTATCGAGAAGTTGAACGACGTTTTGGCTTTATGAACACCATCCAACAAGATTTCTGTTATTTGTTTAGCTATTTTATTTTATTTTATTTTATTTTATAACCGTCGTTGAACAGCCGACCCAATTTTATGGGTTTGCGACTTCTAATGCTCAATTTCCTAGCCTTGTAATTTTGAACCCAATCCAGAAGAACTCCTAGATCGAGTATTGGGAGAAATTTGCCTACGTGGAGGGCTTTTTGATGGAGCAAACTCTCATTTGCGTTACATGGAGAGGAATACCACGAGAACCTCACACAGTTAGCCTGACGGCAAGGGGACTCTAACCCATGATTCGTCTACCACTGAGGATATTTCACGTCAGCACTGTGGTCAGTGCAAGCCGGATGCAGAATTCCTATCGACTGGGATTCGAACCCGGTTCGCCTCATTGGAAGGCGAACTCTCTACCCCATGAGCCATCGCAGCTTATGTTTAGCTATTTGATTTGAATGGTTTTTAAAAGTTGGGTAAATATTCTCATATGCTATTCCTTTTGTTTATGCTATTATTGTTGCTTTTGTGTACGCCGTATTTGATGGGTCAACCAATTTCATCACCTACCCATATCCCACATTGTCACAAATTTTAAATAAATTAGAAGTTATATATTTTTATTTCAAAGTACGAAAAAGAAAACAACAGTTACGTTTTAATCAGAAATCAGTTAAAATCGTTTTAATTTTTTTTGAATTCAAAGGGATACAAAGAGAAACATCAATTTCTTGCGCTGACATTTCTATTATTGATGCTTTTTCGGAATTATTGTTTAATTTTTAATTTTACGCTTTGATTCTTTATTAGAATATGTAATACCAAAATATTAATAGCGTCGCAAACTGCTCTTCAGCTATTTTTAAGTTACGAAAAATTTGAAAGCTTGTTTATCCTTGCATACTTTAACAAATTCACAACTTTTTGTTCTTTTTTCCAAATGCGGAAAATCAGTTATGTTTAAATCAGAAATCGGTTAAAAGCATTAAATTAGTTGCTTATTTCAAAGGGAGAAAAGCATGAACATAAATTTCTTGCTCTAAAAATTTCATAATTAATGCATTTTTCGAATAATATTTTTTATTTTTAAATTTACACTTTGGTTCGTTAATAAATATGATTTATCAAAATATTTTTAGAGTCATAAGTTTTTCTTCAGTTATATTTGTGAGTTATATAAAATTTGAAAGCTTATTTATCCTTGCTTACTTATGAATAAATTAGTAAGTTATTATTCTCATTTCAAATGGCGAAAAAAATGTTTTAATCAGAAATCAGAGAAAAACCAGATTAGTTTCGAATTTCAAAGAAAAAGAAAAATATAAATTTCTTGAGCTAACAATTCCATAAGTGAGGCATTTATCAAATAACTTTTTTCACGTTTAACTTTATAAACTTTGGTTTTTTAATAAATATGATAAATCAAAATATTTCACGAGCCTCAAATTGTTCTTCAGCTATTTGTAAGTTAAGAAAAATTGTATTCATCTTACGGAAACATTATTCTAGAACTTGCTTAAACTTTGACCTTAATGCTCAATAGAACAACTTTACACCTTGTAGATCGGAAAAATTTCCCACGGTCTTATTTAATAATCTGAAAAACTGGAAAACAATCGATTGTGAATGACATAAATGTAGCTAAACGCTTTTTATGAATTAAACAGGTGTTGTATTATCTACTATCTCAAGAAAAAAAAGATAGCTGTAAATAAATGTTTTTAAAAAAAATATTAATGCTAATATCTTTAAAACTGTAATTTTTTTGAATATTTCCTTAGCAAAATCATTAAAACACCATGGTCAAGCTGATTTATTTCTTAGCATTTTTTATAACTGCTTTATACCAATATGCTGCAGCAACTGATAAATTTAAATTTGAAGATTGCAGTAAGTACAAAGTTTTGAGGATCTTACATAATTTTTAAGTAATTATTTCTTAGCCTCGAAGTCAAATCAAATTAACAGAAATCTTAGATTTTCTTTTATTTAAATATTAACATGCTAGAGAATAAAATTATATTTAATTGTATAATGAACGCTTAATTCGTTTTTTAAAATTTCATTCATTGTTTCATCTTTACAATTCAAAAAAGTTTTTGGTTTTACTTTTTGTCTATCTACTGTGTATCGATTTGTATATTTATATATAATCCCTCTATAATTAATTTTATCATAATTATGATATATTTTTATAAAACAAATTATGGTTGTACAGTTTTTAAATAATTATGAAATCTTATCGACTTCCAAAATGGCAAAGAGAAAGGGAGAAATAATCAAGAAATTCTAGATTTCTCCATTTTGGAAGTAAAGAATTTGAAATGTCGCAAAACATTGCAAACTCAAGCAGATTCAGATTCGACAATACAAATTTCGTTTGCACAAGCAGATGTCGAAGTTCAGTCAATTCCATACTTTCACTGCGTATTAATTATAAAAGATAACAAGGTTTTCCTTATATAACGTTGATTTCTTATGATTTATTTTTAACAGAAAATATTTATAATTCTTAAAAAAATGTGGTAAAGATGTAATTAATTTTAATTAGTTTGAAATTAATTAATTATTTTAATTAATTTAAAAGTATTTAATTTTAATTAATTTAAACTTATTTAATTTTAATTGACTTAGATAATTATTTTAATTTAAAATTATTAAATTTTAATTAATTAAATTAATTATTTTAAGTAATTTAAATTATTTCTTTTTAATTAATTTAATCAATTTAAAATCATTTAATTTTAATCAATTTATTAATTACATTAATTATCTTTAATTAATATAAAAAATAAATTGTAAAGAGATATGATTCAGAAGACGTAATGTAATTCACTAAATTTTCCTCAGTGCCAGAAGGGTGGCACACTGAACCTTAAAAATGTATATGCGTTGCTTGACCTTCTCTTTGGTAAGGATTCAAAAAATACAAATTAAAAGCTTTCATTTCAGGACAACCTGTATGGAACACTTGATGAAAAATTTTAAAGCGCATCATTTTAAAAATTAGCTTAAGAAGGTCAATAATGTAGTCATGATGGTCATGTCAAAATTACATTAAAAATTTAATTTGTGCATGCTAAACAACGCAATTTTAAGTATTTAAAAACAAAATTGAAAAGAAAAAAAAAAAAAAAAAAAAAAAGAAAAAGGCCTGAGTGAAAACATTTTAAAAATTCTAATTTCATCCAAAATACTAAACTTAAAGTGCTATTTCTCGGAAACTATTCAATAAATTTACTTTTAATTCCGAAATTTGTAACATAAATTTTTACGTATTACTATTACGTTATGTGAATTGATGCTTGGAATACTTGATATAAATTTTTAAAGCATATTCCTTATTTTAAAAATTATTTTACACAGGTCAATGTTAATCAAGAGGGGTCACCATAACACTAAAAATTTAATTTAAGAATGCTAAACAGCGTGATTTTAAATACGTAAAACCAAAATTGAAAAAAAAAAAATTTGTCAAGAAAAAAGCCTGAGCAAAAAAAATTGAAAGCTTCTAATTTTATTCAAAATACTAAACTTAGAGTACTTTTTCTCGGGAACTCCGTAATGAATTTATTTTTAATTCTGTATATCTGTAATATAAAGTTACGTATTATTACGCTATATGAATTGATATATGGAACACTTGATGTAATTTTTTTGAAACACATCCCTCATTTTAAAAATTTATTTACGAAGGTCAATGTTTATCAAGAAGGTCATGTCTAAATCATAGTAAAACTTCCTTCCAGCATGTTAAACAAGGCAATTTTGATGTTAACTAAGACATGTTAAACAAGGCAAATTGAAAATAAATAAATAAACAAATAAATCTAGAAAAAAAGGGCCTGAGCGAAAATAATTTAAAAATTCCAATTTTATTCAAAATGCTAATCTCACTTAAAGTGCTATTTCTATTGAACTGTTTAATAAATGTATTTTTATTTCTGAAATTTGTAATATAAAGTTACGTATTTTAAGGTTATATGAATTGATATGTGGAATACGTGATTACGAAGGTCAATGTTAATAAAGAAGGTCATTCCAAAATTACATTAAAAATTAAATTTGAGCAATCTAAACAACGCAATTTTAAGTATCTAAATTCAAAATTGAAAAAAAAAATCAAGAAAGAAGACCTGAGTGTAAAAAATTTAAAAAATCTAATTTATTTCAAAATACTTTACTTAAAGTGCTATTTCTCGAGAACTATTCAAGAAATTTATTTTTAATTCTGAAATTTGTAATATAAAGTTACGTATTATGAATCGATATGATGAATACTTGATCAAATTTTTTCTAAAACAATTCCTTTTACTTAAAAATTAATTTTCGAAGGTCAATTTTAATCTATTAGGTCAGGTCACTGTTACACTAAAAATTTCCTTGCAGCATGCTAAACAACGCAATTTTAAATATATAAATCCAAAATTGAAAAATATATAAATAAATAACTAAATCAAGAAAAAAAAGGTCGGAGAGAAAACAGTTAAAAAATTCTAAACCTAAATTTTTTAATTCTTATTCAAAATACTAAAACCTACTTAAAGTGTTTTTCTTGGGAACTAGTCAGTAAATACATTTTTTATTCTGAAAATTGCAAGTTAAACTTACATATTATGACGCTATTTGTGAAAATTATTCTACCTTTATATTAAAAAAAAAAAAAAAACTATTTAGAATATTACATGGCTAAAAATAAATATCAAAAATTATCTTTTGCATTTGTATGGTTTTATAAACTATTCAAGGGAAACTTTTTTAGTATGTATAGTGTTATTTCCATAGAAGAGTATAATATAATTAACAAAGTGAGCACTATGTTAATTGGCATAGTAAAGAACATTGAACAAAGAACATTGTACGTCGATTGTCATGTCTTGAACGTTTTCAGGACGATTTTTCCTGTAGTAAATCCTTTATCCAGTCTTTTATTATAGAGGTGGATAACTGAGCTGTGTTCGGAATAAAATTTCATAAAAAATGGTCGTATACTGCTGTGCTTTTAAAGTTGCAGTAAAGTTCTTAAAACGAGAACTTATTACGCTTCACAAGCATGATTATTTTGTTCCTTTATATTAATTTTTAGGCATTTTATTGCAATTTGCATGTTATCATATAAATTGCAATAAAATTGTATGAAATGAATTTATTAAGTATTTAACCTGTAAATTTTTTTTTTGTACTTTTACTTAAATTTTTAGATTATAATGCAATAAACATTTGTAAGCATTTTCACTACAATTAAATCTCATATGGGTACAAAATTTTGGAATTCTTTATTGTTTTTCTGACCAAGCACGTGCATTGGGTTTGGCACATTATTTTCACGCCAATATTTTGTAATTTTCCAATATTTTGTTCGATAATATATTATACAAATCACGTTTCATATTCGCTTTGCAATTTATATTTATCATTATAAAGAAACAAATCGCCCTATAATTTATTTATGAATTTTTTTTGATGATGTAAAATGAAATGTTTTTTTTTAATAATTTCGAAGCAAATTTAATTGGAAACTTTAATTTGTATTTATACGTAATGTATAGTTTTTTGGATAAAAAAAATTATCTTTTAATAAATTTCGTCGATACACAAAATTTATAAGCAGAAATATATTTTTTATAATTTAGAAAATTATTTTATTATTTGGGAAAAATTTTTTTGGATATAAATGTTTACTTATTATTTTCCTTATTATTTTTACTTATTATATTTATTTTTATTGAAATTTTATATTTATTACTGTACATTTATCAATTAAGAAAATTTTTCAACCAGTTAAAACTAAATTTACTTGACCGTATAATTATAAATAAACAAATCACTTTGAAATTTATTTATTAATTTATTTTAAAACTCTGAAATAAAGTGTTTTTTTTTTTAAAAAATTAATTGCAAACTTTAATTTGGACTTCTGTAATATAAAAAAACTGTACGTTATATTATAACGTACAGTTTTTTGGATTATAAAGTTGAATTATTTTTTAATAAATTTCATCAACACATAAAATTTAAAAGCAGAAAATTAGTTTTCCTTTATTATTTAGAAAATCATTCTATTATATAAGGAAAATAATTTGGATACAAATATTTATTTAGAAAATTTGATATTTATTATTTCGGAAAAATATTAACTGACTTAACTATTTTTACATGACGGTGTTTAAATTTACAATTTTGCAGCCTTAGTTAGTCGGAGGTATGGCAATTTAGTATTACTATCTATAATTTTCCTACTTTTTGAAAATGAAATATTTATACAGTTTTTAATTATTTTAATACTCATACAATTATTATTTTCATATCTTTAGGCAAAATCATATTTAACTAGTATTAGCATGATCCCAGTTTTTTTTTCATGATTACGTAATTAAAAATGAAAAATTAAAGAACTGCTCATATTATTATGCATTTTGATTCAAAAATTTTTCTTTTACAATCGATAATAAAATTGGGAAAACATTCGAAATACTAAAAGAGAGAGAAAATCTTAGCAGTCAGCTAGAGATTTTTCACCGAAAAGGTAACCCTCCTAACAGTTCACCTTTAAACAAGTTTTCAGAACCTGAACTAGCTATCTCTACCTAAATTTCTCCTCTGAGGTTATTTCTGGCTAATTACTCCAGCATTTTTTCTTTTTAACTATTTGTAGATAGTTTCATAATTCAACTATACTCTTTTGTCATACGCAAAACAAATCAAATTAATAAATATCGTACTCTTCGACTAGGTTAACCAAAATTTAAACTTTTTGATTTCATTCATATTGAAAAACTAATTTGCCAATTTAATTTGGCGGTTCACTACTAAATCGATACCCAGATTAACCTGTTGATCAAATCCCCACTTTTCAAATACTTTGATTTCAACGCGATTCATGAAATAAAAGGAAAGCGCTCCCGCAACAGCCCGTTGTGGGCCAGTAGGGGAGATCATGGAACTGCATGATTGTGGCAATGTTGACAGAATGGCGCACAGCGCCACCTTTACTTCCCAGATAAGGCGGTACCCATCAATCTGGGTGGGCTTCAAGACGCCACTGGGGATTGAACCCCAGCTCTTCACATTGTCGGTTCAGTCCCTTAACCACTGAGCCATCGCTTCGCCTCCGATTCGTAAGTTAACTGATTTCTTTAATTTTCTAGTTTTGTTCCCCCCCCCTTCTTTCACTGGTTTTATCAAGAATAATCAAAAGATATGTATGGTTTCATTAACCACGTGCTATTCATGGAAATTTTAGTACCACTATATCTAAAGTCTATATCTTCTTCCCCGAGTCTAATTAATATTTCTAAGCCTATAACAAGAAAGGGATTTTTTTTGAAAGTGTGGCAATCTAAAGATCTTATGAAATGCGACAGGATGTTTAAAGTAAAGATTGCATGTTTTATTATTTTTATATCATAAGAAGTAGTCAAATAAAGTTTTAAAAAAAAGCTTAACTATATTAAAAAATAAAGTGTATGGATAATTGACTGAATGTAGACAATAACAAGCTTCCTAAAGCGGAGGAAATGAAAAAAAACTTCTGGTGTATCCCTTCGTTTATGGATGGTGTTTTCAATATAAATGTAGACAATAACAATCTCGAGCTCAATACCTGCTCTCCGGTTAGAAAGTTTGCAACTGCTTACTTCGCGAGGCGATATTTTCAAACGGATAATTTCGTTTTCAATAAAAGAAGTAAATTAGATAATTTCTAAGCTCAAATCTGGCGTATTTCATAAGATATTAATGTTATAAAGTAATTCTGGTGAGTTTGAAGGGAAAATTTATTTTAGTTATTTATAGATATACTATTGTTAAAAAAGGTGACATGGTTGCTAGATTTTGAATAACTCGCTTTTTGTGTCACTCCTGATTTAGCCTTTTTCCATTTTATTACTGTTTGTTCTTATTGCAAGCTGTGCCTCATCTTACGTTAGTGTTAGCACCTTTAGCATTGTAAACACAAGTAATAAGTAATCAGATACCACGTACGTTTGCAAGAATCTCAAAGCACAATGATCCCGTTGTGAGCTAAATGGCTTTAAAATACACTGGAAACAGTAACCTGGAAGTATAGGCGGTATGGAGCTTGCAGCGTTCCCTAGTGTAGAAAACACCATCCATGTTATACTTACGATTAAGAGATGGGCGAGCGGGCTTAATATTCTAGAAATTATTTTTAATGAGATTTATGTTCGAATTCGCGCGAAATTTTACCATTCATAAGAATTTTCTATATTTCACAAATTCCAACAGGTCGTTAGCTTAAAAAAAATTTAAGAAAATTAATATCGCAACATAAATAAGTTAGCTTAGGTTTGCCATGCTTTGAGTGTAATCCCTGATCTGGCTATTGGCTATCGCAACACTGGAATACGCCATCTGGGGAGAGACCGGTTTCCTGCCCTTGGCCCTTCCCTCTCCTCCTCTTTTCAGTTGTATAGGAATGTACTACGATATTTTCCCTTTTCTTAATATTTTTCCTTTTTATTTAATAACAATCTATATTATATAAAACGCTAATACGTACGTATGTATGTATGTATCAATAAAACCGATGATATTTCTTTTCTCGCACTGGCAACAGTTTTCATTTTTAATTGATTGGATTCGGCGCGCAAGAGCACGTAGTGAGCAACCAGATAACAATAACCAGAGTGAGCATTATCAGGTTGTTCAATTCAGATTCATGCACTAAAAACATGACAATATTTAATTTAAACTCAATTAGGAATTAATTAATTAATTGAAGTGAGAATGCTTTAAAAGGCCGCTGTTGAATTGATATTTTTCTACTGGGAGCTACCTAAACGTCTAAAAAACGTTTAAGTGTTTGTATTGAATGCATTGAATTTTTTTATATTTCGCGTTTATTTATGCATTGAATTTTCACGCTTTAAAATGCAGAATATTAGTGAAGCAATATTTGATAATTTATTTTGCTAATATGTTTCTTATTTAGCTAATGTTTTGATTTTTTCACCATGTACAATCTAAATAGCTAATATACTTTTTTAAAAGCCGATAAGAACATTGGTAGAATTCTTCTACATAAGTACAATACTATGTCTTTGATGATAAAATACTATGTCTTTGATGATAATATATTATGTCTTTGTGCTAGAACATTGTGTTCATTGGCGAGCGAGCGCAGCGAGCCATGATTCACGGCATGAACCACATAGGATTGCGTAGCAATTCTCGGGGGTTGGCGAGCGTTAGCGAGCAGGGGGCGGAGCCTCCTATTATTTTTTAAAATTTCCGTGATGCTTTTCTTTAGAACTATGTTTAATGTAGTTTTCAGTTCCATATAGTATTCCTACTTAAAAGATTTTACTCTATATGAAAATCAAGAGAGAAACTAAAGTACTTCCTTCCTCTATGACTCTCCACACGCTAATGGGGGAAAGCATGCGAAATGTTGCCATAGGTAGAGAGTTCTGCTCTGCGCCACCTGCAGCCCATTTCGATCACCAATGATTAAGTGAAATACCGCTGGTAGTTATTTTGCGGTAGCATCATATTATGCTTGAGGGTCTTCCGAATTCATTTGCTATTTGTTTTGTTGAAAGTTAAATTGGAAGAACGCGTAATATTGCAAACACTACAAGTGTAATAATATTGAACGGCTCGTTTTACCAAGCTTTGGCATGAAAATAAATAGGAAATAGTGTTACAGAAGTTTTACAACGAATTTTAAACCCTAGCGCCATCTGTGCTTAGCTTATTACACGGTTAACCATCTATTGTCCGAAGATGTCATATACCTTACTTAACTGTGTAACTAATTTACGGATAGATTAGTGGCACCACTAAAGTTTTAATTAAAATAATCCATCTTCTGAAATATAATTTATTTTAAATAAAAAAATAATTTTAATTTAAACAAAATAATAATTTCAATTTAAATAAAATAATAATTTTAATTTAAATTAAATGTAAAAATACAAATTTATTTCTTTTTATCAATGACTTAGACTTTTTTATTTTATCAATGATTATACTTCACGAGTTAGAGCATCAGCCTTCAGTTCGGAGAGGTCGGGGTTCGATCCTCGACACTACTAAAACCCACCAAGAACATGCGATATACGAGCTGGTAAATTTTGTGGAATCAAAAGTCCTGTGATCGGTCGCTAGAGCAGTATCACGGGTAGCGGGATTTAGAGAAAATTTCCTTCCCCTTTCTTTGCCTAAATGTCACAAGTGGCTTCTCGTATGAGTGATACTGCCATCTATCTGGAGAATTCTGAGCAAAGTTGCACTTTCACCCTAGCAGTGCTCTCTTGTCAAACGAAAGGGGCTTCTTAATGACTTAATTCACAAGGTCAATAGCCTGGCGAGCTCAGCTTGTCTAAGTGCCATTAGAAACAACAATAACACTTCCCGAATGTCAGACTACCTGGTAGAAAAAAAAATGGCGGATGAGAGATAGATAAAATGACGGAAGAAAAAAAAAATTTATAAAAACAACGATCCGTAAACTAACTACACAGTTAAGCAAAGTAAATCGCATTTTGGGGCGATACTAAAATAAAGATCAAAATTATATACTTTGTAAGGGTTTCTCTGTAGAAAGAAAAGATGGTAATAAGTTTTTTCTTACTCATTTCAGGCAAAGGCTATAAAAGTATTATTACTGTAGGCAAATTTTCCGTTAAACCCGAACCCATATCATTGAGTCGCAACGTTACAGTGTCCGGTAACTTAATCCTCCACAAAGATATTCCGGAAGGCGCTTTGCTCAAAACTAAGTTTTACAAGGTAAAATACTTGCTTGGACTCCCAATAAGCATTCCTGTACCTTGTGTATTTGGCTATGGATCATGGTGAGTATCAAATGATATAGTTACATAGTTTGTTTTACCCGAGACACATTGTAGATCCTAGTCAATTTGGCTGAAATTCTGATATGTTGTAATTAAAATCCGGATTAAAAGTTATGAGCCCGATGAACTCGTGGGCCGGATGTTAAAAAATTAAAAGATTACGAGATCAGGAGTTTTGAAAATTGACGTAAGCGTTTCGAAAGACTAATTAAAAATGGTTCTTAAAACCATCATGATATGGAAGTTAAACACTCCGTATCTCAAAATCTGTTCATTTTTTAGCGTTGAGTCCAAATGGCAGAACGGTTACAATTATTACATATCAAAATTTCAACCAAATCGATCGGCAGACGATTCCCGTATAAAATGTACCCAGCAGTGACAGAAAAAGGATTTCATCCGAAACAGCAAGAAATAAAACATAAGGTTAGAATTTTAGTTTCGGAAATTAAATAAAACGAATTGATTTATTCGGGGAACAGTGTTCTAATAAACATACTGTATTTATTTCGATGTTTTTTTTTGTTTTTTTTTCAAAAGCTTTGCATCGTTTTTTATTTTCTGCTATTTAAATAAAAATAGAAAAATAAAATGTTCTTTAACTGAAAATCCTTGATGAAAAAAAATCGTTTTAATTTTTCTCTCCCTCTGTTAAGTTTCAGTAAGCCTTAATAACATTTTCATATTAAGATGCTTACCGTCTGTTAATGTCAATAAATGTTATCAAATTTCCTAAACCAAAGATGCTACCCTTATGTTTTTAATTTTCTAAATTAGGGAAAATCTTCATTTCACCTTTTTTCAAGCAAATTATCATTGGCAAGTTATCGTAAAACAAATCGTTAAGAATTATAATAGTTTTCAAATTGCTATTTTTTTTATAAAGTAATGTCATATTTTTTAAAAAATATAAAAATAATTGAATCGATTATAAGTCAATGTTTCTTGATCTAAACAGCTGGATGAGAGTATTGGCGTATATACTAAACTTTTATTCAAATATATCCGTTTAATAAGAGCTCGGTTACATACTGAGTTAGCCAAAAATAAACAAATGAATAAAAGAAGATATTACTCTTATTAACTTTTCTAATGAACGGAGTTCCGCATACTAAATTACTAATCTTTACAGTTTAAAAATCTAAGCTACGAAATAAGACATAAAATACACATTCTCTGAAGAAACATAGCTTTTTCCTTCGTCAGATTTAGAGCCTTAACCCTAAAAAAAATTAACAAAAAAATATAGACCCAATAGTTTAGTTAGGGCAGTGGTCGAAAGTTAGATCCTCTTTATGTTAATTTGATTTATTTCTCTACATCTTGGGAACATTATAAGCGAATCGAAAACTATTTTTACACAATTGGATACCTACAAATGACGTCATCGTTGGTAAATCGAGGCATTTGTCAATTTAGATGCTAATCAGGTTCGACGCACACGGCACTCATGACGCAGCTTATTGGGTACCCAATATAAATCTGATTTAAATCACATGGTTAGGCATAATCACTTCACTACTTCTCGAGTTACAAGTACCCGATTATAAAACTCGTTTGTCTGAAGATAAATCCATGCAAAAAATTATCCGTAACATCTTTTATCAGATAGATTGATTACCTTCAATTTTTTTCTTTCTTTTCAGCACAGTTGAGCTTTGTTCGTATTTAAATGCAACAAGGGAACAAACTTGCCCGTTCTTTCCAACGGGTGAGGAGTGTGAGTGCCCAGTGAGAGCAAATTCATACAGCGTTTCAAAGGTTGTCATGCAAGCACCAGACATTGGTCCACTCGGAAAGTATCTAGCGTCAGTAAGTATAAATTGATTCTGCTTATCAGTTTTTACTTCATATAGCTCTTCAAATGTTGTCATGGCAGCACCAGACATTGGTCCACTCGGGAAGTATCTAGCGTCAGTAAGTATAAATTAATTCTGCTTATCAGTTTTTACTTCATACAGCGTTTCAAATGTTGTCATGGCAGCACCAGACATTGGCCCACTCGGAAAGTATCTAGAGTCAGTAAGTATAAATTAATTCTGCTTATCAGTTTTTACTTCATACAGCGTTTCAAATGTTGTCATGACAGCACCAGACATTGGTCCAATCGGGAAGTATCTAGCGTCAGTAAGTATAAATTAATTCTGCTTATCAGTTTTTACTTCATATGGAAAGAAATTGAGAGCAGATAGCTAATACAATGAAATCTCCAGAAAAGATCACCTCTATGTAGCGACCACTTCTATTGACGACCACTTCTGGGAGGCACGGCATTTTTTTCCCACAGACTTCGTGTTGAAGAAAACCTTTAGGAGAGACCATTAGAGCCTTTCTCAATGACCGGACAAACACCTGGGACCAAATGCAGAAAAAGGTCAAATAAGGAAACACGAAAAAAATATTAAAAGAAAATATTTAACTAAACAAATAAGTAGATTAAAATGTATTCAAAATATTTGCGCGAGGCTCTTGTTTAGGGAGCTCTTTTTGACGATGCCACCTTATTTTGCTGTCAGAGTTCACTAAGGACGATGCTATCAAGGATTTACTTTTAGAGATGAGAGTTAAATTAGAAAAAAAAAGTTATTTAAAGAAAAAACAAGTAACTCAAACAAACCTCTTTTCATCTTTTAAAGCTAACTAATTTTTAAGACATAAAATTAAATGCAAACTTAAGCAAGAACCATAATTGTTTATTTGTTTAAAATAGCTTTATAATTCATAATAAGAAAATTTGACTTTACTCATATATTTCAGTAGGGATCATTTTTACAGGCCCTGTGAATTTTAGTCATAGATCCGTCTTTTCATGACGCCAACAGAAGTGGCACCAACAAAATAAACTTGACTTAAGTTAAAATCGTTAGCGAAAAATTATATACCTTCGATAACAATTTTGAAGTCAATGGAGGTAACTTCTAAGAGTGACCGCTTCCATCAACAGCCATTTTATTGAGGAACGGAAAGTGATCGTTCCCGAGAGGTTCCACTGTAATTAAATATTAATTTTTTTATGCATAATGCTATAAAGGTAGTTAAAATGATGAATAAAACTAGGGAGGCGGTTTGCACTCGACAACTCTTAGTATTACTTTCACTATTTCTATCGGATTGTTTTGCAATCAGAAATAAATTTACTTGATAATGGTTTTGAGACCCAATAATGACGTTGTAAGATTGATTTAGACTGATTCTGGAAGTGTTTTAGTGGTGGATTGTAATGAATCTGTTACTGGAAAAGACAAGACATAATTTTGATTGTGAAATGTGGACTACCCATTACGGGATAATAATATAAAGGAGTTTGAAATATATCATCGACTTAAGAATTTCTTGCTGTTTAATTAGGTCTGATGTCAATCTATAGAAAATCTTCAGAAGGGTTTGGATAGTTTTAGTATGTGATGAGTTAGAAATGGTGAAAAGCTTTCTGATTTTTAAATCAATGTTATTTAAAAAAAGAAATAAATAAAATTAGATTTTAACACTTTGCACAAAAGAATTAAACGAATTCATTCTAGAAAGATTCAGTTATAACTGATAATTTTTTTTTTGCCCACTATACATATGGGTGTGAATAAGGACCACAGTAATACGTATAGTGCACAAAATGAAGAATCAGTTCTCTTAAATATCTTCTGCTCTAGTGGTCGGAAGTTACGGAATCAGACACAAAATCCTATTTTCTCTGAATAAACATAACCATTTTTGCTTCGACATAGACTCGGATTCTTAACCTTTAAAATATGGAGAGTAGCCCAAATTTGGAGAGTAATTCGCAGTAGTATAGTCAGCAGAACAATCGCAAGTTTAAAACAATTAATATTACTTTCATTTTTTGTACATTTAGTAGCATCTCTAAAAGAATTTATGCTAATCCGAAAACGCTGAAACAAAATTATGAAATTCATTTTCTAAAAATAATTTCGTGAAAGGTTAATTTCTCAGAAATTTTGAATTTAACCCTTTGAAATCACATGTAGTTGAAAATTAGATTTTAAAAAAATATATGTTTATGCATTGCAATTCAAAGGATTTTGGACTATAACTAAACTAAATCATTAAAAAGATATGCATAAAATTATTTTTGGATAATAAAGTTTTAACAACTGTGTGTAAAATTGTTTTTATTCGTTTAAACAGTGGTGAAATATAAGCAAACAGAGAAACTATCTACTTACTTTAGATCGGTTCTCTGAGATCCTATTTTCCACATTGTGGCTAACCTTGACATTGCAAGGATTAAAAATTATGTTTATTCAAAAAAAAAAAAAAAAAAAAAAAAAAAAAAAAAAAAAAAAAAAAAAAAACCCCCTGGCGAAATAAACAATAATACGCTTGTACATACATTCTCTTTCATCCTACTTTGTGTCATCCAGTTCTGATGTACCCATTTTTGAATGGATTCGAAAAATTAATACAATTTCTTGAAATAATTTCTTGTGTTTTAAGAAATTGCACGGAGTTTTCACATTTTCTCCAGATAAATGATATGTATTGCTTTAAATTCCTTTTGAATTTAAGGCTTATTCTTATTCTATTTATTATTCTTATTCTAATATCATTCTTTCTTATTCTAATATTATTCTTTCTTATTCTAATATTATTCCTTCCTACTCTAATATTATTCTTATTTCTTCTATTTATAATTCTTATTCTAATATTATTCTTACTTATTCTATTTATAATTCTTATTCTAATAATATTCGTACTTATTCTATTTATAATTCTTATTCTAATATTATTTTCATTTATTCTATTTATGATTTATACTATGTATTTACGGCTTATTCTTACTTATTCTATTTATGGCTTATACTAGAATCAGTAAATCAACAAAAATGCATCAAATCCGAAATCGAATTTTATCTAAAAGAATATAGTCTCGACAAATTATATTCCGAATTGAGTCATAACAAGCATAACTCTAAATAGCTCATATTTCTTATACGCTTTCTACTTATTCGTTAAAATTACGAGTTGATGATTCAAACAAGAAGGAAGCAAGTAGAACAGCTTTTTAAACAAATTTTCTTTTTCCTTACAGGGACATTTTACAAAGGAAATAAGAATAGTGACGAAAAAAGCCTCTAAAGAGATAGCCTGCATTTCTTTCAGTGGAAAAATGGTAGCCTGATGTAGATCTATTCTCTTCATGGATTGTGAACAAATCTTCATGTGAATCTTTAAAGGTTTATAAATGTAAACATAATCTTTAAATAAACAAGTAGACTTTGCAATTCGTTATTATTTAAAGCTAGTTTCTCTAACTAAATAATTATCTATTCGAACATAAAATCCATGAAGCCTCTTTTCTTCAAAACTTGTGTTAACTTGCTCAAATCTAAATAGATCTAATAACCTGGGAACGAAGTATTTTTAGAACCTTGAAGTGTCTGAGCTTATACGAACGTCTTTAGAATATGAACATTTGTTCGGAATATTTTAAAGAGGTTTTTCTGATGGCAGATACTTTTTGTGTTTAATATCTTTCACTAAACTCACGCATTTTTTTAAAAAGTTAATGACAGAATACAGAACAGGGCAAAATCTAAAGGTATTGGATTTCTCATTTATATTCCTAGAAATCAAAATCATAAAATTGCTTTTTAAATGATTCTTTTAGTTACAGCTTAAAAAAACCGAACGAATCATCATCAGATGTGACCACTAAGTCCCAATATCTCGGATTTGCGTGACCGTTGCTTAAACATCTAGTACAATCTGACTCCGGCCATCTACCAAGGACTTGTGGCATCCATGACAAGGCGGGTTGTAGCTGTGTTGTGGGCTAAAGGGGGGACAACTCGTTATTAAGAGGTGGTCATAATGTTTTGGCTCTTGAGTGTATATATACTTTGAAGTATAAGCCCTTCAAGTATCAGTTCTCTTAAGAGACACATTTTATATTCTTTCACGAAGATTTCAACTCTTTATATGTTTCTCATTTAATACAAAGACAGGCACGAAGCCATATAGAACATAAGCAAACTAATTATGACTCGCAGTTGCCAGGTACATAAAACAAAAATATATCGTGGTTACAATAAAATACATAAACAAATAATAAAACTAAGTTATGAAAAAGACGTAGACGAGAAAGAATTATATTTTAATAAATTCGATGTGTGATAAGGAGTTGTATTTAATTAACTTCGCGTTAATTAATATTCTAAGTTATGTGGATAAACTAAGCTCAACGGTAACACAACATTTTGCTTATGAACATGCGTGGGTATCCGTGATCTCCTTCTTCTTCTTGAAGTACAAGTACCCAATTGAAACTTTTTTTAAAAATGAAATACCATATTTTTTATTGTTTTCTAATTGAAATTTTTTTTAAAAGTGAAATACAATGTACCAAAATATTTTTTGGGATCACAACCTGTTCTCCAGCTAATTTGAAGTAGTGTTGTATTTAAAAGCTGATTTATTCTCACTTCTTATAATTAAAATGATTGATGTTCTTAAATGCTGAAGTTCTATACCTAAGCATTTAAGAACATCAATTACGGTACATCAGTTTTCCATCTTGTGGATAAGGAAAATTTCCCACGATTTTATTAATTATCTAAAAACTATAAAATAATCAATTGCGATTGAAATAAATCTAGCTAAATCTTTTGGATGAATTTAACAGGTGTTGTTATCTCAGGAACAAAGATAAAGACTAGCATTTCGATAAATCGTAAAAATATTAACGACAATACCTTCCAAATTGTGATTTTTCAAATATTTCCCCAGCAAAATCATTAAAACAATGGCCATTTATATATATTTTTTAACCCTCTTTATAGCTACTTTATATCAAAAAACTGCTGCCACAGATAAATTTATATTTGAAGATTGCAGTAAGTAGATGTTTTGATGATCTTTTTCTTCTAATCTTCTAGGAACAACCGAATCTTAAGCCTCATAAATCAAATGAAAAATACAGAAATATTTCAATTTACCTTCTTTATTTAAATATTGATGAGATCGGAATTAATAGCAAGAAAGAAAGGGAAAAATACAAAAATTAAACATTTATCACACAAAATTTCGCTTATTCATGAGATCAATAAATAATTTTAATGACATTTACTATTTAATTTTATTGTTTTCTTTTTTTCATATTTAGAATTTACGAAAGAATTTTTTTTTTCAATCCACCTTTCAATTTGTCTCTCTTTATTTTGAAATGCAATTTACTATTTTAGAAGTAAACTAGAGCACTAACTAGACCTTCAGTTTGTTAGAATAAATTTAATAATATATGCTTACTACGAGTTTCTTCATCATAAGCAGATTGTCACTTAAAAGCCATCCTTTGTGCATATCACTGTAAATCTTAAAGAAAAAAGTAAAAGAAGAAAAACATTTACCAATATGTGCTATTTTTCAATATTTAAGCGAAATAAAAGCAAAAAAATTGTTTTTATTTCATAGCCCAGCATTGAACTGTCCTCCAAATTTTGAGATAACGACTATCAATGTTCAACTTCGCTGCCTTGTAATTTTAAACCCAACCCAGAAGACAAAAAACTCTTGGATCATGCATCGGAAAAAAACTAGCCTTCGTGGAGGACTTTTTGATGGACCTAACCCGTATTTGCTTCACATACAGAGAAAAACACCACAAAAATCTCCCACAGTTAGCTCGACGCCAAGGAAATTTTAAACCACAATGCATGCAGAACACTGTACATTATTTTCAATGTGAGCACTGTGGCCGGTGCACACCGAGAGTGTAATTCGCATCAACCAACTATCGTTGGGATTCGAACTTGAGTCATCTCGTTGGGAGGCGAGTGCTCCAACCCCTGAGCCACCAGGAACCTTACAAGAAGGTTGTCGAATTTTGTCCAATCACTTGTGAAGAACGCGGAGGGAAAGACTTAAAACTTGATGTAATTTGGAAGCCTTTCAAATCATACCCTTTCAGCTGCGTACTGTTTCTTCTAGCAATCAAACATGTTTTGATGCTTTCAGTACCTTCTTTCTCAATAGCACTTCGCTAGAATTCGACAGCGTCTTTGGTTTTTTATTGCTTCCTCCTTTGGTTTACCCTGTTTGTTTACATGTCTTATATACTATATATACTATTGCTCAAATAATTATTTAAGATTCCCTATGAGGACTTCTCTTTTTGACAAGGACTCTAAAAATATATGTTAAGGATGGCCGATTATTTCAGAACACCCTGCATTAATACAAATCTTGGTGTAAACATACATATTTAAAAAAAAAATAGAGCTAGCGATACATATCGCTGCTTCAAAACTAAAACGACACATCTACGTTTGCAGATGTGTCGTGTTAGATTATATATATATATATATATATATTATATATACA
>NC_092208.1:80233792-80257546 GCF_043381705.1 Parasteatoda tepidariorum
ACATGTAATCATATATTTTGATTACTTGTAATCATAATTACTCGTAATCGTTTTTGTTGTGATTACTTGTAATCGCAATTACTTGGAATCATGATTACAAGTAATTGATTACTGTAATCAAAGTTGTAATCATGATTACAGCTGTAATCAAAATTTTTTGAAAGTTGTAATCACGATTACAAGTAATTGATTACTTGTAATCGTGATTACAAGTAATTGATTACATAGCTGTAATTATCTGTAATCAATTACAGTTGTAATCGATTACTGTAATCAACGGCCAACTCTGGAGCGATCGCATATTCTGTACTTTTTTAAATACCAAAATCCAAATTTAATAAAAGATAACCGATTGAAAAAAAAAGTTTAAAAAAAAGCAATTTCGAAAAGCGATTTTTGTTAAAAATTAAAGGTTTTTTTCTATTTCTAGTGATTTATATTCAATCGATTTATTTTTAATTTTTGAATTTGTCATATAAAACTATGTATTTTAACGAAAACATTTTCTACGACCTAACATAAACTTTTTTTTTCTCAGCGTTATTAAATTAAATGATAAAAAATAAACATTAAGAATTTATTTTTGCTGTTAGTGAATTCTAGATATTCGTGGAAAAACTTTTAAAAGTACTTTTAATAATATTTCCGGCTTTGCTAGTACTTTTAATAATATTTCATGTTCTGTTGATTATGTCTGCATATTACTTCGTAAATTTAACCATAATTCTTTGAAATATTTGTTATAAATAATTTTAAAAAAATGGAGTCATTAAATGCTTAACCGTAACTAAAATTTCAGGTTCATTAAATTTTAATTTGCAAACTCAATGGCGTATTTTCAGATTAACTGTTCAATTCACTTACTAGTTGGCTAATTCCCTTACTAGTCACTTACTCTCCAAGTCCCGCAGTGGACTGATTGTTAAGACACGGTTCTCAGCAGAAAGCATCACTGACTGCCGTCAGTGTGCGGGTGGGTGACCACTTGGATCAGTCTGAGTAGGGACCCAGGGTGTGCTGTATTGGTCCTCGTTAAACTGTTCTACCGTAAAGTACTCGACTTCACGTGCAGGTCGTCGGGCTATCATAGCTGGGGTGCCATCCCCTCTGCAGAGGATCAAAATTGTGATGGCATGTTTTCGGATCATCCTCAGGGATGTTTCCCAGACCGTCGCCAATAGCCCATTGTGCAGCTCTAGCACGACGTAAATGAACAAAAACAACAACTAATACTCCAATTCACTGATTTAATCCGGTTGTTGCTGTAGTAGTTGTTGTAGTTCATTTACGTCGCACTAGAGCTGCACAATGGGCTATATGCGACTGTCTGGGAAACATCCCTGAGGATGATCCGAAAACATGCCATCACAATTTTGATCTCCTGCGGAGAGGATTTTCCTAATCCGGAAAGAAATGTTAATAGTTTTAGAGACTGTTATTCATAAAAACTATTAAATGATGATTGCTATTAAAATGACTATAGCGGATTTTTTTTCTCCAAGTGAAACGCTCTGAAGATATCGTAAAAATATTTTAACTTGTAGTGATAAACAATGCCTCTGGTTTGTTTTACTACTTTTTGCATCGATGAAAGCAGAAAGCTGAAATTGGAAGGGGCAACAAAGGGGACAATACAAAAAAAAGTGGTTGTAGTGATAGAATTACCCTATAGGGAAAAGCAGTAATAAGTTTTTCTTCGTTCATTTTAGGCAAAGGCTACAAAAGTATTGTTACCATAGACAATTTTTCCCTAAAACCTGATCCTATATCCTTGAGTCGAAATATTACAGTGTCTGGTAACATAATTCTCCACGAAGATGTTCCGGATGGTGCTTTAGTCAAGGCTAAGTTTTACAAGGTAAAACATTTGTTTGGAGTCGCTGTAAGCATTCCTGTACCCTGCGTATTTGGCTATGGATCTTGGTGAGTATCATAGTTTTATATAGTTTGCTTTGTTTGAAACACATATTTTTCTACGCGCGCACAATCAGAGCCTGATTATCGTCTAGGCCCAATAGGCATGGGCCTAGGGCCCACAATTTCTGAGCTGCTTCAAAAATTAGTAAAAAGTCTAATGAAAGGTGGGATAGCTTTGTGTTGGATTAAGTACTAAATAAAAAATAATTACAGCTTACAATAAAAAATAATTCAGATAATCAGTGATTTTTAGCGAAAATCACTGATTTCAATTGTTTGTGGTCACCAAACTATTTTTCATTTTAATATAACATTGTTTTGTTGTTTTATACTTTGCTTTAATTTATAAATACGTAAACTTTATCTTAGAAAAGTAATCTTCAATTGCCTGCTTTCAAAATTTTTTAGAATGTTTATCTTGAATCATGCAGTTCAATAGATTATTTTCTATTGTAAAGTAGTAATTAAGTAGTAAAGGAGTAAAGTAGTGAAGGAGTAATTACTCAAAATATTACACAAACCTCAGTAATTTAATTTCAAAATATTTTGTAAAGGGCCCGGAGAATTTGGTGGGCTCTGGGCCTGAATTTGCCTTGATCGGTCCCTGCGCACAATATTCCAAACACAAATCAAACTAAAAAATTCTTTAATGTTAATGGATTTGTTAATTGATTCCAAGAGTTCCTTAATACTCTAATCTCTTTAATATTTCGATATTTTTCATTGAAGAACACGGTTTTCTAAGGGTCATCATTATTTTGGCAAAAACAAATATGAATTTTTTTTCGCTTATCGCTAAAGAACTTTTTACTCGTATTGTACAAGAATCCGGAAGACTCATAACACATGAATTTTCGCTTTCCCAACGAAGAATAGGCAGCTAAATTTATTTGCCCTCTTCTAATCTCTTTGAAATCCTCACACCTGTGTTACTATTTTCATCTGGAATCTGAAATATTTATATATTGGGAGCACACATGGCACAAAGACTTACACATAAGATTTCTTAAATTTAATATTTTATTTGCTTTCTATATTTGGATTTAAGATTCGTCAGTAGCATATTTTTTAATATTAAATACCAATTAAGAACTTCTTTTCATTGTTACTGCACCTTAAATTCTATTATACTTATTAACAATATTACCAAAATCAGACAGTTTTTTTTCTTCGGTGTTGCTATTCGCCGTTATCTACGCATTTACTTATTATTAGAATGATTCTTATAAAAATTAGTGTATGATGTATACATAATTTATTACAGCAAGTGAATAATGTGTTTATATGAACCAGGAGTTTCGAAACGCATGAGCAAAAATTTAAGGGGTGACAGATACTGGTTTACTTGTTCCAATATATGTTCCAGAAGTTTTCTTGTCTTCAAGATTGGGTACAAAATTACAAAAATTCGAAAATAAAAGGCTACAGATTTGAGCACTTGTAGTCGTAAATTCAAAATTGAATCGACTGTTTAACGACGGTTTTAAAATAAAATAAGAATAAGCTATTTAGCTTGCTCTCGGTCACCGTGGTTTTTCTTCGGTTATTGACTCCCGTTATCAGTTTTCGCCAAGGGCGCCAGCAGAATAATATAAAAGGGGGTGCAACCCTCTAACAAACTACCCTCCCCTCCCCCCGAAAAAAATTTTAAATATTCTGCTATTACATTTTGTTTTGNTAATTTTTCTCAAGATACATTTCTTCATTGTTAACAAGATATTTTAAAAAAAAGTACGAATTTCTGGTACTAACAATTTTTGCCATGAGAAACTGTATTGATGGCGCTGGCATAGCTACTGACTTTGAAAAACAAATGACTACAAACAGTACTTTCGTATACTAGCGTGTTTGTGCACGCTTAACATTGGTATTTATTGTATTGATGAAGTTTTACAGTAGTGAGAAGTCAGTTTATGTTATACACCTTTGTTAAACTAAATAACTAATGGAAAATATAACATTACTTATATTTCATTAAATGAAATTTAAAAATATAACTTAGATATCTGCCAAGATTGTGCATGCTCAGTGTGCATAAGAAAAGAATCAAAAATGACTCAAAATTCATGGAGAAAGTTATAAACATATTTGGACAGAAAACAAGACGATTACAATTCTTATTTGATTAAACAATTTCTTAATTGTTGTGTATCAATAATTACTTAATTATTTGTTTTTGAATAAAAATATTTATAATGAAAAAATTTTATAACAAATTTGTCTTTCTGTATCTCTTTAATTGTTTTTTAAAAAAAAAGCCAGGGGGGTGCAAGTGCATCCTCTTGCACCCCGCTGCCGGCGACCTTAGTTTTCGCTGAGCAGAGCATATTTCTAACGTCAATTTGCTGTTGGGTCTAATGAAGGCTATAACTTTTTTTTCGTTACAGTACAAATGAGCACTGCAAATATATGAGTGGAACAAAAGAACAAATTTGCCCATTCTTTCCAACAGGCGAGAAATGTGATTGTCCATTGAAAGCTAACTCGTACAGCGCATCTAACATTATCATGGCACCACCAGATCTCGGACCTCTAGTAAAGTATCTCGCCTCGGTAAGCGTACATTTTGGTTCCCCGGCTTTTACATCAATATATTAGGTTCAGATAAATTTTTAAATATTTCATACACTGTTTAGTAAACGGAGATAGAATATTTAAATAATAATGAAACAAAAATTTAAAAAAAAAAAATTCGTCTATCAAGTAGACAAGGAAATAAATTAATTTTTTTTCAGAACTAAAATAAAAAAAAAGGTGAAATTATTGGTGGTGATAGAGCTTTATTACAAAAATAATGTGCCCTATGTCAGTATCGGATCCAGCGGCGGGGGGGGGTCATAGGGGTCANGGGGGGATCATCGGGGTCATGACCCCCCCCCAAAATTGAAAATAAAAAATAAAAATAATAATTTTTTAATAGTTTACAAAGGAAATAAAATATTCTAAAAATTATTTAAGGGGCATATACACCTCCTAGGTAGGTCGGAAAAATCCATTTTTTTCCATCTAATTATGTTCTTCACTGTTTCAAGAATTATAATCCAAAAGATTAAAACGAAATTCTAAACGATTAAATGGACTAGCATTATTAAACATTCATCGAGAAATTTATTTGGATGCTGAAAAAAATCATCGACAGATTTGCCAAAGTTTCTAAAAAACGCATTACATTTATTATTTAAAGATGTTGAATACTTGAATTATTTATGTATTGTTCGATTGTTTATTATGAAAAAAATATCTGAAAATGCTAGCATTAAAAACCCCAGTTTTTTTTAAAAAAAAAAATTTGAAAAATTTTTTTTTATTGAAAGAATTAATTGCGGGGGGGGGGNGGATGAATCTGAGTCTATGACCCCTCCAGGAAAAATTTCTGGATCCGCCCCTGCCCTACGTTTTTTTGCCTTTTTTTTTTCGTCTGACAAAAGTTATTTTTTTCGCTTTAGACAACTTGAAAGAAAATTGAAGTGAAAGTTATTAAATTAATTTATTTTATCTCGGGAAGTGGTCAGAATTCATAGTTAGGTAGCTGATTTCAATGCAGGATACAATTTTCAGAGTGTGATAAAGTGGAGATACTTTATGTATTATTTATCAAACAAGTGAATTATTTCAATTTTTTTGAAAAATTGTATCCTGCATTGAAATCAGCTACCTAACTAAAATTTAAGGATTCAGGCTAGTTCAAAGGTGATCGAAATGTTAATAGACCAAATTCGTTCCGTCGACTACATTATGTGATTGAAATCACTATGCAGCATCATAAGAAGGTTGGAATTGGGTATACTATAGCCTACGTCACAGATCGTGTTATTCCTACTAAATTTAACTAGTAAACAGCATTTTCAGCGAACCTGATTTCTAGCAACAAGTAAAAGCATCAAACGAAGTTGTTTTACCGAAGTTTATGAATTTAGTAAGCATATTTAAAGCTCAGTTTATTAATTAAACTAAAAGGTAAATGTTATTCCTAGTAAGTGGAAGTAGTTGTGCTTTTTTCATATTATACCCAATTGATATTATCTTCTACTAAGAGTTCCAATTGGAAACTGAATGAACTAGCTAATTCGCTAATTTCATTGTTCCACGGAAATTAGTTATGAAAACATAACAACAAAGGTTTTTATTCCTTAAATTTCAAATAAATAAATAAATAAAACACTGTACATAGACACTGCATTGTACAGGTACAGAGTTCTACACCGGAAAGTGGTAAGAATTTTGATTGGCGATTGAGTACCATTGTGAGAATATTTCTGTTCACTTACAGTCAGCTTATTAGACGCACAATAAAATTCTATGTAAAATCTTAATTATCAGGTGATATTATACAGCTTTATTGTTTTCACGTAACTGAAACCGGTTCGCACTTGTTTACGTTCGAGCATCAATTGGTTAACATTGTAATGCAATACGTTAAAAATAAATATAAATCGGAAGTATGCTATAAATTTCCTGAATAAAACCCATTACATGCATGTTTAAATATAAAAGTATTACATGCAAACTCGTGCAAAACATGTAATTATTAAAAAACTACAGTGCGTCTAATAATTGGATCTAATTATTATAATATACTAATACAATATCTGATATAATAAATATTCTATATTTATATAATATAACGTCTAATTTATCCAATCGTAAATTTATATTATATAAAGCCTAATTTAACCAACTGATACACGAACGTAAACAAGTGCAAACCGGTTTCAGTCTCGATGAAAAAGTCATTGAAAAAAGAATTATTGCATTTAGTAAAAAATTAAAATTTAAGTTAAATAGGATTACATTTCCATATTTATTTCCAATTGTTAAATTTCATAAAAATCCGATTAAATTTAGGTTTATAGCATGTGGTACTAATAGTTATAATTCTGATATTAGTAAAAGGTTTTTTTGTTTTTTAAAAATTATTTTGCTTAAAATTAAAAAAGAGAAAAATATTATTATTGAAAGTAATGTTGAAGTTTTGGATTTTATTAAAAGTAATGATATTTCCAGCATTAACACTTTTGATTTTGAAAATTTGTATACCAGCATACCACATGAAAAAATTATTGAGATTTGTGAAGGTATTTATGACAAGTATTTATTTGATGAAAAAATTGATAGGTTTAACTGGTTAGATTTATGCAAGTTTAATCTTTTTGAGAATGTTCTTTTTAATGGTTTAGATTTTTATAAACAAATTATTGGAATTCCACAAGGTAATTCCTTTTCTGGGGCTTTTGCCAACATTTTTTTGCACTTTTTTGAGGCTAAATTTCTTGAACATAAAGTACTTAATGCTTTCCGATATATTGATGATTTGATTTTGTTTAATTGTGACGATTTTAATTTTATTTATACAATTTATCCTGGTGATTTGGTCCTGAAAAAAACTAATGAAAATTGCTTTAATATTGAATATTTAGATTTTAAAATTGATATTGTTAACAATTTTATTAAAATTGGTGTGTTTGATAAAAGAAAAGCCTTTAATTTTAATGTTATTTTTTTCTGCAACTTTAAAACTAATTTGTGTAGTAAAATATTCAAAAATCTTGTTTTTTCGCAATTAGTTAGGATCAAGAAAATTTGTAATAATGTTGAAAGTTTTCGGGAAGCTGTGGATAATTTTTTAAATAATTTGAGTAAAAATGATTTTCCTTTTAATTTTTGTAATGTTAATTTTTTAATTAAAAAAATGATTGATGGTTTTTAAGTTTTTATATATTTTTTCTTTTAACAGGGCGCAATTCTAGTCTTAACTGAGCAGCCCCAGTTAAGCATTCTATTAATTTGTCTACGTATTTCTTTCTCCTGACCTTTTCCATTTCATTTTAAACTTCTTCTGCGCATTATAATAGGGGGCGTTGGTTTTTCAGTTTTTAGTGTTTTCTTTTCCTCTACTTGCTTTTGAAGTTGATGCTTGACCTGTGACTTAGTGAGTTTTTATTTTTCTGATGATTTTGATTGATTTTCTTTTCTTAATTTGTTAATTATTTTGAATGTATCTTGTTTTTCCTGGACCTCTATACAAAACCATCGGGGTACTGAGGGAGATATTTTAAGCATTTGCTTCTCCCTCAATTAGAAATGGTTTTGTTTTTAATGGCTACCGAGGCCGGTACCCCCTGAAGACGTCGGCTTCGGTGGTCATATTTTTATTTTATTCGTTTCTTATATAGTATCACCTGATAATTAAGATTTTACATAGAATCTTATAGTGCGTCTAATAATTTGGCCAGGGACTGTATAACGTTCGAAAAACAATTGCATCTTATTTGTCATCGATCCAGCAGAATTGAATTTGAATACTTTAGCTGATCCTGAAATTGTTGAAAATTTTGTTTGTTAGATTCTACTCTCACAGACACGAAAATGAATTAATAAATGAGTACTTGAATATGCGAATCAAATATGTTTAAAAATGGTGATGACACACAAAGTTTTAAAACAACACGAACGCCACAGAGAAATAATTACATTGAGCCATGATAAAAGAATGGTTAATTTTATCATAACAACGAATAATTTAAAGATTTTGTTTTTTAAAAATTTATCCGCATATTTAGATATTACTTATTTAGAGTCGCAGACGAATATTTAAAAATAGAAATTCATTAGCTGTAAAAACGTAACTGATTAATTTAAATATCTCAATCTGAAATTTTGAAATCTCATTAAGGTTCTTTATAGTAAACGGTATAAGTTATGCCCACCCCGGGATAGCCAGATCGGTAGGGCGTTGGGTTCATGTCCAAGTGAGTTCCATCAGCCGAAGACTCCCCGAGTAGTAAATGGTGACTTGTTCACGTTAAATCAGTCGGGTCACAAAAACCTCCAGGTTAACATAACAAATCAATACCTCAATGGAGATTGATCGTTCTCTGATTCAGGTCAAAATTACGATCTGTGGATGAATGAATGGATATATGAATGGGTCTGCCCTGTAAAACGAGCTGTGACATGTGCGTGTGACTGAAAGGCGTATTATATGCCATAGATGGCGCCACTGATGAACATGAAACGCGCCCTCTGCTTGCACTGATGAACATGAAACGCAATTTGCCTGGTTTCACCTAGCAGGCTTGTTGGTACTAGAAAGTGGCATTGGAAACAACAACAGTTATGCTTATAATTTTTTTAAAAGATTTTTAAACTGTGCAATTTACAGCAGGTTGTGTCTTCTACTACGCAAGCTCAAATGAACTTATTTTGACATAGTTTCTAAAAATAGATATTAAAGGCTGATTTTTCAGATCACCTTCCATATAAATAATCACAACGCCTTAACGTCTGCTTAGAAAATAGTTCACACTTTGTGGTTTGTTCAAGACACAAAAGTTTAGTTAAACCAAATCATAAAAAAATACTGCTTTGCAAACAATATTCAAAACTTTCGTTCCATTAATAAAATTGTGGATAATTTATACCTCTTTTGCACTCTCTACTTACTTGTACTTATTTAAATTACAAGCGATAAAATATTTAATTGTATTTTTCTAATTTTTTGTAGGGTCATTTTAAGTTTGAAATGAGAATACTGACGAAAAAACCCTCCAAAGAGATAGCCTGCGTTTATTTCACTGGAAAAATTGTTCCCTGAAATATGTATGTTCTTGTCATATAAATTAATAAACAAGTTTTCATTTCAAAGTCTTTGAGAATTTATTTTTTTAATCATAAACTTAAAAAATTTGTGTGAAATAGTATTATTTACAAGCCTACGTAGAAGTTATTTTATCCTGAAGCTCTAGATTAACTAGATAAAGTAACGTCACTTATTTCTTTGCTATCTTAGTGCCGCTTTCGATTTTGATTGGCTGTCGCTGATCACATGGGTAAACTGTTGCCATCTTGGTGACTTGTTTAAATGGCGAAGTATCATTGCGCCCTATCTGTTATTTTTATTTTCGCCTTTTTTTTGTTTCGCATCATACTTTTACATTTATAACAACCGGTTGTTGCGTATATGGGTGTTCAAATCAGTGAAATTTTGGTTTTAAGGTATCCGACTACCTTCGGGACAAAATTTTTGAAAAATAAATATTTTCCACAACATTATTGCAATTTATATTGTATATTAATTTAAATAAACATATTTAATAGAGAAAATTTTAATATACAGGAAATTTTTTGTTTAAAGAGTATTTTTTAGATAATTTTAATGAAAATAACTCATTAACGGAAAACACTCTACACAAAAAACTATTGTACATGCAGCTATCAAACTTTTTGAGCCGTTTCGTATAACCCTCTGAAGTGTTATGAACCTCAACTTAAATGATAGCATGAAATTAAAAAAATTTATGGAGTGTTAAGCATATTTTTCCATTTTTTTTCACATTTTCTTCACATTATCTACTGCAAAATATCTCATAAAACAAAAAATAATACAGTTATCTGAATTCTGGAGGTCTGTTACATAACCACCAATACAAGAAACAATCTCTGAAAGTTTGAAGACAAATTTATTATAATTAGTTGAGTTATCTTGTTTTCCGTAGACAAAAAACAGCAAAATTGTCATTTTGAGAAAAACACAATTAAAGTTTATAATTACATTTTTTCTAAAAACTATGAATGTTTGTCAGTAGGAAGTTATTATATTTTATAGGGGGCACATTCCTTCACACATTTTCTTAGTTTTATTTAACGTAGCGATATTTTAACGTATTATTTAGCGATATTTTAAAGTATTTAGTGAATAACATCAAAAGTCTACTACTTATAAAGCATTTAACACAGGAACAATTTTTTATTAAACAACCATCTTACTGTATTTTCACACTTTAATATATATGTCTAAATATAGTTTTTATTAATAATTAGAAGTAAAAAATATTTTTTATAATATTTATAATAGCTCAAATCTAGAATTTTCTTCTAAATGCAATTTGTTATCATAGCAAACCGGACAACATAATGAAGCTAATATCACCATTAGGATCTCAATATCAATTATTCGATTGCCACACAGATTGTTTTTATCCAAAGGCATCAGTTCTTTATTGACATCCATAGAAATCGATAATTTTGAAGAGCTTGAAGTAATAGATTCATCTGCTTTACACAATTTTGAATAAATGGTATAATCAACTTTACTCAAATCATCGCTTTTGGTGGCATGTTGATTACCGTAATATTTACGTTTCTTAGATCGAGAAGTACGTCCTTTACCCATTTCAATAAATTCATCAAAATAAATAACAAATTTTTTTGAAAGAAATCAATAAATTTCTTCAAAACAAATCAAAATCAAGATATAGAAAGTACGCTTCAAATGTAAACAAACTATCAGAAAATATGCTAACTTTTCATGTTACCCACAAACAGTAACCACGAAACGTAAAATCTAATTAAAATATAATTCAGATTATTAGCCGTGAGTTTAAGAGCTTTTAAAAATTAAATATCTAAGAAAAATAAACACACAAATAGAAATGGAACCGAAACTATTACCTACTACCGGTTTCATTTTTGTAATTTCCGGTAAGTTAGACAGCTGTCATCTGTTACTAAAATAGCTATAACTAAAGTTATGCTTGACGTGCATTCAAAAACAAAACAGTTTTGAAAACTAGAAAAATTGAGCATTATTATAAAGCAATTAAATAAAAAAGTGATTTTTTGTGAAAATCCTCGTTTTAAAGGTAGTCGGATACCTTAAATTACATCGTTTATCTATTGGAGATCGCAATG
The DNA here is from genome assembly GCF_043381705.1 of Parasteatoda tepidariorum. Classification (NCBI taxonomy): domain Eukaryota; kingdom Metazoa; phylum Arthropoda; class Arachnida; order Araneae; family Theridiidae; genus Parasteatoda; species Parasteatoda tepidariorum. The sequence continues at coordinate 80,245,400 of NC_092208.1, forward strand.
AATTGAATTGAATGTAAGTTTTAATGGCGCAAGGTCCAGAGAGGACATGCTGCGCCATGGAGATCGCAATGAAAAACGACGGAAAATATGGCTGCATAGAATCGGCAGATGTAAATGGAATTCAAACGAAAACAGCACATTGTGTCAGGTAAGCTTGAAATTTATTCATTCATTTGTTGCAAAGTTTTTCCTTTGTTATTTATACCTAAGTATCCAGGGCTTTAATTTATCCTAGTACCAACTGATCCTTTTCGAAAATAAGCTATCAAGACCTCCCTTTCCAGAAGCTTTTGTATTAACTTACCCAAAAATAATAGGTTGGTAGATATTCCCTGTTATTCATCTTTCATCTAGGACCGGCTAGGTAGTGGTTTTGAAAACCTAGTGGAAAAGACTTCAGTTGCTAAGATCGTAAAAAAAAATTTAAGCATCGGTACTAGACTTTTTAAAAAAAATATTCAAACCGGAACTACAGCTATAATAATTTATTTAGCCATATTTTAGTAAATATCTTACAATGATAATCTTCAGGTTTTAATAGCTTTTTCAATATGTTCCAATAAAAGTATTCTTGTGAATAATATTTAAAAAAAAAAAGTACTTCGTTCCCATTACGAAAAGTGAAAAAATATTACAGGGCTTGTACGTACCAGAAAAAAATTTATAACTGGTGTGGGGAGAGTAGTTGCAGACCATGTCAACCGTCATCTATGAAACGGTACCCAACATAGAATCGAGTTCAATGCCTTATATACTAGCGAATTGTAATTTTGTAGTGGTAGATACGCTACAGTACTCCCCCACCAGAATTATATCTGTGATAGAATTCGATGAACGGATACCACTAGTTGATTCATTGCTGTTTTTTGCGAGAAGCCGGGAGAGCTGTATTAAGATCACCGTACTTTTTGAGTGCTGAATGTGAGAGGTGTATTAACTTCATGGTCGTAGTCGCTCCTGTGTTGCCTTTAGCAGTCGAGTGTATACGTTGTGTGTGATTGAAACTGAGCAGCAACAGCGCTAGGAGGTGAATGATGTTGCAGTCACAAGTAGCAAGTCAACTGTTCATTGTGGACCATTCATCGAAGTAGGCGTTACTAGATCGAAGTGAGCATTACTGTCAAGATCGGCGTGATCACATCACGTCCGGGTCACCAATGTGGGGATAGTAGTTACAGACCATGTCAACCGTCATCTATGGAAAGATACTCCAACATAGAATCGAGTTAACATGTCTTATATACTAGTGAATTGTAATTGTAATTTTGTAGTGATAGATATGCTACAACTGGTATAAATTTTGTTATAAGAAAGCTGAAAATCTCTTAACAGTAGCTTCTACTATCGAATTAAAATTTCATAACCGCCACCTTCAGGTCTATTTATATACAAGAAAATTTTCTAGTAAATGCAAACACAATAATATTAAAAAATATGTTCATATTACTATCAATTTTTAATTATAAACTCTGGTAATAATAGTTTTTAAAAATAGTTTTAACGATGAAATTTAAAACAATAAATCAAATTTAATAACACTTTCATTACTCACAAGACGGATTCACTTTCACCGATAAAAATAAGTGTTATGTACCAATCACAAATTGATTTCGGAAAAGCACCTACTTCTTAAATGTTTTTTTAATTATTTGATGAATCACGAATGTTCTCAGACTTAAGTAACGGGCACACACGCGAATACAATTTACTTGAAATCACTTTTCCTAAGAAAGCACTAAATAAAAAAAATGATCCCAAATAGGGTCTCTATCATTTCTTAATGATCGCGACCAATCATATACACTGGCAGTAAATCAGAAAGATGTTTTTAAATTTTTTTTTTTTAAATACTATTTTAAACAAAATTATGAAAAACATTTTGTAAACGTTTTCCGCGCATATGCGCAATATGAAAGCATAACTCTAAATACTCATATCTTGCGCAATTTTGAAGGATTTTTTTTAAAAAAATTTCAAAGGATATTTTATTATTAATTAAAAGTCACCCTAAATATTTTGTTTAACTTTATTGAATATTTCAGCAGTTACAGTAAAAAGGACGTTAGTAAAAAAAAAATTTAGTTTTGTATAAAAATGTCCATATCTTCATGAATATTTAATCTAGGTTTACGAAATTTTGTGCAGTTATTGCATATAATAACAAACGTGACTGACATAATTTGACGTATATATANGGTTGAGGCTCAGGGAATAGAGCGTTCGCCTTCCAATGAGGTGAACCGGGTTCGAATCCCAGCGATGGCTGGTAGAGACGAATTCCGCATCAGACTTGCACACATCGAAGTTCCCAGGTACACAAAACAAAGTTTACAACAAAATACATAAACAAATACTAAATCTAATATAGTACAATAAATAAATATAAAAGGGACTAAAAGGAAAAAGAAAAAAATAAAGAAAAATTAAGAAAATCAATAAGTTTTATTTATTGTGCATAAGCTACAAGTGTATAGAACTCGTAAAATAAGTTCAAAAAGTTGAGAAAACATGGAAAAAATTACAGAATAATGAAAAAAGAGAAAATGGAAATTATTTAAAAATAATAGTGATAATTATTTTTAAAAAAATCCAGCAAAAAAGATATATAAAAATAAAGATATTACATGTTTTTTTCCGCATTTGTTTTAAAAATTATTATTTTTTAAATAATTTTCTATTTCTCCTTTTTCATTATTCTGTAATTTTTTCCATGTCTTCTCAAAAATTACAGAATAATGAAAAAAGAGAAAAAGGAAATTATTTAAAAATAATAATGATAATTATTTTTAAAAAAATCCGGTGAAATAGATATAAAAAAATTAAGATATCATAGATTTTTTTCCGGAATTCTTTTAAAAATTATTATTATTTTTGAAATAATTTTCTATTTCTCTTTTTTCATTATTCTGTAATTTTTCCATGTTTTCCCTACTTTTTGAACTTATACATATATGTGTGTGAGTTAAAAATTTAGTTGTGCAATTGTAAAAACAACACAAATGCAGCTCTTTCTGAAGCACTAACGTCATTTTTTCAATTGCAAGACACAAGCCTATAGGACAAAATAAAACACTGGTAGATAATAGACAACACGTGATCATGCTATAAACACGCTATTAAAAAATCCAATTCTAGTAACTATAAATAATTGCGATCAATATCTTTAAAGTGAAATAAAAGAGTGAGTTGATTCTTAAGAAATTACCCAATAATTTCTTTCAACATAGCATTTAAATTTATCTAAAAAAGGCTTTACAATTTGTGAGCAAATTTCTACAAGAGGAGGGAAAAATCGCTTTGCTTCTAAGGTTTCTGTAATTGGATTTATCTCTTATCGGAATAGATAACATCAGATATTGAATATATGTTTGTATTTTAATGGGAAAAAAAAGGGGGTCATGTTTCGATTACGTGAAGTTACTCGAAAAGTACCATGTTTCTTCTCGTGAATTGACTGTTTCATGTTAGAGGAAATGAAGAATGTTTGTTGGAAAAGTATTAACAAAGTAATTATTAATGTTATGTGTCTCGTTTTGGGTTCAAGTTTTTCTGAATCTGCATTTACATTTGAAGATTGCTGTAAGTGTTTTATTATGAATTAAAAAAATTCCTATATAATTATGATTAAAATGCTATGCCTTTGCTGTTTGCACAAGTTTAATTGAAATTAATGCAAAATGACCATAAATGAAAGAGTAATTTTGAAATTCAACAACTATTGGTCACTCAACTTCTTTTATTATTTGGAATGAAAGAACCCGTAAGTATAATAATATTGGATCGTGCGTTTTTTCAAGCTTAGGCGTAAAAATTAGTCGGAAGTACTCGTAGTAATCCGGAAGTCTTACGGCGAACTTTAATTCCGAGCGCTATCTGCGCTTAGCTTCACACGGTCAACCATCAATATTTGCCACGAACTTATTAAGGGTTAAAAATACGAAAGAACTATGATAAATAAATACGAATACGAAAGAACTATGATAAATACGGTGAATTATTAACTAAAATACGAACTATGGTAAATTATACATTTAATGTTAGAGAACAATTAGTCTCTTTTTGAACTTATTGCTTTTAAAAACCTATGGTGCATCTTTCACAAGATCAAAGCATATTTCATCAAATAAATAAACAAATGACAAGAAATTAATAATAACTGAAATTAGCAATAATGAAAAGCGTTATTGAGTCCGAAATTTAATTTTAAAAGCTTGTGTGAAATACATACGTTAAATAAAGTTTTTTATACAATAAATGTATTATTAAACTATTATTTTTTATGTGAGATTTATGTTTTCGATGTATATTTCAAGGAGACGCAATTTCGCAAATTGTGTTCTGGTTGTCAAATAAAAATTTCATTCGGGCAGATTAGATTCTCTTAATAAAATCTGTTTTTTATAAAATTTACTGTTTAAATAAAATCAGAATAGTTTTTTCTCAAACTGAGCTGATCTCTTAAAAAAACTTTTTTTTATTATTATCTTAATACAATGTAAAACTTACACGTTTTTGTGAATTATTTTTATTTTATTTTTAATTATTTATATATTTTTACCAAAATTTCAACTCGGAGAAATCTTTTTCACAAATCAAATATTTCAAATTGTATGCGAATTGTAAGTACATAGCAGCAACTGGAAAAAAATAAATAATCAAGAACAAAATATGATTTAATTATTTCTTTAATTTTTTCTTATTTTTTTATTTTTTGTGCATTTCTCAGGTTAAAGTGAAATTTTTCAAAGAAATTAAAGTAATTATCTCTTGATAGAAAAATTTAAAGAAAATTACATCTTTAATGGAGTTATTCTTTTAAATTGTCAATCGATTTCAAGATAAGAAAAATAGATTCTGGGATCCCTATCTATTAAAGAAGAAGAAAAAAAGATTGCACGTTATCAAAACAGTGTCGTGCATTTTTTATCAAGTAAATATTTGGATTGAGAATTAGATATGATTTTCTAACAAATTTAATGAATACAGTGTTGAACATATTTATGATTTTTAATAAAGTAAATATTTGAATCGAGAATTAAGATACAATTTTTAAACAATGAACATGAAGAAAATCTAGGTCACTACATTTACATTTAAGATTATTTTGTGGAAATAATAGATTTTTGCAAAGGAATAATTTTCGCATACATTAATCTAAACATGAATTTAAATAACGCAATGTAACGCGCTTTATAAAAATATTAATGAATGGGATATCTGCAAGTGACGTAATGGGCGTATCTCGATCGTGATTGGTTGTTGAAACGTGGGATTTGTTTACGTTAGCAACTGTGCTTTCCATACTATTTCGTGTAAGCCGAGCCTCTCAAGTATCGATTCTTTTAAATGACGCATTCTATATTCCCGCACGATGATTCTTTCACAAAGATTTCAATTCTTTCACTATATATTTCTTACTTAACACAAAAAACGTACATGAAGCTGTGTAGAACATAAACAAATTAATTATGCATCGAAGTTGCCAGGTACACGAAACAAAAATATATCATGGTTACACAATAAAATACGTAAACAAATACTAAATCCAATTTAAGTAAAAGACGTCGACAACAAATTCGATGTGCGACACGGGGCTGAATTTAATTAACTTCCCGATAATTAACATTCTAAATTATGCGAAGAAACTTAAGTTATTAACGCCATTTTGTTTATAAGAGGTCAGCTGACGTCATGCGTGGGTATCTGTGATCTTCTTCTTAAAGTGTAAGTACCCAGTTCCTACAAAGGCTTCTAAAATAATAATGTGAGCTCCATCTTATGTTTTATTTTCTGTTTAAGTCCTCGTTTATAATAAAGTTGACTCATGATTGCTACTGAAACTCTTTTCCAAACAGTTTTCAGTTTTTGAAAAAATATTGTGTAACTATAGATGATTGTTTCCCCACAATAATAGTGGAGGCTTTCAAAAATTATATTTCGCACAAAATATTACAGATTTGTATTGTGTTTGCAAAAATAGAAAATAACTATAACTTTAAGAAAATAAATTATTTATATTTTTGTTAAATGAAATAATGTGTTTGGGAGGGAGGTGATGCCCAATCTTGTTGTCTACAAATATATATACACAGTTTTTAACTATCTGAAGGTTCCTCTCAAGTGCGCAGGTGCAATAGAGATGAGGCGGGCTCGTTTACTGAAAAAAGGTCTCGAGCAAGGTCGGATTCATAATAAAATTTTCATGAACTCTTTTACAGCCTTTAAACAAACGTTTAGTTCCGTTATTAAGTATAAAAAAATGTAAAATTCATAAGGTATAAAAATTCTTCTCTTTTTCGGGCTTTTGCTTTGTGTGACTAGCACTAATACTTTACATAACTTTAATTTATCTAAATATTTTGATTTTCTTTACGAGATGGCAGAGTGATGAGATCGCAAAAATTGGGTCTTTATTTGACGTATATCTCATGCTTAAGCAACACTTCCTAGAAGAGAAGGACTTATCACGAATCAATTTAGTAGTCCGACGTGACGAACATAAACTGCGCAGTAAATGTAAATAAGAAAAATGTTGCTACGTTTGGACTACTAAGCTGCGCAATGGGGGTTGATACAAAAAATGTCATTACGTTTGAACTACTAAAGGATCGAATTTCTTGTTAATGGTAATCAGTGTTGGGATCTTCTCTCTTCTAGAAGTATTGACTCGTGTAGTAAATGGTGACTGATGCAAGTTAAATCTGTCGAGTCTCAAAAGTCCTCCATGTTCCCATAACAAATTAAAACCTCTGGGGGTACTGAATTGGAGATCGATCGTTCTCTGATCCAGGTCAAAATTACGATCTGTGGATGAATGAATGGGACCGCCCTATAAACCGGCGTGGCAGAAGTCGAATTCCTGTCCATAGATGGCGTCACAGGAAAACATGAACAATCGCACCCCTCTCCCTTAACAGGCATACGAAAGCAAGCAAGCAAAAACTATTAAATTTTTTTTAAAAATCGCCAATTTGGCGACATTTTTCCACCTAGAAGAAAATTATTAAAATTACTTTTTCTCAGTTTTGGTAAATTTTTATGAGCCCTGATAATGTGGCACTAGAGTAAGTTTTTAAATGTTAAAAAATCAGATCGTAAACGCTTTTCATTTCCACAAAACTGTAGCTTTTCTCCATATTGATATTTTGAGCCATTTCCAGAATAAGCATAGATAGGGCTAGCTTTAGGTAGGCTAAACTTGCCCAAACAGTCATGAGTAACTGTTGCAAATTTACAGCAGTTATAAAAATAGCATATTATTCGCAATAAAGCATTTCATAAGACAACGAAATTTCCATGAAAACAACCTTTAAATAATTCTACGTATATCGGGCTCGGACATCCGGAAGCGAGCCTGAGCTCATCTCTATTGCCCAGCTCCTTATTTAGTGGCACAGGAAGAAAAAAAAAACTGCTTTTACAGAACGCTTATTAGTTATAAGGATATAGAGAAGCAATTTTTAGAAAAGTGACCGTATTTCTTTCTTGTTTATTTATAGCTGATAATGCAACTGCCATATTCCAAGTAAATAACTTTACTGTCGAACCAGATCCCATAGACCTAACGAACAACGTGAGCATAACTGCTAACATAGAGCTACTAAAGAGCATCACAAGCAACTTTGTTTTAGATACAAGGTATTTTAGACTGACAAGAGTTTTCGGTTACAGCTTGGACATTCCCATTCCTTGCATCGCATCAAAATATGGATCATGGTAAGATCACATTTTTTTTCAAGTATTGATTGTATTAGAAAATAGTTCAATTGCTAAACGATCCAAATTACATAAAAATCGACTGTAAGTGTACCAATACTTAATTGAAGAACTTAGAGGAATAATATAGGCCGGGATAGCCTGGTCAGTAGGGCGCTGCCCTTATGAAAATTTAAGGTATATTTAAGGTTGATTTGAGGTATTTTTGAGGTNCAGTCGAGTCGCAAAAGTCCTCCATGTTATCATAACAAATCAATACCTCTGGGGGTACGGGATTGGAGATCGATCGTTCTCTGATTCAGGTCAAAATAACGATCAGTGGATGAATGAATGGATTCGTCCTATAAACGGGTGTGATGTATGGTGTGGCAGAAGTCGAATTCTCGGCCATAGATGGCGCCACTGGAAAACAGGAACAATCGCACCGCCTCTGCCTAAACAGGCATACCTCAGCAACAACAACAACAGAGGAATATTATGTTAACAGGGCTTTTCAAAGCTCTTAACTTAGATTCAAAATAACACAGACCAAATTGAATATATCCCAACCAAATACTTAGACCAATCTTCCCTGCTTCACTGTTTTTCTTTTCTTTTGAAGCTCTGTCGCCAAGGAAATTAAAAAAGCCACATTTTAAGTGCCTTGCACTAGAAGCGAATTTCTGATTTTAAACTATCTATGTGCCATTTTGCCGTGAAGAATTATTTGGGCCTTAGTACGGACAAGTAAATGAAATATTTTAAATGTTATTTAACTTTTTTTTGAAATCGCGCCAAATTCGGAAACATTTTTCCACCTAGATAAAAATTATCAAAAACAATGCCTTATTCTCATTTTTTTTTAAATTATCTTATGAGCAGAGATAATTCAGTAATGAAGTAAGTTTTTAAATATTAAAAAAATTAGACCACTAACGCTTTTCATTTTCTCAAAACTGTGACTTTTCTCCTTATTAACGATTTGTGCCATTTTCAGAATAAATATAAGGGGTGCTAGCTAATGATAGGCTAAACTTGACCTAACTGTCATGAGTAACTGTTGCAAACTCATAGCAGTTATGAAAACAGCATGCTATCCGCAAAAACGCATCATTTTATATAACGACGGAGCGTTCTAAAAACGGAGAAAATTAAATTCATAATGTATAGAAACATCAAGAAGCTACTTATAAAATGTGTTTTACCGTTAAAAATGACCTTATCTAAATCAAGACTAGATTAATGAAAATAATCTCTTTTTCTTATAGCAGATCTTCAAGCCATAAAACCTTTTTAGGCATTCAAAATGAATTCATCAATAATATAATCATTAAGTAATGCAAGAGCCTTTTATTGAGTTTTTGTTTCATTTTACGACAGGAATAAAGACTATTTATTTAAAAGTTGAAATAAATTTCAGTTTGAAGTTGGTTAATGAAGGTTTCAGGTTTTCCATATGCTAAACTAAAGCACTCAGTCAATTTCCTTAACCCTAAACAACATTTTATTTAATAAACATTTATTAGAATACTCCAAATTTTCCGAAAATATTTTTGTCTTTAAAAAATATCTCGTTAAAAAATATAAAAAATTTCGATGAATTCAAAAAAAAAAAAAAAAAAACAAGTATTCCCACAACAGCCATTTGAGGGCTAGGGGGGTTAAGGAAATTCAAGCTCCACAATTACGTGACCAAAGGCAGGACGATCAGTATTAAGCATCGACCGCATTTACATTCCGTACAAGTTGGTATGCATTGAATTAAAGCTGAGTAAAGAAAACATAACAATTGAGTAGTAGTTTTTATTTGTGTCGCACTAGAGCTGAACAATGGGCTATTGGCGACGGTCTGGGAAACATCTCTGAGGATGATCCGAAGACATGGTATGGCATCCCTTCTTCGGTAGCCCGACGACCTGTGTGCGAAGTCGAGCACTTTACGGTAGAACAGTTTAGCGAGGACCCATACCGCACACCCTCGGTCCCTTCGTAGACTTTTCCGAGTGGTCACCCACCTGCACACTGACAGCACCCAGTGATGCTTGACTTCGGTGTTCTACTGGGAACCGTGTCTTAACGTTCAGTCGACTGTGGGACCATAACAAATGAAGTGAACTAATGAAAAATTAGATGACAACGCAAAATTTAATTATCACCAGTTCATTGCGTACGAAGAACTTTAAAATAACTGCCTCCTAGAAAAATAATTGCGGTTTTTAAAATATCAACATTTGAAATACCCTACTTATTTTCATCCTAAAGAATAATAGCTATTTCGGATTTACAAGGCTTTGCTCTCATCTGGTAACGAAACGATTTTATTTCCTCTCAGGTCACAGATCACAAATTTATGTAAGTAAAGCAGAATGTCTATCGTTTCAAATGATGATGAAGCCTTCGAAAAATAACCCTAATGAACGGAATGAACCCGCGAAAGAAAAATCCTATTACATAAACCTTTCGTAAGGCGTTGGCAACTCCAAGGTTTTACTGTAAAGGCTTGATGAAAGTACAGTAGGGAACCGATTATCCGGGACGATCGGGGCCATCGCTATTCCGCATAACTGATTTTTCCGGTTTTCTGAATCGCTACAAAAAGCCGTTTTTTTTTGTTGTTAAACCAAACTAAAAAAATATATATTTGGAAATAATCTTAAAAAGAAGAAAAAACGAAGTAATACACTAATGATTATTTCCAAAATGATAGTAAGGTAAACATCTTTCCTAAAAGAAAGAAAAATCCTAAAATCTTATGAGGAAAAAAAAAAATTTTTTTTTTATCGAATTATCGAATTTCGTTCCGGTTTTCTGATTTCCGGATAACGGGTTCTGTACTGTACCAAATGGAATTATATTATAGCATACTTCGGTCTTTTACCATGCCAATTTGGTAAAACCGAGGATTTTCTAAACTACGGACTTTTACAGTAACACATATATACGAAGATACGGCAGACCTAACTCTCTGCTTTAAGACTTCCACCCAACACCAGTTCGCGCACTTTATTCCAAAGAAAGAATTTTCCATAAAATTTGATAAATATTTTATAACAAGCCGTGGTGGCTCAGAGGATGGAGCATTGGCCTCGCAATGAGTTGAACCAGGTTCGAATCCCGGCAATGGCTGGTTGATTCGAATTCCGCACCTGGATTGCACCAACCACAGTACTAACGTAAAATACCCTCAGTAGTAGACGGATCACGAGTCCCCTTGCCGTCAGGTTGACCGTGAGAGGTTATCGTGGTTTTCCTCTCAATGTAATGCAAATGCGGGTTAGTTCCATCAAAAAGTCCTCCACGAAGGCAACTTTCTCCCAATACTTCATCCAGGAGTTCCTTTGTCTTTTGGACTGGGTTCAAAATTACAAGGATACGAAATTGAACTTCGATAGACGTAAACTCAAAATTGGGTCGGCTTTTCAACGACGGTTATAAAATAGAATATTTTCAGTCGAAAACCACACATCGTGGCTATTTATTGTCTTTGACCTGAAATAAAGTATTCTTCAAGGTTAATTATATTCGGGCAATAGTGCTTTTCATTTTTTACGTTTTAGTACCCTTTCATCTTGCATGTATTTTAATAATAATGTTTTTCTTTCATACATTTTAGAATTCCTGAATCATTTTGACTAATAGTACTTTTCCTCTCCTTTACATTTTAGCACTCTTCCAGCTTGCATGTATTTGGAGAGTTTTCAAAGGAATGTCTGTCCATTTTTTCCAAATGAAATTGAATGTAAATGTCCGGTAGAGGAAGGTTTTTATGGTGGCGAAAACGTACAAATTAGAATTGCTTACATACCACTCATTGGAAGATTTTTTGTAAAAGTAAGTAACAAAATTATACAAATATTGAGCCATTGCACGTTGATATTTCCTCGGTCATCTCAACTCAGCAGTCTGAATTTTAATGTTTAGTAAACCACACTATTTTATGATCATCACCGATTATGACATGGTTGTTGTTGTAGTTCATTTTCGTCACACTAGAGCTGCACTATGGGCTATTGGCGAAGGTTTGGGAAACATCCCTGAGGATGATCCGAAAACATGCCATGTCTTTTTTGATCCTCTGCAGAGGGGATGGCAGCCCTCTTTCTTTTTCTTTCAAATATGTACTTATCTGCAGATATATATGTTACCGGCAAAGTATGAAATCCGGCATTGTATAGAATACCTAAAATTAACCGGCAAAGCATGAAATGATTTATATTTCACACATTGCCTAGGCATTATATATAATGTCAAATGTTATTTAGGCAAAGTATGAAATAAACGTCCTGATGAGGTTATTATGTAAATGATGTGCTTGTTACTGTGAATGACCGAAAACGGAGGCTGTTGACTTTCACCGGTGAATGTTGACAATCACATAGTCGCTTTGGTGAATGTCCGAAATATTTATTACATCCGATTTGATATTAATTTATTCGTGGATATAATTACATT
>NC_092208.1:80257838-80298143 GCF_043381705.1 Parasteatoda tepidariorum
CCTGTGTCGTATCCATTATGATGGCAAAAAACGGTGACGCTCTAATTTGTTCTAGTAGATGGGTTTCGAGTTTGGTCCCCAAGCTCTCAATCATTTCATTTTGAATTGTTGCACTCAGATATCTTGTAGATCCTAAAAACATAAAAAAACACAATTTCAAAAAAGTCCTGATATTAAACAGTTAATAATTATAAACAAAATAAAACGATAAAAAAAACTTAGAAATAATTATTATTACCTTTGGGCATATCCAAAACTTGCCACAAAATGTGATCATATCGGGCGACAAGCTCTACAAAGGACAGAAAATTTCCGTGGCATCCTTTCTGACTTAAGTCTCCTTGATGTCCTCTCAAAGCCAAAGAACTCTTTGCTAGGGTAAGTATGATATCGGATAACCTTTGAGGAACCATTTTCCAAAATGATGCTTCTTTGCGAATTTCATTTTCAAGTTCCTTGTCGATAGTATTAGTATCGTTTTTTTCCCTCCAAAATTCATACACAGCAAATGCTTCCGAATGGCCACTCGAACAACTGTGTTGTTTAATTCTTTCTGATAAATGCTTCCAATCTCGAATTCCCGTACACCAAACATTATTCCTTTGTGAAGCAAATAACCAGCAGGGTTGACAATAGGCAGCGTCTAGTATTTTGGAATAACACAACTAAAAACGATTAACTGGCCCATATTTAGAACACGAAACGAAGTACGATTTTGAAAACATCTATTGTTCTGGTTGATGTCTGTTGGAAAAGGTCCTGAAGACTGTAAGGGCCCCATATCAAGAATATGACGTTTTTCGTTATCACTTAATATCTTGTTCGTGAAGTTTCCCAAGTTATAAGAAGTTTTGTCGTACACATTTTCGAAAAATGTAGAGCTCTGTGGTTCCTCCAAACCCTCCGTTCTTATGTGTGTCATGCAAACATCATCCACGTTCACATGATCGGCGGCGGAGGTATCTCCAACTGCAATAATTGTCGAATCTTCTTCAGTAGGCTTCTCAACCAACACTGCAGTTACCACACTATTTGAGTCACTGTCAATAGAAATATTTTGGCCAGAAGTACTTGCAGAAGGCTGACTAAAAAACTTGTCAATTTTGGTCAATTTTTGTTTACTATCTTCTCTTTCTTGGCGTTGTTTGCGTTTAAATGCACCATTGGGTTTCTTCTTTTTATCCATAATTTTAGTTTCTAATTTATTTAAACAATACAATATTAGATTGTGCTCGAGTAGGTAGGTACTCACTGTTCACTGACGACGTTAAAAGTAAAATAAAAGGAAAGAGAAACACAATGATAAGCTACAAGTGTCGTTGGGGAATCCCCGGAAAAAAATTATCACCGTTAGTGTTACCACATTTAACGGTGGAGACTGTAATGGTTGGCAACAGTTTGGCGACCTTTTAAGGCGCACTTGGTGCATTTTGTCATCCCGTCGGAGGGATGCGAGAGAAAGAAAGGTAGATGAATGTTTGATATAATCGGGAGAGGGTCTCCCTTGGTATTCTAAGAGCTGGAAGCTCTTACTGGAAAACAATGCCGATTTCTTTTGTTTTTAAATAAAGTTAAGTTTTATTGTTTTAAAAATCTGGTCTGCTTATTTATTGGAAAGGAAAGGCATTACAGAGACCATGAACGATGTCCTGCCCGCGGACCTGAATTAATGTACCTACTACACGTGACTTGCATTTTTTCACGATAATTCGCGTTATACAATGAGCTGTAGTCGAAATCTATAGATTCGACACAATTTATTGACTTAACGGACATCAATATGAGTGGTAAAATCAAATAAAATTGAACCACTATATTGACCAGTACAAAAAAGTTTATTGACAGTAGCTTACTTACTTCTGATACAGCATTAAATTTTTAACCGTTCTCGAAAAAAAAAATCTTAACTCGAATTCACGATAAAACGCACATCGATAAATAATAAAACGCACATATCACTATCCGTCAAATTGAAAACACTGCCAACCTACAGAAAGAATTTAGGGGAATTCCCTAGGCATAACTTTTGAATTTCTCTCAACTGAGTTGACATGCTTAAAGTGGGGTTGCAACCTGTCATATTTATTTTGAAAATGGGAGAAATTTCCAAAAGTTCAGTTCGATCGAGATTTCTGGTAAGGATTCGAGGGCCCCCTGAGCTTGAGGGCCCCGGGGCACTGCCCCGCCTAGCCCCTAGGTAGCTACGCCACTGCTCTGGGGGTATACTGATCCAGGAGTTTCCTTGTCTTCTGGATTGGTTCAAAATTACAAGGCTACGGAGTTGAAAGTTAGTAGTCGTAAACCCATGAAATTGGGTCGGCTGTTCAACGACGGTTATAAAATAAAATAAAATCACATAGTCGCCTTGGTGAATGTCCGAAATATTTATTACATCCGATTTGATATTAATTTATTCGTCGATATAATTACATTTATTCGATATTTAAATACTTACTGACGATAGATTACATTTATTTGATATTTTAATACCTACTGACGATAGATTGCATTTATTCGATATTTTAATACTTACTGACGATAGATTAGAAGAAACATCAGTGTTTGGAGTATTGGTCAAATGCATACCGGGCAGTAGCACTTGACCTTAAAAGAACATCAGTGTAGGATATACCGGTCAATGGCACTTAACTAGACCTTTGGTAAATATCCGAAATATATACTAGGTCTAGTTAAGTGCCACTGCCCTGTATATATTTGCCCGGCATACCCTACACTGATGTTTTTTTAAGATCAAGAGCCACTGCTCGGTATACACTACACTGATGTTTTTTTAAGGTCAAGTGTCATTGCCCGGTGTACCCTACACTGATGTTTTTTTAAGGTTCAGTGCCACTGCCCGATCTACATTTTCCCGGTATACCCTACACTGATGTTTTTTTAGGGTCAAGTGCCACTGCCCGGTATACATTTGCCCGATACTCCAAACACTGATGTTTCTTCTAATCTATCGTCAGTAAATATTAAAATATCGAATAAATGTAATTATATCGACGAATAAACTAATATCAAATCGAATGTAATAAATATTTCGGACATTCACCAAAGCGACTATGTGATTGTCAACATTCACCCGTGAAAGTCAGCAACCACCGATTTCGGTCATTCACAGTAATATGCACATCATTTACATAATAACCTCCTCAGAACGCTTATTTCATACTTTGCCTAAATAGCATTTGGCATTCCATAGAATGCCTAGGCATTGTAGAATGCCTGGGCATTGTATACAATGCCTAGACTAAGTATGTAATAATTCTTACATTTCATACTTTGCCGGTAACATTTATATATCCAAGCGAAACAGTTATTCATCACTGAAATTTTCTTAATTTACAAAATCAATTATTGATAAATTTTTAAATATGAATGAAAAAGAAATATTTTTCGATTTATTTATTTCGAATTTCAAATTTTTGTACAAATATAATTCCGACAATTTAAGAGATTTTTTTACAAACTGTTGAGAGTATTTTTTATAATTAAAAAATACCAAAAAAACTTTTTTTTGCTCGTAATTAGAGCGTCAGAAAAAAGTATATAAAAGGGCCACAGATGTTCCCTCTGCGTCAGAGGGTTAAAAATTAATCCTATAATACAGTGTTTCCGAAAGTGTGGGACGCGTACCCCCAGGGGTACGGGAACAGTTTAGCGGGGTAAGTGTTCTTATGCGAAATATCTTACAATAAACGAAAATTTCAAAAAAATTTATTTAAAAACAAAGCTAGCCATAAAAATTTACAATTGTGTATTTTTCTATTGGCTATTTTTGCAGAGTTAACGGTTAATAATTAGTGGTGTCAACAGCCAGTTGTGATTTTTAACTTTTGTGCAATTATTTTATAGCAAAGGTTTGCAATAAATTCTACTTATTTTGATTTTTTTATAAAATATAATTTTTATCCGTAACATAGAATATGGATCGCTGGTTAGTATCTACAAAACTTTGTACCAAAAAAGAAACATGCTTTTTAAAAAAATACTTTCATTTTTTTTATTAGTGGCACATAGCGTTACGAAAAATTTAGAAAGGGTACACAAAAGTCAAAAGTTTGGGAAACACTGCTATAATACATGAAAATAAGATCATTAGATCAAACATTATTAAAAGTGTTAGCTTTTTTTATTTTGCGCACTGCACAACTGCAAATTATTCTACAATATTTGTTAATGATGACTTATTCAATTAATTAAATGATCTAGATCTTTATTTATATAATAAAAGCGTGTTACTACGTGTCTGTTATTATGAGTAGTTTGTAAATACCGGTCAAAAAGCTTAATTTTAAGAAAACATAAGTTGTATGCTTATAACAAGTTAAATATCATTAGTTTTTCACTATCGAACAAATTTTTTCTTTTTGGGAAATGATTTTTTTGTTGCTTAAGTGAAAAATATTATACAAAAAAAGGGCAAAAATGGAAAATATATTCACTTATTTCTGACATGAAGACAAAGAAGTGAAAAACGATCGTCATTTCACCTAACTTTCTTCTCTTTTTACGACGAATCCATTTTTACATTAATTAAATTATGTTTAGTTTGTGTAAAAGTCACGTTTCACTTCACCTCTTTTGTTTAATTTAATTTGTTTCCTTACATTCACGTCTGGCGAGTTTTGAAAATGAGCGACTATTTTTGAAGCACTTGAAACATGTCGACTGTTTTTTTATATGCTGAAAACATGTCGACATATTTACGATGTAAAGGAAATTTTCAATCAGGTAAATTAGCTTAAATATTTTACAGTATTGGTTTAAATTTGTATGGATTTCAATGCAGATTACTTACCTATACATTAATACAAATTTAAAGGTTGCGCGATATTCTATGTATTTTTTAAGAATACAATTTCCACAAGTTGCGGATGTGACATAAAAAGGACATTGATTTTACTTATCAAACAGTACAAAAACTGAAATTTCTGTGAATTATAACAACTGTGTAAAATACTTTTTTTTTCTTCATTTATGTTAGACAATGTTTTAATAAGTATCCTATGAAAAATGCTATAATATAACAAAATCAGACATGTATATATATGAAAAACATTGATTTTTTGTTTTGTTTAAATTTCAATCGTTGAAATTTAAACAGCCTTTCAATTTATTTTCATTATCATATGTCGCTTACAAAATTTTTTTTCCGCAGAACCAAAAATTTATCTATTCCAACTGAATTAATAAACAACTGAGCACAATGTCACATGCTCAAATGAGGCTAATTTTGATTTATTAACCAGGGTTCACACAGCTAAATCAAAAGGTATAGTTACGGTTGCCATCTACATGCTCTTCAGTTAATAATTTTTACATAAATTTAGTCACTTATTTGTTTAGTTTACTTTTGTGTTCAATTTAAAATGAAGTCGCGTGTGCGACTTAAAATAAGTATCATGCCTACAACAGGAATATGTCACACTCGGAACGTTTAATATAATTAAAATCTTAAATATTTTTTTTGGGTCTGTAATTCAAAGTATTTTAAAACTATTTTTGAACACAAAGTTTTAAAACTTTAACTAAAAGAACTTTTTTTTTTATGGAGACATAAATGTAGCTTTTTGTTGCATGTGTAACAATAATTAAGAGTAAAATTAAATATGCTTACCTTTTGAAAGAAAGATTAGTGAACAAGGGCAAGAACTCTAAATAGCTGTCAGATTATATATATATATAAATTTAAAGTGTTTTAGAATTATCTGTTGAGTTGTACGAAACCATAAAACAAAGATTTTTGGTGCAGTTTTTCACACAAAGATAGTGCCACTTTATAAATTAAGATAAGAAAGTTTATGAAATTTTTTTTATTCTTATTCATTAAAATATGAATCCATAAACAATTTTACAGTTAATGTGCAAAATTTCAATCATATTTAAAGAAGTTTAAATTTACATCATATCCACTTTTTTATGGTTTGAGTGCTTCGCCCTTTCTGCATATACCACAAGCACGTATGGACGACTAGTAGCTAAGTTGTATTCCTCTTTACAAAAAAAATTTCATCAGTTATTTTTAGGAAACCAGCCTCACACTTTAAATAAATGTACCCTTTTTTGATCACATGTCTACCTTGCTTTTTATTTCTCTTCATGATAATTGATCATTTTGAAATCAACATTCAGTGTTATTGACGATATCAAAAGCTATTGAACAGTATTAACACGCACTTATACTATATTTACATTCGCTTTGCAGACTTTAAGGACTTAATAGTAGAATACAAATCTACCATAAACATGTCTACTGCTCACAAATCTAAATCTCGAAACTAATGGAATGAAAGCGAAAATAACCATACGCTTGTTCGAATAAAAACACAAAATGCAGCTAGTCATTAACTTTGTTACCTAATATGAATGTTTGCAACTAACTGTTCCATTGGATAACTATATTCTAAGGTAGTGCAATTGATTGAAAAAAAAATTGTCATACAGTCGGACTTAACGAACTTCCATTTTGCGAATTTTTTCGAGGAACCAAGAACATATTGGAAATTTCTTCGTAAAATAATTTCCCAATAGCGAAGTGAATTTTCTATTTACGAATTTTGAAATCCACTTTCCTTATTTTCCAAAATATTTCTGAATATTTTAAACTTGCTAATGCATTTTATGGGGGAAATGAACTTGAATTAATTTTTGAAGCCATTTCACTTTTAGGGAAAGCAGTAAAATCCCCTTCCTTTTTGTTTGCCTTTCAAATGAAAAACTCTGACAAAATTAATGGATTTTATCAGTAGCAATTAAATTTAAGAACAGATGCGGTAATGTATGCTTAAAATTATTTTTATAATAAATGCAGCTATAATTTTATACATAAATGCAGCTTTTTTTATTTGAAAATGTATATAGCATGATAGTGTAACACTGGATAATGTTTTACTCTATTCTTGCTTTCCAAGCAGATTTCTCTGACCACTAAGATTTATAAAATAAACAGTAGATACTAGATAAAGGTGTATCAATTGCTATTTTAATTATGCCTAGTGATCATGAATTTAAAACCTGTTTTGTATTGTTTCAATATTTCAAAAGGTGATTTTCTGTTTGACGAATTTTTCATATAACGAACTTATTATCGGGATTTAGCGACTTTGTTAAATAGAGGTAAGACTGTATTTCGAAAATGCACAATTACTAAACTTCGCGTATTAAAGCAAAGCCATACATTTCTCACTAGTTAAAATAAAATCCAACCTATCTCTTTCTCACCCCCCCCCTTGAAGCATGAATACTTACAGCCAATAAACTTATTAATTTTGTGTATTCTTTTGCAGGGGAGATATAGGACAGAGCTCAGAATTAAAGAAATGACAAATGAAACTGAAGTAGCTTGCTTCAAAATTTTCACAGAACTTGATTAGAAAAATTTTTTGTGGATATTACGTAACTGCTCACAATGCATTTAATCCATCTTTTTTGTGTTTAATCCCATAATGCCTTTATGCATCACTTTTACTTTTCATGGAAAAAAAAACAAAGCTTGAAATCGTTTCATTTATTGGAAATTGCATTTTATATAACGATTTTTCTTTCAAAAACAATAAATGAAATCTAAAACAAAAGAAAGATGCATTATATGTGTGAGATTTTTATTCATTCATTGACAAAAACTAAACTCAAAATTTCAGTTTAAACAGTTCATATAAATGTATTGTTACATTACTATATACAAAAAAAAAATCACTCAGTTCAGTTTTTTTAAAGGAAACTAATATCAGCCTTTTTTGATCTCATTTGCCGGAGAACCATGCTATGTCTAGCTGATGAATTCCTTACACTTGAGGTTGAAGCAGTACTGTCATCAAGAAGCAATTGTGATTGATTTGCAGCATCTGGCGATGATTCCCTAAAACTAAGTAAAAGACGAAAATTAATAATAATCATACAATTTTATAAAAGAGTAGTTTACTCTGGAAAATATGTTTTCTTTTTTCTTAAAAGTTGCCTTAATTCCAAAAAATGATATTCCCCAAGTTTTATGAATAGGAAAAATATCTAAGCATTTAAATTTTGCTCCTTACAGTCTACGGTATTCAGAAAACTTTAAAAGCATAATTTCTGAAGCAATATTTTTCAAGTTTGCTGAATTCACACATATAAATCTTTGATCATTAACTCCAACAAGAAGAAAAAAATCAAACATATTTCTCGTGCCATTTGCATACATAATTGAAAATTTTTATTAATTCTTCTTATAACTTAAATACTGTATACGATGCTGATTCAACTGTACAATGACATAAAACAAAAGCTTCATAAAAGAAGGTTATAGCACCACAATTCTGAGTTTCCGACTATCAATGCTTAACTCCGTAGCCTTGTAATTTTAATAACCTAATCAAGAAAACAAGCTAACTTTTTCACCTCAATGGGAGGTGAACGCTCTATTCCTTGAGCAACCACGACTTTATGTAATACTTAGAAAAAATTATTTTTAAAATTCCCTAAATAATAAAATAGGTTTTTGAGTTTTAATTTACTCTATTATGCTTCTTTTCTAACAGCAGGAGAGGAATATTTTTTTAAAATTAAAAAAAATAATAGATAAATATGACTTAATCTCACAACTAGTTTTAGGAGTAGTTGATTTAAAGAGCAGACATTACTAAAACAGATCAGAAGAGTTAATATGCTGCAGGGATGAGAGTGGTCAGAAAGTAAAAAAGAGGAAATCTAAGAATGAATATATGTATCCAAAAGTTTGACAAAAAAAAGTGCGATTTTTAAACTTGTAAACCATGCGATTATAAATCCCGATGATTAATTTTAAAATTGTATGAATATATGAATGTGAATCACATGCATAATTTTAAATTGAGGAAATGTGAATCCCGATATGAGGCTTTCAAATCACGTGAATATGAAATTCTATATCGGATTTAAAAAATGCGAAAATACAAATCATGATGCAAAATTTTTTGATCAAGTAAATACAAATCACGATGCGTAAACTTTTAAATCGCGCGAATACGAATCCCAATGTTTAATTTCTAAAGCACGTATAAATACGAAAATCGATGTTTGCTATTACAACCGATGTTTGATATCGCTACATAGGGCTTTAAAAGCGCGTAAATACAAATCGCGATATTGTATTTTTTAATTTTTTGTAAAAAAGAATCGCAATGTACGATTTTTAAATCGCCTGAATGAGAATCGCAACGTTCAACTTTTGAAAAAGGTAAATACGAAAATCGATGTTTGATGATAAAATCACGATTTTAAAAATGCATAAATACAAAACGCAATATTGGATTTTTAAATCTTGTAAATAAGAATAATAATGTACGATATTTAAATCAGATAAATAAGAAAATATGCACCTTTTAAATCAGATAAATATGGAAATCGATGATTGATATTAAAATTGTGTGAATAAGAATCGAGATATTTGCAGAGTCTGCATTACGATGTCTAAAAGGCTGGTTTGTATTGTTTTTGTTTAGACATAATAAATAAAAATTTTCAAAATCCGCCTCTATTTTTTTTTTCGTTTGCTTTCACACCAGAAAACAAGAAGCAGCGACGTCTGAATTACGAAAATATGTGCTATCTGGCAAGACGGATAAAAATACAGAATATCTTATTTTCTGTGCATAAAATCGGAGAATATAGCTAAATTAAGTAAAAATGCGGAAGGGTCAGCTGCTAGGATGTAGTTTGAATTTTCTGTTTACTTTTGAAAATCGTAAATACATTTAATTCTTTCATTTCAACGACTGAATTTATTAAAAAAGGGGAATATTTATAAAACATTTTTTTTTAAAAACTCCGAAACATTTAGAGAATTGCAAGTTTTTGATTAAAAAAAAAAGGCTGAAATTCGAGTGACAAAAGCAAAAAAATCTCCTCCCTGTATGAAGGTCAACCAGTTTTATCCCAAGGAAATGATTTTTAGAGAAACTTCAGAGGGAAGAATGAGGACTTCAATACTTTCGTTCTGCGGAAAATTAAATTCCCCATAATATATTTTAACTTGTGCAAAAAAAAAAAAATCTGCGGAAATTAGCAAGAAAAAAAATGGAAAAATCTGGAGGAAAAAAAAAAGCGGAAATCTGCAGAAGAATCACATCCCTGATGCAGAAACTAAAAGGATTCGTAAAGTTAACTCCTTAAATGACACAAATGATAATCTACTTAATGCTATAGCATTCATTATCACCAGGGCAAGGATGTTGATGACTTAAAAATGACAACAGCAAAAATGCGTCTAAAAATCATGAGAATAACTTTGAAATAAAAAAGAATGCCATTAAAAATTTTAGAAAAAGTGTCTAACGATAACTTGTTAAACAGTAGACTCTTGATATCTCGAAAATGTGCGATAAAAATATTTTTCTCCTTGGCATTATATAGCCACGTAATGTTAATTTGAATTCCTAAATAGAAGGATTTCTTCTCAAAACCTTACCATGTTGAACTTTTTTCAAAATAGAAAATGAATTTTTTTGGAAAAATCACAATGTAAATTCATTGTAAACCAATTCTTTTCTATTTAATGCATTATTGTTCTTGTCTTACTTCGAAAAATAAAATTATCATTGTTGTATTTAGACTTATAGTCAACTACCATTACATATGTATTTAATAGTAGTTATTCTTATATTTCATGACTCTAGTTTTTTGAATAATATTTCAGAATATGTTTTTTTACTTTTTAGAGCATATTTAGTTCTGAACTGGAAAACTCGCTATACCTAAAAAAAAATTTAGTACCCCTTCAGCTTTGAGACATTGAGAGTATACTGGTATTAACAAAATTATAAAATGTAACTTTTACATATAGATTTAATAAACAATAAGGTAATAATCAGAATAAATATGTAATAATGAATAAAATAAAATGTACATAAATACCTGATAAAGATAATTAAGGATTTATTAAATTTTAAATACTATCTTCAATAACATCAAAATTGTATCGTATCAAATGCTTTTTTTGATATTCCAAGTTTGAAACCTTCCCTATTGTTGAGAAGTAAATTCTTATGTATTGGAAAAAACAGTTCAACATCATTTGTAATTGGATCATATTGAAAATAGCAAGATTAAATACAAAATTCACACTAACTAATAAAGAAAAATATCACTTCCTAAACAAAATGCTGCTTTAAATAATGACAAAAAAAATCTATCATGAATATTTTATCCCTTAATATTACTTATTTTAAAATGTATATTTTTTAAAAAATAATTTAAAATTTAGACCATCTTTTTATTTTTGTTACTAATCCAAACAAATTAATAGTAGATAAATAAGAAGTTAAGGAATCTGATTATAAAGGTGCATATGAATGAAAAAATTTTTACATTATAAGCAATGTTATTTTTCCTGAATATTTTCTTTCTTTTCTCATATTTGGATTGATATGATAATAAAAAGTTATGATATAAATAAAATATTAAACTATATTATACTTCTAGCATAAAAATTGATATATTTGAATAAAGTTAATCAGAATGCAAAAAAAACAAAAACAAAAAAAAACTAACTTACTTTCCAACTATAGAAGTTTTTTTCCTTGAAGAGCCTTTAACTGCTTGTTTCTTAGTACTTCTTTTTGTTTTTGTCTGTAAAGTCTTTTCTTGCATTATTCCTTCCAAAATAGGGTCCATGGGAGGCTTTCTTACAGAAGTTGAGAAAGAAGTTTCTGATATGACTGAGGAAAATGAGCTTCCCATTGTTTCATCCAATGTTTTCTGTCTCAGCCTTCCTCTGGTTAAAGGTGGCGAGAACATGAAGGACGGTAAAGGTCTCGGCTGCTCGGGGGTTTGCGAAAGAGCTTCCAAAACTAAAAAAACAAGATAAATAAAAAAATTTTGTAAAAAGAGTGAAGTAGCAGTCACAATATCAAAATTTAAAGAGATTGCAAAGATAATAGATGAAGCTTGAACACTTCACTAAAAACCATACCTAACTACAGGAAAAGGAAGGAAAACAAATCCAATAGAGTTTATAAAATAATATAAATTTCCCGCTAACTACAGTTTAATAATTAAAATATTTCAGACAGCAGGTATTTCAGGGATTTTTCATAGTCAATAAAAAACAATACAAAAACTATTTCAAAATAAGTGTAAAATTATAATCGATTTCAAAATAAATAACTGTAAGATTTAAATTGGTTGCAATATTTTGCATTTAAAATTGACATTTAATGGACAAGAAAATAAAATGTTTTTATTATATTTATATTTTTTAATTCATTATTTTGAACAATAACAAATATTTAATTTACTTTAATGAAAAAGTTACAATATATTTCATAATTAATTAAAAAAATTGAAAATTTCCAATAAAAAAAATTAAATAGTTCAGAATTTTTTATTTTAAGGGAAAAAGATTCTTTAAACTGACAACTATAAATGAGACTTATAATTCATTATCTAACACTATTACTCACTTAAATGCTTTAATAATAAGTGAGTAATAGTGCTTAAGTAATAAATTGAGTATGAAAATTTATTTGATAGAGGTTTCTTTTCTAAATTTCCCAAATTTTTCTGAATCATATAAAAATATACAAAAAGTAGGGCGATTTTAAACTGAACCAAAAAGTGTGATAAACGAGAGAGATTCAGTAGTAAGCTATGTGAGACCCTTCCTAGAAGAAACAGCTTATCTCAAAATTGCCAGGGGCTTACAAATCTCAACTGATCGATTGCTACAGTTCCCAAAAAATCCAATCTGGCATCCAAGATTTTAGCAAAATTAAACATGAAAGCAAAGAGCTATTACAATACTTTCTATTTCATAACAGGCAGTCTCCAAAAAATTACTACTTACATACAAGTTTTCTAAACTTGTATTCTGAAAGTAAAGATATGATAAAAGGTTGGCAAAAAAAAAAGAAAAAAAAAAGAAGCCAGTTACAAATAAATATATATATTTTTTTTTCATAAAAAAACTGATAGGAACATAAAACTGTTTATAAAATAAAATGGCCAGATTGCATGTTTTATGGAGGAACAATCTTGCACTTTTGAAACAGTTTAGAGCAACAGCTTTTAGGTTTGAAATCACGAACAATAAGTTGGAAAAATTTTTTAAAAAAGAAAGCATATTTGAGTAAAATTTTTTTTCTTCCTGTAATTAAGTTTACCTGTAATCACACAACTATAACTACTACTATTAACCAGAACTAGTACAAATATATTCTTCACTGTACTGTAATAAATTATAGAAAAAGAAGTAACGCTACTTAATGCACATGTTGAAAACTATCCCATATTTTTTAACAAAAATATGTTTAGCTTAGGTCTTGAAAAAAAGGGTGGACAGAATAGAGTCTACTTCATAGATTCACACATTGTTAGCAGCTGAAAGCTATATTAGAACCCTAAATTTAAAAGAATAGATCCAACATGCCTTATACAGTAACTCTGCCACTAAAATTTGCGAAATCCAACTACATACTGACGAATGGTGTTCAAGAGATATTTTGAATAATAGGTTAAAAAAAAAAACTAGAAAATATTTTGTTGGGATGAACATTAACAAAAAGCTGTAATTGCAAAAATGAAAGGGATATTTAGAACCTATTTAAAAGTAATATAAATGACTTATGCATGCATAACTAAATTTTTCACAAAATCAAAAATTAAGATAAATAAACACATTTAATGTAAATACAGTTACAAGATTACAAAGCAAATTATTTTTAAAAAATTTATAGATACACAAAAGAGAAAAAGGGAGAACTTACAAATTTTCATCTCAGTTAATATTTACTCTTACTAAGAAAATAAAATTTATCACAGTTATTTATACTGTATGACAGTGTTTCCCAAACTTATGACTTTCGCGCACCCTTTCTAAATTTTTCGTAACGCTGTGTACCACTAATAAAAAAATGAATAGATTTTTTCTGCACAAAAATTAAAAAGCACAACTNTACTGTATGACAGTGTTTCCCAAACTTATGACTTTCGTGCACCCTTTCTAAATTTTTCGTAATGCTGTGTACCACTAATAAAAAAATGAGTGTATTTTTTACTATAAAAAAATTGCACAAAAGTTAAAAATCACAACTGAATGTTGACACCACTAATTATTAACCGTTAACTCTGCAAAAAATAGGCAATAGAAAAATACGTATTCGCAAATTTTCATGGCTAGCTCTGTTTTTCAATAAAAAATTTTGAAATTTTCGTTTGTTGCCAGATATTTTGCATAAGAATGTGTACCCCCACTAAACTGTTCCTGTACCCCTGGGTGTATGCATACCACACTTGGGAAACACTGCTGTATGAGATTAATGTGACGGTTGAGATTGGAATTTTGAAATTACATAATTTTGTATAGATTTAATTTTTATTTTGTTTTATTAACTTTCCACTTTTGGAATTTTTCCATAAGAAATTACATTTTAATGCAAACTCATAACTCATTCCAGTAAGTAAAACTTGCGACATGAAATGGTTACGATCTAATACTCTAAGAAAACTGAACTAGATTAGTAATTTATAATAAAACCCAGCTTAAATTACTTTTTTTTTTCAAGTTTTTCCTTATTTTTAAAATTTTTTATGACACTTCATGAAAAAATTGTTAAAGCTTTGGAACTCGCAGGTCATAGGTTGTGCATTTTCAATGTTTGAATTAAAACTTACCTTCAGGAGTTGCCGGAGAATGTGGTTCAGCAAATGAAAACTCTATTTTCCTTGCAATTTTACCTGAAATTTGATGCATAATTAAATTGCGCATAGAATAATACAGAAAAAAATAACACTAATTATGTTAAAAAAAATAACTAGAGGAAGAAGGTTTAGATATCTAAAAGTTTTAGATATCTAGAGATATCTAAAACTTACTCAAAAATAAATAAAGTTGTTGATCAGTTTAAAATACTGTGTAATTTATTAAATCAGATAATAAATAACTATTGCGCTACCAAATTAAAGCAAAATCTACTAAAGCTATAATTTAAATAAAAACACACTAAATATGAAAATAAGATATGCATTAATTAAATATTAATAAAACAAGTGTTCACAAAATAATTAAGTAAACCTTCATATATCTTTATGTCAATTAATTTCTTTCAATTTAAAATTTTTTACTTTGCTGCTTTAAAAAATAGATTTAATTTGATAATGTGAGAAAAAAATTTTAATAATCAATGTTTTTTAAAATTATAAATTTGTAAAAACTATTGCAATAAATTATTAATTTAATAGAAATTTTTATAAAAGTAATCTTAAAAAAATCGTCTTAAAACTAATAATTTATAAATGCAAAACTAAAACAAAATTAATGAGAATGCAGCTCATTAAAATATTCAGCTGTAAACTTTTTGAAACAAATGACATTTTCATGTTTATTATAACATATATATGATTGCTTGATTAAAAACTTCCTTCGTTTCAAGAACGTAAAAATACAAAATGCAATATTTGATTTTAGAATCACGTATATATGAATCGGGCTGCGATTTTTGGATACCCGTGAATACGAATAACGGCATTGGATTTTAAAAATGAAACATTATATTGATTTCAAAAATGTGTAAATACAAATTGCAATATTGGATTTTGATTTGAATTCTACGACTGAATACGAATCGCGATTGGCAATTCTTAAATCGTGTGAATACGATTCACAATGAGTAACTTTTAAATGCGAAAGTCGATGCATAATTATAAAATTCACATGAATATGAATTGCGATATTAGAGGATTCGAGCATAGTTTCAAATATTAAAATGATAGAAATCTGACAAAACCAAAAAAAAAAAAAAAAAAAAAAAAAAAAAAAAAAAAAAAAAAAAAAAAAAAAAAAAANAAAAAAAAAATCAAAATTGCGGAAAATTCAGGTGTATGAAAATGTCTCGTTAAGGCAATTTAGCAAAGGTTTCAAAATTTAAATTTTTGAACTTAATTCTTACTTTAAATTTTAGATTGTGATGAAAATTTCGTTGGATTATAAGTTTTGATGTGTGGAAGTCCGTGAATTAATGGTCTTGAGATACCCAGAATTCCAAAAAAACACAAACACATGCCCTGCTCCTAGTTTCTAGACCTGGAGGGAGATTTCAATACAATTTCGCTCAAGGGCTTAATATGTTTGGAGGGTAAAAATGTTTAAATAAGTAGAAGGTTGGGTAGCACCATTGCTATTTTAAAATAACCTAGTTTAAACATTCCCTCTCCTTAGGAGACATAGTATAAACAGAAAAATATACCTTTCTTTTTCTTCTTTGATTTTGTGGCACTGCTGGTTAGTGTTACATTTGCTTCTTTCTTTGCCGAAGTTAGGAAAGGCTTGTTCCTCTCTTCAGCTATAACAAAATGTTGAGAAAATTAATTGTTAAGAAAGAAGTTAAAGGGAAAAAAAACACTGAAATATTTATTAGAAGAACGAGTTTGGATATTTTACTGCTAGTGGTGCAATAAATGATCAGTTGTGAGCCAGTCTTGCTAAACATTCAGTTAGTCCAAATAATTTCCCTTTTTTTCTATTAATATAAAAACGTTCATCTATAAGGATACAATAAAAGAATTAAGGTTAAAAAGTTGAAATAGAATTATGTATGAGGTTTTGCTTAACTATGTCATGTATCAAACTTCAGTCACATAATAATATAGGCCCTACTAATATCATGCAACAAAACTCATTCTGCTGTTTATAGTTATTTTTTGTTAAACTTAGTTTTATACAATCTAAATTTACTGATATGAATATTTTTATAAAACATTTTAAATGGAAAAAAATTGCAACTACGCTGCAGAAAATTTATAATTTTTGAATCAAAATTTTTCATATATTGACAATTTATAGGTGCAACAAATATCCAAAATATTTTGCCCATATTCCAAAAATTTCTAAGGATTTCTTAAATTACGTATTTGGAAAAAACATAAAAAGTTGAAGATTACAAGAATAAATTCTTAAGAAAAGGTTTAGAATAACAAACTGACTCATTTAAGTATCAATACATATTTTTAATGATTCTTAATGTTTTAAATAAGCCAATTTTTTTATTCAAAACCTTTTTAAACATATGTGTAAATTTAGTTCCCCAGCAAAATTCGTCTCCTAAAAGTAATGACTACATTTCCAAAGTAGTTTGCAATCACTGAATTTAAAAAAAGTAATTGTTGTTAACTACATTTACAATAAAGTAATCGTTAACTACAAAAATAATGTAATTTTTCCAAGCATTGAGTGATTAATAATAACAGTTTTGTCTTCATTATTTCAATTACATATTTTGTCTGAAAATAGTTTTACATAAAGCTTATTATAAAAGCATCAATAACTTATTTACTGCTAATAATTGCAAAACTGTTTAATTAATATCGTTTTCAATATGTTTTTCATGAAATGCATAAAATAAGTAATATTACAAGATTACCTTATAATAAAAGAAGACCACTATTACTTTTAAGCCTTTAATTAGTAATGAAAATAACAACTTAATAGTAGATAATATTATTAAGAATGAATGATAAATAGATATAGAAAGCAAATACTTTTGAATAAATATAAGGTATAAATAAATAATTTGATGTTATTTTTTAATTAAGGAAACACATCAAATTTTTGATCAGTAGGAATGCGTCAACAAAATTGAAAAAACACTTTAGATCATTTTGTAACGTTTTTAATGCTCTTTTAATTTCTCTAAGAAAAAAGATGCATAGAAAATATGTTTCCATCGTTTGAAATAACATCAATATTTCATGCGTGTACATTTGGATTTGAAGTTGAGGCATGACCAAAGTGATGTCCTTGTTTCTAATGACACTTGGACAAGCCAAACTCCCAGTCATTGGACTTGTGAATTAAGTCAAGAAAGAGCACTTTCTATTTGGACAAAAGAACACAGCTAGGGTGAAAGTATATATATATATATTCCTTTTAATATATTCCTTTAATATATTTTAACACATTCCTTTTAGTATATTCCAATAAATATATTCCTTTTCTCTGACTTTTCGAGCATTTTAGTTAAATTTCCTGATTTTTTTCAGATTTATAAAATTCCCTGAATTGTTTTGTGGCCACTCTAACGTATTTCAGGGTCCACCTGGGTAATGCAATTGAAGACTATAAGCAGACATAAAAGACCGTGGTTTTGATATGAAAGTATGGCCCTAGTATGTCTAAGAAGTTCATCAATATGACAGCAGAGGTTTGATGGCATGAGCAGGCATCCAGTTCAATTGCACCACACCACACACGTTTTTTTTTAAATGGCTACTTTTTTAAAAGAAAAAATAATAAAGGAAATTGAACAAAAATTTGTGAAAATCATCAATATACATCAATTACCAATAATCATAAATTTCGAAAATTATCAATTTAGTTTACTTTTATTATTTTATTATTAGTGAAGAGAGTAATCCCAACCAAATCAAATCAATTGTTTCCACTTCACCAAACAACTATTAGTACTTTTTCAAACATTATTAGTACTTTTTCGAAGCTACATAAATTACAAAAGACTCTAGAAACCTCTATTTTACTTTAGTCACAAGAATAGAAATTTTACATATAATAAGTGCACATTTTCATCAGTACACTTATCATTGATTCTGATTATTATCCAATAAGAATAAAAAAATATCAAAAATCTCACTCAGTTCTGTTTGTGGAGCTTCAGAAGGAGCATTTGAAACCATCTCTGTTGGAGCACATGGACTGCTCACTATCTATAATACACAAGGATATTTAATAAATAAAGTAATGAAGAAAATTGGTATGGTACATTATGCAAATTAATTGGAACATAGATGATTGTAAGACAAAATTAAAAAATCTTGAAATTAAATTACCACACAATTAAATTCTTTAACAAATTTGGATTTTTGACCCTCAAAATATAAGGGATAGTCACAGTTTGGGAAATATAGTCCTAATAGTTTGGTGAAGATGGAGGTCAAAACTTTGGACCCTTTAATGATAATACATATTACTCTTTGCTTATCTCGCTGTTGCATTTCAGGAATTTTTTAAGCAAACTAAAATTTTTTTTGCAGACAATTATAAAATTTATTTATTGTTTCGTTATTTAACAACAGCAAACAAATGTGAATGTGATTTCATAAAGCAAAATACAAAATATGAACGAAATCGGTGAAATAGTTCCTAAGTTTGAATTTTGACTTCGTAATTATGTTTAAATTTTGTATTTTACTTTATAAAATTACATTCTCTAAAATGATGTAAAAATTTGTATAGCTTATCCCTTTGTAAAGTTCTTAAGTTTTATTCAAACTTTTTTTTGACTATTATTAAATAAAATAATAAAAAATAATAAATTATTAAAATATCAATTTTTTTTATTTTTTGCATAGACTTATTCTTGTATAAGCAAATTTTATAATTGCATAAAAAAAATTTCGATTTGGTGAAATTTTTTGCCAAGATATGGCGTAATACACAAAAATAAAATTAGCATTAAAGAGATCAGATCAAACTCAGAAATGCCTTCCAGACCAAACTATTGAGACTACACTTCTCAGATTGCGGATACAGAAATCATAATTTGTTGAATAAAGATATGTTCATTCAGAGAAAGTTCGTTTTTCTATTTGATTTCAAAACTTAAAATATCGTCTCCACTAATTAATTAGGATATTTGAGGTAAACCTTACGAACCATCGAGTTCTAGTAAATGAAACTCTGATCATAAGATCAGAAGTTATTCAGGGTGAATTTTTTTTTCTTTTTTTTTTGCACACGGAACATATAAAAACAATTAAAAAAATGTGGGTTCTTAATAAATTTTTCTCTGGAGTAGTTTATTATTTTTTTTTTCAGTTTATTCAACTATTTAAATAGACAATATTTATTGTCTCCAAACAATACAGTTAGAAGTATATAGATGAAAAAAATTTTTTTTTACCCTCTGGTTATTAACAGCAGCAATTCTATTTTTTGCTGTCCGAACATATTTTACAAACAGACACAAACAAAAAATAAATCATATCCGTTTTTGATAACCACTTTAAAATTAATACATTCTGTTAATTTAAATAAATCTGAAGACCTAAAATTTATATATTTAAAGAAAAAAAAATTATTATTTAATTTTTTAAACAGTAAAATTGATTGTTTTAAAATTCAATTTTCAAAACTATACATACTATCATATGGGTAACGTTTAAAGTATCCCAGTGGCTAATCTTGCACCAAATTTAATCACTTAACTAACAAAGGCAATTTAACAACTTTTGTCTAGAAAATTGATTTCATTTCAGATTTAAAAATTACCTACCTTTGCGTTTTCATTTTTAGAACTTTTGTATGGAGTATCTACAACAAAAATAAATAGAAAAGTATTAAACAAATGCTGGCAAAAAAATTAAGTTCTAATAAAAACTTTTAATATTAAACAATTTAATTACTTTTCGATAGGGTACTAGAAAATTCTTCGTATGTTTCAGCAGCAGATGCTTGCAAGAAGTCAACACCACTAGAGGTTGGACTTAATACTTCAATTTCCATATCAACTTCAGATTTGCTTTGCACGCCAGGTTTTGAAACTGTTATACTTTTCTCCCCATAGGTAGCCGAAGGTAATTCTCCAGTCTTAGAAGAAGACTGTGAAGAGAGAAATGTTTTATTTATTTTTGCTCCATCCTCTGCAGGAAATGCTTTTTTATCCTTGGATTCAACAGTAAGAGTATCCTTAAGAACAGTATCACTCATAATGGAATCAGTAACTGAAGTGGAAGTTCTGGTGGATGTACGAGTGAAAACGAATGTTCTCCGAGATGGCTTGTTTAGTGGTTCAGGTTGAAGGAAACTATCAAACACCTTAGGTTGAATTTCAGTATTTTGTGTAGACAAAGTATCAGTTGCTGTAACGTCAGCTTTAGAGCTGGTAGAAGACTTAGATCGGGTAAATACGTAGGTCTTGCGAGATGCCTTTGGTTTATTGATCTGGAAAGTTTGATTAGAGAGAGAAAAGCTAGGAACTGTTAAAGATGAATCAGGTGGGCTAAAAACAAAACTTTTACTGGAATTATGCTTATTGGAATCAATATGCTGATCGCCTTCGTTTGATAAATACTTAGGTTTTGCAAAAACAAATGTTCCACTGGGATTTTGCTCCTTTAAAGCAATATCTTGGTCATCTGACACTAAGTCATCAGATTTAGGCTTGGCAAAAACAAAGGTATTTCGAGATTTTTGAATATTTAAATCATCAGCTTTGTCATTAGATGTAGATTTTTCCATTGCACTATTTTCGGGTAAAACATTATTGGGATTATTTTCAGGAGGAACATTGACAGTTGTGTCTGTAATTGTAGTACTGGTTTCAGGTTTACTTCTTGAGAAAATAAATGTTTTGCGAGATGGTTTAAAGCTTTCAGGGCATTTAAACGGCATTGGATTTACACTTCCATATAAATTAAATGATTCGGAAGAACTTTCTTTTGATTTTGTACCAATAACACCAGAAGTATTGCTGGTAGCTATAAATGTTTTATGAATGGATGAGGTATTTGAAAGAGAGGTTGAGGTTAAAGCATGAGTAGAAGTATTACCGGACATATCAGATGGGAACAATTTCATTTTAACATTTTCATTGTCAGAATCAATAGCACTGGTTTTTGTGACATCTGATCCAGATCTTGAAAAAATAAAAGTATGTCTTGACTTTTCGGGCTTTTTCTCTTCTAAAGCATTTTTTGAACTTACAAAACTAGCAGAACTTAAATTCTGAGTTTTTTCATCTAACAAGATACTTCCAGGAGAAGAAATTGAAGAACATGGTGAATAAAATATCTCATTATCAGAGTCTTCAGCAACTATAGTATTATCTGCTAGAAAAGCAGTTGCGGAAGATTGATTGGGAGATTTATCAGGAAGAGAAGTTGATCTTTCTTGTATATTTAATGTATCATCTTTCTGCTCCCACATAATATCTATAGAAGAAAAAACTGATATAAATCACAACTTTTTGAAAGAGATTCATAATAAAAACAAATTTGCAAAAATAACCCATTAAAATGTAACAAAGGTTAAACAAAGTTAAATTGTTTTTTTATAAATCTGAAAAACTAAACTCTTAAGTCCACCTATAAAAATTTTAAAATCAATGTACAGTGTAATCTGACTTTTTAGATATTTTTTTAAAATTCCTTGAGTAAACGATTCTTCATAATTCCTGGAATATAATTCTACAATGAATAAACGATTATGTACCCTCTCCGCAAAACAGGCACTCCTATAACACGATGCAGACAATCATTTAAGCTGAAAACGTTATTTTCAAACTGGACACAATTCTTTTTAAATTTAAATTTTAACTTTTAAATTTTAACTTTCACTTTAAATTTGAAAAAATGATAATAAAAATAAATAAATAAAATATGCATCATTCCACCATTTGTTACAGCATGTAAATATGTTACCTTAGCCATAACTAAAAATATTGCAAAGCTATCACTGATAAAGAATCAATACTTGCCAACATTGGAGAATTAAAATAAGGGAGGTTTTACTAGCAACATTTTTTAGGCTATGCATAAAGCGTTTTAATACACCATGCATAATCATTTAAGTCAAAAAGAGAAATCGAAAATTGGAAATGTATAAAAGTAATTACATTTAGCGAAGTAAAAAACATATATATGAATCTTAATCTAAAGAATTTTTTTTAACCATTATTTATAATTACTTAAACTATTAACACTCAACATTACTGACAATAGCACCATCTGCTGAGGAATAAGAGAAGTAATTTAGTTATCAGCGGATATTTTACAGCCATTTTTTTAAAAAATTTCTCCAACAAATACAGAGAAATTTGAGAATATACAGGCAAACAGGAGATAGTTGAAAAATACAGGAGTCTTTGTTAAAATCAGGAGACTTAACAGGTATTAGAATTAATCTTTTTTTGTCAAGAAAAGTTGTTGATATTAATCATGTGAAATATTTCAGTCAGGCTACATCTTTTGACCTTTTCATGAGGGCAACACAAGTTGTGAGAGCCCGAAAGTTGAATTGAAGCATTAAATGTTTTCAATTTTGCATCATCACTAAAAATTCTTCAAATAAATTTGATCCAAGTACGTAACACAGCAGGGTAAAAAAAAAAAGCACAGAAATCTAGTCATGGTGATGCCCATATAATTCTAACATTTATTCAGATTTTTGACAAATGAATACAACTACATAGTGCCTTTCAAGGTAGGTACTGCCATGTGTCATTTCAAGCAAATGGAAAGGTGTTAGGGGGGATAAACAATTTATGGTGTCAGCCTTCGCAATTAGTGTACCCTTCCCGTAAAAGAAAAACTTTCCTAAACAGGCAATTTTTTTGGTTCCAAGACTGTCTGTCTAACCGCAGTTTCACTGTACATACACAATTGAACTAATTTACAATTCACTTGTTTAATCTGGGAATATCGTCCAACTTTTGAGCAAAATACATTTATTAGTGGTAACAAAATGAAGTGCAAATTTTGAAAATAAATAAAGCTCTTGGAAAACCTTATAAAAACATCTGAGCATAATAAATCCTCCTTTCAATCTTTGATATATCTATTCAAATTATTTACATGTTGAGATAGACAAAATTCTTTTAATTTCAATCTATTAAAGTATCAGTACATTATTTTTTTTTACCATTATAAAAATTATTTTCTAAAACTTTTAACTTGAATATATTTTGCCTAAAGAAAACATATTTAACCCAAAAAAATTTACGATTTCATTTAAAACGTAAGGGAATAAGTATTTTACATACAGTTAAAAGTAATAAAATTAGTTTTTTTCAAAGAAAGATTTTAACCTTCTTTAAATTGATTAAAGAAGGCAAAGAATATTACATGTAAATTCAGCAAATATTACACATAATATGCTGAAATTAGTCAGTTAATTTATGACACAATACAAATTTATATTGTATTCATTACCTTAGGAAAATTTTAATCATGAATTGAAATAAAAATTAAACTCATTGCGGCTCAAGAAATATAAATTTTGTCCCATTGCCTTCCTCTAAAAAAGGCTATACACATATGGTACAGGAAAAAAATATTTATATTCAATCTAGAGAAACCATAAACTCTAAAAGGTAGAACTTCATACAGACAGATCTGGGAATATATTATACAGTTTAATTCGAAATATTGTAGAGATTTTATACTTAACTTTTAGACTTAACTTTTTATATTTTTTTCAAAAAAAAAAAAAANAAAAAAAAAAAAAAAAAAAAAAAAAAAAAAAAAAAAAAAAAAACAGTATTGAAGGAAATTCTAAATCTATGAGATAAATACTTCGGACAATATATTCAACGGGCACAAGGTTTTATTACTTTGATTTGATGCTTCAGTTTCCAAAAGTGATGTTTCTTTTCTAAGTGGTGGGCGAACAGATATGTTTTTCCTAAATAAAAAAGAAAAATTAATTATGATAGACAAATAAATTCAAGTTTAAAAACAAAAGTTTTCATTTATTTAATAGAAAAATTTACACTGTAATGGGCTTTATAAATGTATGCATTGAAATCAGCATTAAATGCCATCATCTGTATTAAAATAAATTAATGAAATACAAATATAGACATATGCCAAGTTCCTACACTTTTTCGGAAAATTTCTTCGAGTAGTAGCCAAGTTTATGTTTATTAGTATGATTCTTGGTTTTATGAATTTGATTTAAAGTTATTTTTCACATCACAACATGTGAACGATTTAAACGCTTATATGAAAAGTCATTTTGCACTAGCTCTCACGAGGTTAAGTTTTCAT
Source organism: Parasteatoda tepidariorum (assembly GCF_043381705.1). Classification (NCBI taxonomy): domain Eukaryota; kingdom Metazoa; phylum Arthropoda; class Arachnida; order Araneae; family Theridiidae; genus Parasteatoda; species Parasteatoda tepidariorum. Next base: position 80,282,580 of record NC_092208.1, read on the forward strand.
AATTTAGGCAAAAAACCAAAAATATTGAAACCTAAGTAACTATTTTGAAAGTTTTTTTTGCAGGAAGGGTATATATATATATATATATACAGAGAGAGAGAGAGAGAATTTTTGACTTTGTGCAGACTATCTTTTGAGTTCATATATCATTTATACTTTAATGTACTCATAATGGTAATATATAATAAGAAGCCAAGAATTTCTTTTTATAAAAATACTTGCACATTGGTAAAACTAGAAATTTTTAAAAAAAAAACTTGGTCACATTTAAAATACTAACAATTTAGTTACCATACAGTGGGGTGAATCATGTAACACATTGAATTCTGCGTTGATCCGTGATTGAAAATCTGTGATCCGTCTCTAAAAAATATCTCATCCTCCTACCATTTTCCTGTTTTCTTTCTTCCTTCATTAGATACACTTGAAATTTATAATAGAATTTTTTTTTAAACTATATCCTTTTCAGTCTAACTGTATAAAATTATTGCGTGTTACAAATTAATTAAATAGCATTAACTTTTATTGATAATTAAAATAATTCTAAAAAGTTCATGATAATGATAATTCTACAAGTTTATGATAATGATAATTCTTTTACAAGCAACATTGGTACAGACTATAATTAAGTTTCTCAGCATCAAAATCAACATCGATATGACTTCACTGATTCTTATTTAAAATGTTCTCATGAATCCAACTATGACTCCTATATTCCACTCTATGACCTACCATTTTCTGAAGATGCTCCCCCCCCCTCATGCTTATCACATTTTGATAATTTTATAACCAGGTTTGATTAGGATAAACCATTCAATTTATTTTGGTGGACTAGAGAAGTGAAACCAAGACATGAACATTTGTAACAAAAAGGAGAATTAGACACCTTGAATTTTTCCTGCAATTTTTTCTCTAATTTTCCACATATTCTAGCTTTTATCCACCTGTCCTTGCTCTTAATATTGCCAAATAATAAAAATATATAGCCACAATTTTAGTTTAAAAAAAAGGCGGAAGCAATCGCTAGAAAATTTGGAAGATTCTGTGTATTGGGCGATTCTTTCGTTACGTGTGTTACTTTTACACGACATATTTCAACTTTAACACTTATTATAATAAACTTGTTAGATATTTTTTATGTTTTTCTTAATTTGTTGTTAAATCTATATGTGTTGTAAGTTTTCAAAACGAAGATTGAAGGCGCAAATTAATTTGATGTTGAAAAAAAAAATTTCTGAAATTTTGTTACGTGTGTTACCCTTTATAATGCTAGATATTTGAAACTTTGAATATATTCATTTAATTCTGTGAAGTATAAAGGCAAAAAATTAAGATATTTTCTTTTATAGAGAGATACAATATCGAAGCTGTGTTTAGTGATTTTTAAAAATTTCTTGCAACAGTAAAAACTTCTTTATTTTGGTGAAATTGGTGCGTTACGTGTGTTAACTGAACGTTACGTGTGTTACCCTCTGTGAATATTTCAACTGAGAAGTCATAAATGTTGCACTAAAACATTTATTTATTTTAATTTAGCAGAAGAAAAACAATTTATTTTAGCAAATAAAATAGTTAATGGTCTGGAAAGATGGTTGTAGCCCTTCTTTATACTGGTTTAGAGAGTAAAACATAGCAAATCTTAGGCACATCTATTCCTTCAAAATCATTTCTGTTTGGAAACAAAAATATGCATATTTTCCAATTATTTTATGCAAATATTGCATTTTAAGTTTACAAGCATGTGCATTTGCGTCAATAATGTTCCCGAGATAGAGCATATGTCGTTTTAATTTCAGTTATAGGCGCACTTCTGATCAGGAGGGAACAGAAATTGACTTACTGACTATTTGTGTGCCACAATGTGCATCTATGCATCTTATTCAAGTATCTAACGATACTTATGCATAGATTTTATGCTTTGTATTACCGTTGCCATGTATTGATCTTTTCAATTAATATCTTTATTTCCTTTTGGCTAATATATAATACTGTTGTATTAGGCATGAGTTGATTGGTTAGCTTTGCAAACAACACTGGATAGCAAATAAATTTTTTTGTATAACAACACAATGATATAAATAACTTTGCTTTTTGCTTCGCTTTCAAGATTTTGTACTACACACCTATCCCATAGAAGGAACTTCTGCATGTGATATCGTAAAATATTTCCAAATTAATTTCTTTTTTTATATTTTGATTGACAAAATATGAAATAATTCAACCATATATTTATTTTTAAATTCTTAACTTGACTTATTACTATAGAAGGTTTCTGTTAGCTCATCTTCTGAAGTAGAATCGTTTTTAAACAGTCTTAAAATAAAAGTGTAGACATTGTTTCACCTTTGTCTTTGCCTTAGGAAAATATTGTAAAGGACTCTATTTTAAACTCTTTAGGAGAGTATCGTCTAAGACAACAGCTGCTGTGAATAACGGAACTGTGGCTGGATAGCATAATGCTGATTGAAATTCGTTTTGATATTCAAAAGAATATGCCATTGCAAAGTCAACTTGAATTTCCCTGGTTTTAATGCTAGATATGTTTGTTTGGAAAGTATCACCTCGGATTCTTTTAACTCTTACGTATTATTGAAAGTTAGTCCAATTTTCAAGAGTTATTTCAAAACATTCTTCTTGCACATTTGCCATTATATATTTTTTATTGTGAGCTATTGTCATCTTTTTCTCATCGTTACCAAACTACAATAAATGATGGTTAGAAACCTATAACAAGCAATGAGAAATTTTTGTAAGTATCAGAAGCACCCTTCCAACAATTAGATCCAAAATTTCTTTTACTTTATATACATAAATACTTCTACCATCACCATGTATTGTCATAAACTTAATTTTAGCCTTCCAGTTAAAGAATAAAAATTTCATGATATTTGTTTTGATTCTAAGTTTTACAGTAGCAATAAATTTTTTAGTCATAAAGCACTAAATATGGAAAATTAAACAATGTTTAGGATGCAACTGACAAAAATCAGTATAAGCCTCTCTTAGAAACATTGTTAGATAGTTCTTTCGTTTTATTGCCCGTTTTTCCCCGTAATAATCCAGAGAACCAGCTCTTGTTTCAATACAAGCATAGTATAAACAATCTAACTTTTGAAGAAAATCCATTTATTAATAATTAAGTTCATCTGAAATACTTAGTGGTGAACCTTTTACATCATTATCAATCTGTTTTGAAAGTTCAAGTCTAACTTTCATTATTTCCTTATTTTCTTTCCTTTGAAGTGCAGAATCTTATGCTCTTTTCTTTTTTTCTTCATCTTCTTATTCTTTTAAATCCAGATAAGGACACTATTTTAAGCTTATCCATTTTATAATAATCTAGCAAATGCAGTCGAAATATTCTACTTAAACATAAACGTATAACAAATAGAAGTTTGGGAAAACAATTTCCAAAAGTTTCAAAATTATCGTCTTATTATGCTGTTTTTTTATTAATGCTTATACCGACCTGATTTTACAAAAAACCACAATCTTACAATTCCGTATTTGTGGCATTGAAGTTGCGCGGCGGTTATAAAAAATGTCCGAACATGATTTAAATCTTTTATTGAAAATAAATAAATAATTAAAGTGTATAAGTACCTCTAACACACATAACAGTAACGCGCGTAACTTTTCGTTACGTGTGTTACCTTGAATAAAATTAATTATAAAATTTTAACTATTGGCAGTTTTAATTCGAGAATTTTTTCCGTTGCATATCTTGCCTTCTTAATTTATAAAACAAAAAATTTTTAAATTTTCTTTTTTACTAAAGTTTTTACAGAAAAAAATGCAAAATTATGTTACGTGTGTTACTGGGAAATTAGACTATCTTGATTAATCGACTTTCAAACAAGCAAAAAAATTTAGGCCAAATTAAAAAAATACATTAAACAATGATAAAAGAGTAAAATAGTTATATTTATTACTAAAAACTATTTTATTGCTCTTTAATATTTTAAGAACTCCATTGGAATATAACATAACAAAGAAGAGAACTCCTGTTAAAATTCATAGTGTTCCACCTTTTGTTAGAATTCACATAAATATTTTTTGTAATTCAAAAAACTATCTTAACTATTAAAAAATGTACATCTTCTAGATTCCGAAATTGTGTCATTTTTGATTTTACGATAATTTTGAAAATTTAGTCACTCAGGACCACTTTTCGTGGAATCGCCCTATTGCAGTTATTATATATAATATTTTATATTATAATTTATATATATTATATTTTATTCACATTATATTTTACTTATAGTATACAAACTATTATTGCTATCTTTAAATGTACCATACAAAATAATTCCTTCTGAATCAAATTCATGGTCATTAAGTTATACAAAAAGGGTAAATGTGGAGGGGGGAGAGGAATGATAGTCATATTTAGATTCAGGAGGTCATTTTACGCAACCAGAAATTCTTCTGATGTGGCTAAAAAATAAAAAGAAAATTACACAAAAACCTGAAATTATAGTGCCTGGGCTAAAAATTCAACAAATAATTATTTATTTACTTTTTCGCAGAGAAGTGATTTAAAGAAAACTTGAGAGAAGTAAAGAAAATTTTCGCAGAGAAGAAAAGAAAATGTTCTTTATACGGAAGCAAAAATGAAAAGTTTTGATTTGTTATTAAAGGGAAAAAAGTGAATGAATGCAGAATTTCAAAGGGAAAACATGCACATGCTTTAAAGAGTTTGCCATCGGTGCTCCGTTAATAAATTAAAAAAAAAGCTCTTTTGTATATCCTGGTCCATGAAATTCTATTTACTAGAAATGGCTGAATCAATAATCTAATTTTATGAGTTATAATTTACACATTAATTCTTCCATCCTATAACTAATTAGTTTTAAGTATTAAAATTTTTTTTATTTTTAAAAAAACCAACCTTTGTGACGCTGGAGTGCCGAAGTCCTGATTGACTGCCTCCTTAGAAAACTCTTTCACATATGAGTCACATTCTTTAACAAAGTTAGGAGAAGATTCTATTCCACTGCCACTGAATAAAGTATTAGAAGAAGTTACAGTCCCATCAGCCAAATCGGAGCCTTCAGCTTTGGAATACCTCAATGAGCTAGGCTCTTTTGGTTCGTACAGAATGCCCTCTGATGTTGAAATATTGTCTTTTACATCACCTCTACACATAGAAATTGCTGGTGAATGCTTTAAAATTTTGGATAGGGGTTCACGAGCCAGATTAGTCATTGAATTTTTCCAACTGGTTTCAAGCTTTTCTGGAGAAGAACACAGTGAAGATTCAAAACTTTCATCAGCAGCTGCTACTTCAGAAATGATGGATACATTTTCACTAGAAAAATTATTGAAATTGGTTTAAATATTAAAAAAAAAGAAGAAAAAAACGCAATATTAATAAGAAACTAGATAAAGATCTGTATACATTTCATGCAGTTTCAACAATCAGAATTAGTCAAATTTTGATATCAGGAATTTCGCTAATATGATTTTTTCCTTAAGTCCTTAAACGTTTGCTCGGCTGACAACAGAAAACATTTATTTTAGCCAAATAGTACTTTTCTCACGGACAGTTGATTTTCAGAAATATTTTTAATCACAAATATCAAATCATTTTTAATCTTATTTGCATAGAATTTTTTTTTAAATTCTTAGTATAAACTCTAATTCTTAATACTTTTTTTAAAACAATTTTCTGGATTATTTCTAGGAGTCCAATTAAGAAAAAAATTTACACATTCGTAAAGAAGTAGGCTAGTAAGAGGCTTCCCACTTAATTTCAGGGAAAAAAATTTTAGTGATTTTTCCAGGTATATCAGGAAAATTCAAACCATATTTTATCTATACCATGCAATTTTTCATCAGACAACTTTGATTTTTTATTTGTAATGTTAAATATTAGATTTTGTAAGCAAAAAATATAATTGAATGAGGATAGAAGCATTAAATTTTCAGTAAAATGTGAAATGTTTACAACAAATAATTGTTAGAATTATTAAACTCAAATCTCAATAACAGATTACTGTTACTGATAATTCTGAGACTGGTTATTTTCCAGGCATGATGTAGGAGTTTTCAAGTTTTTTTCTTTTAAAAAATTGCGATTTTCCTGTTACTTAGAGAGAACTCTTCTCTCTTTGCGATTTTCCTGACCATTTCCTGTTACTTAGAGAGAAAATAAAATTCCACAACGACAATACCAGGGATCCGTAAGAGCCCTGTTGTAAGATAAAATTCCGATAAATAAGAAAATATGTCAGTAAAATTGGGAAAAATTGCTAATATAATGAATTCAAACGAAACTGATACTTAAGAAGAGGCTACGGTAGACAATATTTTAGTGTGCCGTGAAATGAAAAGAGGTATTATGTTAAGAAATATAAACAGAGATCTCAACATCAGAAAATATATCATGAGAGGAAAATGTCAAAATTGAAAGTTTTAAGTAGAACATTATATCAAATAAATAAAGAACGACATTGAGATTTCAAAGAATATAAGTTATACAACTTTAAAAATGTCGGTATTTATCTTATCTAAATTGTTCAAATTTTTGATTGTAGAATTTATGAAAGTTTCCATGATATCAATATTTGACTGTATTTAAAAGTTATAATAATATATGCAAATGCAAATAAGTTTAATTATTCTACATACAAGGTCCGGCTATTAATTTCCAGGACTGACGTAACTGTAGGAGAAAGAAAAGCCGAAAGATGGCGCTAATGATTGCATATTGAAGAGTGTTTTCTTGCGCATGTGCAGTGCAATCGGCGCCATTCTGAAGTGAGTGGTTCTCGTGGAAAGGCGCATTAAAACGGAGCTCTTAAATTCCTGTTGTCGAAGTGAAATGGAGCAAAGAATTAACATTAAATTTTGCTTCAAANGATTTGAACTTTCAAGTTGTATTCTCATATAGGCAGCTAGAAAAAATGTATACTGAAACATTAAGCACAAGGGAAAAAAATTAGGAAGATATTATATGGTAAAAAATATAGCAATGAGCTTCACAAAAGATTATAATGAGCCTAAAAAAGTAGAACTATTGAAATTTTTTATGCTATCAATTGAAAAAATAAATGCTTTTGATAATTTTTTGTAATTTAAAATAGAGGTTTCTGATATTATTAGTAGAGGTAATTTATTATACAATTTTGGTCCTAATTACAAAAAGTTTTATGTAGAATTTCTTTATGAGTAAAAGGTATAGACAAGGGTATAAAGGTATAAACAAAAAGGTATAGTATTGGTTGTTCTCTGACCGTAATATAATACTCTTGCTTCATGAATTACAAATTTTTCTTAAATAAATTAATATCTTACAAACAAATAGATATCTAACTGAAAATTTTTTTAGACAGTCATAATTTTGAATTGAGATTGAAAAGTTGCTGCATAATTTAATAAATTTGTAATTTAATAAATAAATAATAATTACATTTCAATAAATTTGTTTTGGATTTTGACTCCACATCTAATATTAGTGTAATAATCCCCCCTTATATTCAGATTCTATAGCTGAATATTGAGTTTACCCATGTAAAATATATATTTTTTTTAAAAAAAAATAGGGCCTCGCAATTTTCTTTAAATGATAAAATTTAGTCAAAAATAAATCGTAATTTGCTCTTCAAATAACTAATGTGAGACTTCCATTTTAGTTACAGTCAACTGTGGTGCATAAATAGATAAAACTGATTGTAATGCAATGCAATCACAAGCTAATAAGTGGTAGTAATAAATAGTGAATCATTTTTACATAAATCTCATAAGTTTATTGTTTTTTAATTACTTTTTTAGTATATTGTTCAAAGGAACATTTTAGCCGTATTTCGAATTTTATAAAATTGTCAACCTTAATTTGCATGTATTTGAATGTGATTTAAATTTTGAAATGAAACTGTACATTTCTTACTTTTGTTTATGATTATATTTGCTTTTCTTTTAAACCAGTTTTTGACATGTGTCATTATAAAGCAAGGCATAATTTAAAATGCATTCATATATTGTCGCATTCCATAGTGTAGGACATTTTTTTGTTGTTGTTGTTAAAAGCGTCTTAATGTAATTTTAATTTCTAAGAATGATATATTTTCAATTAATTTCATGATGCGCAAACCTTTCTTCAATTAAGAATAATGCCATTTTTGAAAGTCAAATTAATATTTTATAACAATTAAAACAAGTGCTACATGTGGGGACGAGGCTGAACTTGCTCAAATATATTTCTTTAAAATAAGTCTATGAAATTCAGGGAATTCTAAATAATAAATGAATTATTGTATTTATTTTCATAGAAAGCAAACATTTGCAAATGCTTTGCATTAATTTTTGTAATGTTATAAGTGACTGTAATCATATTTTGATAATGTGATTAACATATACATCACATATGGGACAAAACAAGGGGAAATCAAGCAATGTCTTGACAGTTCATAATGAAACAACTTTAAATTTAACTATAGTAAACTTTCAATATCAAAGATTTACAGGTATTAAATCATTTTAAAAATAAAATTGTTTTTTATGGTATTTACTAAATAAAAAAATTTAATTTATGTTTCAAAGCAATATGAAACAGAAAGTTTTCCTCCAAGAACTACAATTACATTCTTTACATAAGTCTGAATTTATCGTGGTTGTTGACAAATATGAGTGCTGAAAATGTTGCTATAACCTGCTGTGTCCCATAGGTGGTACAGTCGTAAGGAAATTTTCATTTATAAATTACAGATGTACCATTTGCTTTATTCATATTTGAATCTCATATTCATATTTTTTATGCATATTAATTTTCCTAAACACTTGAAATCAAACTAACAAACTGTGCAATTATTCAAATTTTAAGCATAACTTCTCTTTTCATGATTGATAATTAATTCTGTATGATTACATTGAATTTTCAATAACTTTCTTAGTTTTCCTATGCATTGTTTTATTTCAGGAACATTAGGGAAATACTTTGGAATGTTTTACATTTAAATTCAGAATTGAATTACAATAATTTGAATAACAGAATTGAATTACACTCAATAAAAGTAGCTAAGGTATGCATTAAAGATATGTAATTTAGGATATGGGATCAATATCAAATAAACATCATTTTAAGGTTATTAATGTTAATTTTTTACAGCTTCAATATTGATAAGTAATAAAAAAAATTAAGATGATCGTATGTACTACACAGGAAATTCTTATGCGCAATGTGATTGTCAAACATATTTCAGTTGTAAATTTATAAAACTTATAGTACTTAAAATCTTAAAATGAATTTTCTAATTACAATTTAAAAGTAAGTAGAAAATGATAATTTTTGTTTTTTTCACATATTTTTGTGAAAAAACAACATAAAAAATAATACAATTATGAAAATTACCTAACAACACTTTGATCAGCAAGAGGTAAATCAAATCTGATTTGCTTTGATTGGCTTTCACCTGTAAGTAAAACCAATTTCAATTAAGTCAAATTTTACATAGTTAATAATTCTGAAACATGAAAAGCTTCTATAACGTAAACTGCTCCTTACTCTCAGCTTCTAATTGTTCAGAGCCTTTCTCCTCCACTTGCATCACTTCTTCTAAGTTTTCCTCTACAAGAAAATTTAGATAAAAAACTTAAAATTCCAATCAAACGTATTTTACATATAATAGTATAACAATAGAACAAGAATAGTTAATATTCTTTTCCTATTTATGAAAAAAAAAATTTCAATTTCATTAGATTTTAACATAAAATTATTTAAGCATACTTGCTGAAGAACAGTGATTAAGTAATTTATAAATGTAGTTGAAGCTAATATTATAAAAATCATCTAAACACAGGCTAATATGGATGTGGTTAACCCTTTCGCGACGCAAAGCGCGAAAGCGCGCTTACCGCTGAGGNCTGAAGAACAGTGATTAAGTAATTTATAAATGTAGTTGAAGCTAATATTATAAAAATCATCTAAACACAGGCTAATATGGCTGTGGTTAAGTGAGAAAAAAATTAGAATAATTTAACTTTTATTGTAAAATAGATAAAGGACACAAAGAATAAGAAAATATAATTTGTTATCTTCTTAAAAACACATATAAAACATATAAAAACACATATTTCATTTTTTTTTATTTCATGAGATAGTTTTAAATAGCGTATAAACTCGAAAATTGATGTTTGATAATACAAATCACGAAACAGAATTTTAAATTTGAGTGAATACAAATCGTGATATCGAAAAAATCCCACACCCTGCTTCTATTCTTTGGTCCCGAAAGGATGATACAAAAAACCTGGGATATGATATTTAAATCGCATGAATAAGAATCGCAATGAGGCAACTTTTAAATCAGGTAAACACAAAAATCGATGTTTGATATTAAAATTGCGTGAATAAGAATCGTGATATTAACAGATTCTGGGCTTGGGACTTCCAAAAGGCTTGTTTGTATTGTTTTAGTTTAGCCATAATAAATAAAAACTTACATGATTAATTTAATGTGCAAATAAATATGATCACCGCAAATCCACTGCTATTTTTTAATTAGTTTGCTTTTGGGCCAGCAAACAGGAAGCAACGACGCCTGAATTACGAAAATACGAGATATCAGGTCGGCGGGCAAAAATACGGAAAATCGTATTTTCTGAGCATAAAAGTGCAGAAAATAGCTAAAATAAGTACAAATGCGGAAGGGTTAGCAGCTACGGCGTAGTTTGAATTTTCTGTTTTTCTTTGAGAATAAATATAATTATTTTATTTCAATGACTGAATTTTCATAAAAAGTGGAATATTTATAAAAAACCAAAACTTTTAGAGAATCAGAGTTTTTGATAAAAAGGCTGAAATCTGAGGAAAAAAGCGGAAAAATCTCATCCCTGACTTTTGAAGTAAGTGAAATTTTGTAATTATTTGTGATAGTAATTTTTTTTTTTAAATTTTCCAACTAATTTAGATAAAATATAATTACTTCATTTACATTATCTTTGAAAAATTATAGTTAAGCCTGTGTAATTTATAATCATATTTCAAGCCAGAATTGAAATATGATAACAGACTTATGTTATTGCTGTCCCTCATCATGCTTCCTAGTTTTTATGGCCTGCTGCCTAAAAATGATTGTAGATCCATGCTTTAGAATAATATTTAAAGATGACAATGAAATTAAAAAGTTTATTGAAAAAAAAACTGTTTTTAAGACATTCGTTAAAATTCAAAAAGTAAAACTTGCGAATTTTAAAATTTTATTAACAATGGAGGGTAATAAAATATTTAAAAAGAATGAATACCTAGTATAAGTATTGGTGGTGTTTCTGCTCTGTGAAAGTCTGCATCAGTTTCCATGACAGCAGCAGTAGATTTTTTCAGTATAGATTGCGGTTTAACAATAGGAGTTCCAGGATTACTTTTAGTCAGTGAAACTCTACGGTGTATAGGGGGTGTCTGCAAAAGTGAAGCAATATCTCCAGCCAGATGTCTGGGAGCTTTTCTAAAAGAAAACATTTAAGATATAATACATTAATTTACAGTCAGTCAAGGTAGTCAAGATAGATGCGGCCGGATAGTTTACTATGTTCGAAAAATATTTCTAATAAAGTATTAATGAAAAAAAAAATTTCAATTTTTTTGTTTTAATTTAAGTCTTAAATTGGTACACACAGGGTATCAGCTACATTTTAGATTTTCAAATCCATGACTTTTCCTGACTAATTCCAAGATATTTCATGACTTAACGAAGTTACTATTTTCTCCAACAAAAACACAACAATAAATTTAAAAAAGTAATATAATAACATTGATTGAAATGATAGGCATAACCAAAAGTGTTATACTCCGCATCTTCATATTTATAGATTTTAAATTTAAAAAACAGAGTAAAGAAAGAGTAGAAGCAAGAGAAAAGAGAGCACAGTAAAGAGAGATGAAGAAAATACTGAAGAGTCTAAAACAGCTGAAAAAAATGGAAAAGCAAATATTTTTTTTTTCTGCAGAATTATATTCCAAAGATAATTTTCTTGTTCTTTGGAAAAGAAAAGAAATACTCATGACTTTTCTGTTCTCATTTCAGAATTAAAAAAATTCGCCAATGATTGGCTTGCTTCAGCTAGAATCTTAAATTGACAAAATAAAAAAAATAAATAATAATAAAAATTTCGAAATCACAGAAGTTTAAAAGATAATTTGCTCTAAAAATGTTTTTTCTTTCATTTTTTTGAAAGAACATAATTTCTTAAAGAACATGATAAAGACATTTTATATTTTAATAAAATATGACTGTGAGTGAGGATTTCGTAACAAATTCAGATATTCAGAGCACCATGGAGCATGCATGGGGGGAATTCCATTTTAAAAATTAGATTTTTTTGGCGACCTAAATCCATGACTTTAAAAAAATAAAAATAGTTCAAATCACGACATTTCATGAAAAATTTTGTTCAATACTGAAATTCATGACTTTCCAGGTGCGCAGATACCCTATACACTAGTACCTCAGAGTTGTTGTAGAGTTGTAAACTTGACAGAAATGAAATTAAAAAAAAAAAGAATGCATACCTTTTTGATAAAGGAGTTTCCATGAAAGTTGCATTATCTAGCAACCTAGATCGCTTAGCAGGTGTGGCATATTCATTAGGACTAGTGGACATAAGAGAACGCTTATTAACCGCCAGACAGATATTCCTAACAGCAGGAGTATTCCTGTAAGATAAATTAGTATTGACATTTCAAAATACACTTAGCTCTTGCTATTAACTTTAATTTATTTCATTAAGTTTCATGCATCATCAGCATATATTAAGTATATAAAAAAAAGTTTTGCCTAACAATAAGAATTTAAGTTTCAACATGAATCTGCTTTGACCATGCATTTCAAACTTGAATATTGTACAGACGAGTCAACTTGGTGGTAAATTCTTGAAAGACTATTTGTTTAAATAGCATTTACCAAATATCCTGGAACTTAAATAAGAAATCACTCATGGCGCAGAGATGCCAACTTGCTCCGGACAGGAAATATATATTTTAAAGAGGTAGTTTATCAATTGTGATTCTTGGTTTAATAAATTTAATTTAATAGATTTTTATCCCACTATTTCTAAATAATTCGCAGACTTATATAATTCCCCACTTAGTAGTATTCATCTCATGCTTTAACTTTTAAAAAACAAGCTAAAATAGTCAAATATTTGCGAAATTTACTTTGTAGTTATTTACCGTTTTTTCAATTATTTTCGCTTGTCCGGAGCAGTTGGCAACTCTGATGACGTTATGGATTGATGACAAGGAGGTGCAGAGGGGATTGTTCAAAAACTTTGAGAATTAACAAATGTTAATTTTGAATGTAGGTAAGTAAATAGAATGTTTCTGTATATTTACAGACTATATCACTATTTTTTTTACTTATTTTCATTTAATAAATTAAGGTCGTTTTAAAGGTATCAGTGGGCTCAACATCATTATGTATATCTAGATATGAAGTTCATAAAAAAGTTTCATTCATTTTTCAGAAATTAGATACATTATATACAGCACTAAGTCCCATATCCTAATGTCCATTTACCGGAAGAATCTCTATTCCAGAAACTTTTTAACAATCAAAATAAACAAAACTCTTTTTCCCTTTCAAATTTTTTCTTTTCTTTTTTACTTGCAACCTGTTAAAAAAAAAGGTATGCAGGGATGAGAATGTACCGCTTAATTTGTATGTTAATATTTAATTCAATTTTGGCTCGATTTTAATCCAATTTTCGCTATACTCTGAAAAACATTGGATATCATAGAAACCAATCCTACAGTGCAAAACCAAAAAAAATATATAGATATGTTTTTTTCCCTTACGTCTCGCATAAAAGGATTATTACAGTTAAGAATCACACACTCAATTTCAGAGTGCGTGAAAATTTTACATTTTGATAAAATTGCGGATATGAGATTTAATAGCCTCGACTAATGCTGGTCATAATGTAATTATTCAAAAACACAATTCAGAATTTGTGGATCATAATATTACATTAAACAATGAAATTGAAATTTTAAAAACTATGTGGAAATCCCAAACTGTTGAAAATGCGATCAATAACACCACACGGACAAAAAATCGTCATAAAAAGAGTGCATAAAAATGTAATTTGTGAAAAGGTGATTCGAAATTTCCTGTGTATGATAATGTAGCATTAAAAAGATATAAAAATCCATAGCAATAGCTGACAAAATGTGATCATAAATCCATATGGGATTGCCGATGATTCGTCAATTAATTGAGTGTGAAATGTGCAATTCGAAGTTTGCCAAATAAAATAATATTGAATTAAAAAAGAGATTTTAAAAACCAAGTGAAAATCCATTTTAATAAATATCGGAAAAACTATCAACAAAACCACAGAGATTCACTATGAAATCGTCGAGAAATGATAAACAACTGAAAGCGTGATTCGGAATTTGCAGTATGTTATAATGGCATAATAAAAGTATTGATATTTTGAAAACTATGCAAAAATTTGTAACAAAAAGCTGCAAAATTTGCTTAACTATGCAAACCTGTTTATACGTTGTTGATTTAAACTGATGTTAATTATAGATTATTTGTTATTTTTTATTGAATAAGGATGTTTTGATGTTTGTTAACCTTAAAGACTTATTATCTGGAAAAATCAATTTTCTGGACTTGTTGATTTGGAGAGTTAAAAGAAATATGTATATAATTTATATCAAACAAGTCAATCACAGATAAGGGTAATTCAACTAAGCAATGACATAATTCAACAACATGAAGCAAAGTAACTGTTAGAAAGCGACATAAAAACTATACAAACGTTATTTTCAAATTACAGAACTTATTTTTATTCAGTTAAACAAAAAAATAAGTGTCAGTTTCCCTACATTATAAAATAGCAAATCAATTACGTTTTTAACTGTTGAGATATTTAAGTAAAACTATACAAAGAATTTAGACTGTTATACTGATAAGAAAACAAACAATGAACTCAAATATTTTCTGCTATTTTTTTGTTTTAAACACAAATTTTTTCTAAAAGGCAACATTTGTCAATTTTATTCATTAGAAATTTATAAATGTTTTATATCGTATTGCATTAAAAAAATCTGTCAAGGTAGAGACTATGTTCTTTGAGAATAAGAATTAGTTTCCAATACGCAAAACTTGCATATAATCCTGTAGACATAAAGCAAATTTTCTTAGCAAAATAAAAAATAGTTTATAGAATCAAAATAATTTATAAAATAAAAATAATAATGATTAAAAAAACATATAATAATGTATTTGAAATTTAATAGCTAAAGCTAACTATTTTTGCTTAAGAATAATTAAAAGTTATAATTTGTTCCTCATTAGTTATACTCAGCTACAAGTGTTTGTTTTATTATATATATATATATATACATAACTTTGACAAGTAGTTTTCAACAATTTATAATAGAAAAACAGGTAATTAATTTAATAAGTTCGTGCACCAAATAAAGAAGACAATGCATACATTTTTCTCCCCAGAGTCCCTAATTTTAGTTCAATCTTTTTCTTAGGTATAGTACTATTATTAGTTCTATTTTTATTACTATAAGTACTATATTTATTACTACTATACATGTGTTTA
>NC_092208.1:80298320-80337896 GCF_043381705.1 Parasteatoda tepidariorum
AAAAAAAGAGTTGCAGACTTAGCTCTCCGCAATTAAGTCTTGCTAAAGTCATTGGTACATGATTTGTTGAAATTGATCCATACTTCCGTTTCGACTTAAGACATCCTGAAAAAAAAAATTTTTTTTTTTTAAATATACGAAGACTAAACGAATAATTGATATCACGTTGCTAGTTTACGAGCTTGTTGCCAACCGTGGAAAAATACGCATTAAAAACTATAAAAACAGCAAGATACAATATCAATTCCAACTATCGAGAGTACGAGTTTCCCCACTCCTGAACGGACGTCACTCGATAACGACATGTGACGTCATTGCATTCAACTCCACACGAAAGAAGAGGAAGATTTCACCCGCCCCCAGTGTAAGGGGGCGGGTGAAATAGGAGTGTTAAGAGGTAACGTTGAAGAGGGGGGAAAATAAAGCATGTTCAGCTACGCTTCAGGCAGATGGTAGTTTGATAAGAGGGGATGGAATTCAAGCTGAAAGAAAAACTTACCTTCGCACTCGCGGAAAAATTAGGTAATTTTGAGTTTGGCCGTCGATCGCAGTAAAATTCGGGAGTTTTTCAAATCAATTCCGGAGGGCGGGAGAATAACTCAAAATTCGGGAGACTCCCGCAAAATGCGGGAGAGTTGGCACGTCTGTATATATATATATACATATATATATACATATATATATATTGTTATAAATATATTCTTCCGATTTTGAAGTAGATTACATACTTAACACTTCTCTCAGGAGTATTAACTGGACGAAGGAACGGAAGATTTTCAAAAGCAGATCCAGATCTAAATAAAAATAAAACAATTATACTAAAAATAATTACTAATAAACTTGCTCAATTATAAAATGGTTAATATCTCATGACAACTGTGAAGGCTTAGTTCTTCATATAAAACTCTATCATTCAGTTTCAAAATGTACGTTTTAGTCTAGCTTAAGTAATAAGAATGCAAGATTGACAAATCATTTGAATGAAGGTAGAATAAACTAAAAATGTAAGAATGTTTTAATATACATGATTTTATAGGAAAGCAGTTTTAATAATTAATTAGAAAAATATGCCTTCTAAAATATTACAGCTCAACATTACACTATAATGTATACAAAAATAGAGTTTTACATATAATTTTATGTTGCAGCAGGAGATGGACTGGATATTGATGACTTAGTCTCAACCCCTACAGGGAACAGATGATTTTGAGTACAGTGAAATATGGATATTACATAAAATAAAACCTTATTTCTGTAAATTGACCATCAAAGGAAATTAATCGTGAAATAGAAATTGAACCATAGAATTGATTTGACCATAAATTGGCCATAGAAAAATCAGTAAAATAGTCACTAGCATTTATTCAACATCAAGGAAAAAGAAACTCCAAACTAAAAAGAAATTTAAATTATGGAGAATTCATATTCCTCTTTAGCTGAAATATTATTTTCTAGTGAAAATGAGTTTAACTTGAGTCTAGAATGTCATACATTATGTATGAAAAGCTGCAAAATCTGTAGCATTGTGCCATCATTTAAGAAGTATGTGTGAAAAATTATCACAATCTTAAAACATTGATAAAATTCCTTTTGTATTAAATGACTTATTTGGTTTAAAATAACAAAATAGCATTTTATAAAGTAACTAGGAGGCTCCACTCTTTGCTTGCTTTATTTACCAACATCTCACGATAGCTACATGATCAATATTTTCTTGAATATAAACAGAATGTTACATTAAAATTAAATAATCTCAAAACTTGTTATTGCATTACTTTAGTTTCACAGATTAAATTCATTAGACTCTGGATTAACAGATAAGACTTTATCAGGGTAGACTAGATTAATAAGACTTTATTAGATTAATAAGATTTTTACTACAGTATCAATCAATAAAAGTGAATTAATACTTTTTTTTATAATACAACATAGTAACAATAACTGTTCACCTTAAACTTAAGTTACTTATTATACGGATCAAAAAAATAAAGTTAACAAGCATTAGTGAAGTAAAAACATATTGTAAAATAGAAGGTTGTTACTTCTAAATTGAAAATTCATTTCACTTTTCACATAACATTTCTTTTAACATTTGTCAATAGAGACAAAAAACATTCATTTGATAGAAATGAGGTTTCTTAGGTAGTTTCAAAATTTCAAATATCGTAACATATAAATAAAGATTTTATAACAATTTAACAATATTCTAAAAAAGTTTCCTAAGCTTCTTACTGTTAGAACTTAATTACATCACAATATGTATTTATTATACATTTAAATCTCACTTATGCTAAAAAGAAAAATGCAAATCAAAAATAACAAATTCCAAAATCAATAATGATTCATTATCATAACAAATTACCTTGGAGTTTTAGGGTGTTCTGATGAAGGCATTTTAGTTATTAGTGATCTCAAGAAATCTGAGTAGGACTCTGTTCTCATTGTTTTAGATCTAACTGACACAGATAATGGTTGGATATATTCTGAAATAGAGTTCATAGGAAGAAGGTTATCTATTGTTTAAATTTCTGTAAAAGTAAAATATTCTAGTAACACAGGTGAAAAGTACAATGGACACTTGACTAATGATTGATTGCTTTATTGTTACTTCTTAATTGTATTATTGCATTGCAACCATTTTTTTTTTCAAAAACTCAATAGGACAAGATAACTTGCAGCCTTATCATGTATTATATTTCAGGAGTAAATTCATTTTCTAAATTGAATTTGGAATTATTCATTAGTAACTTATCTGCAGAATTTCCGATGATATTTCTTCAGGAACTAAGATTAACATTTTAAATGAATTAAAATTGCATTCCTCAAAAATTTGACAAACCAAAACCATTCAGCAGAAATATATAGTGTGTTCAGTAAAAACTACCTTTAAGATGTTTTCTTTTTAATTATAAAAAATAAAAACAAAAGCAAAAAAGCATTCACATTAGGAATGCAAGCTGATGTTTAGGCAAGAAGAAAACAAAAACGCCATTGATTGAAATATGAATAACAGTAGAGATAGGAGAATGTAATAAACTTAAAAGGTTAAATTGGAGATCGACAATTGAAGGTATCTCTAATAATTGTTGATCAACTTCCTTGTTTCCTGCCACAATCTGACTTTTTCATTACATCCAAATTCATATACTGTAATTTGTCAGATTTTGATAGCATTTTTAGTTTTTCCTCTCTTAAATATTAATTTGTAATCCTTAATGTGTATTCTTTTTTGATAAGGATTCTAAAAATATATAGTAAAGGTGGTATTTACAGAACACCTCATTGCATTTTTAAGCAGTTTTCTTGAATTTTAATAATTATAATTTCATTAAAATTAGATAAATAATACTTTAATTCTTATTACAGTATTAGATTTTACCATTATCATGTGCTCCTAAGTATACAATTTTAGCAGTTTTGATGGCATTTTTCTTTATTTAGGTTTCACATATTACTAAAATCTGTAACATAATTACTAAATTAAAATAGTCATATGATTACCATGAAGAAAAAAAACATTTGGAGTAAATTATCTGATCAATTGAAAATTACCTAGTTTTTACCACAATGATAATTACCTTCTCTTTTTGGAGCTTCAAGTGGAAGTCTGTTTATTTCATTGACTAGGTTTCTTTCTGTTTTTGATACCCCTGCCAACAGACATTCAACTAAAGCATTCCTGTCTGCAGAACGTTCTCTGATAAGAGCTTCTGATGGACTGTGACTCTTTTTCTATAAAAATTAGTTAGAATTGTGAAAAAAAGAGAAAATCTAAGTGTAAACTAAAATGTTGTAAACTTAAATGTTATCTTTACAAGCATTCTTATTAAATAATTTCATAAAAATCACAAAAATATTGAATAAATAATGGGCAATTAATCAGATATAAATTTAATTACAGGTTTGGAAAATCACAACTGTTAAAAAAAAAAGTCCCAACTCTCAGAACCCTTGTGAACCTTCCACAAAACCTTAGGGTTCCACGCAAGGCCATTTGGAAACCGCTGCCTTATTTCATTAATGTTAAGGAAGGGAAAAAAGTTTTTTAGTCACACAGATTTCAATCATTACAGTTGCAAACACACTTATAATTCAGCTGCATACATTTCATTTATCCAAAATCTTATACTCCTCACTTCACTTTAATATAAAAAAAATTAAAGAAATACTTATTTAATTAGGTCGCAAATAGTCATTTATCGAATTTCCCTGACTTCTGCAAAATCTGTGACATAAATTTTATTATTAATTATAAGAAATATCGTCTTCTCATACATATAATACATTACAAAGCACTTACACAAGACATTGAATTTAAAAATAAACTATTTAAAAAAAAAAAATTATTATGAGACCAATTCTCACAGAAAAGAAATATAGAACTTTACACATAAATTATAGCCTTACACATAAATTATTCATTTTTAAAAAAAAAAAAATTTTTAAAATTATTATAAAACCAATTTTCATGGAAAATGAAAAGGACTTCTACGCACCTTAAACATAAATTTATTCATTTTTCCTGACTATTTTGGAACTTTTAGTTAAATTCCCTGATTTTGCTATATTGATAAATTTCTCTCTGTTCTATGGCCAGTTATTCCAAATTACAACGTAATAAAATAGTATATTTACATTTAAAAAATTTTTTTAACAATAATACAAACCATAAGTAAGAGAGAAAGTTTTTCATTATTTTTTTCTGCTTCAAATAATTTACAATGTAATAGCTGGTAGATGACAAGTGTTTCTTGCTCCCTAGCACTTTCACTTTCAGAAAGAAATTGCACTAGTGTTGAAGATTCCAGGTTGTTTAAAGGCAGATACATCAATTCTCTCATTTTTCCCACTATAAATAAAAAAGAAACAAATTAATGCTTACCACACTTAAGTAAACCTTTAAAGAAAAGAAGAAAGTTAAAAATACTTTTCACACCTACGTGAAAAATGCAGTAGAACATTGAATTTCTACTACAAAATTAAACTGTTTGCCATATAATAAATTGGAAAGAATTAATGGTTTAGAGACCCCTTAAACAAGTTAGGCATGTAACTAACAACATGATTTCATACAAGCATAAAGTAAATTAATTTTCAGTCATAAAATTACATTTTTAACTGCGGGAAAGCAGTTATAGGACTTTAAGGCATTCTTAACTGTGTGAATATTGGACTGTTAGTAAGAATAAAAAAAGGTAAGCTGAATCTAAGTGCAATATAATAAGTTTAACAAGATTAAAAAAAAAAAAGATCAATAGAAGATCTTGCGATTAAACTCCTTAGCAGTTTGGAGGCAAGTAAAGATCATCCAAAAGAAATTGTAATTTATGGCTTAAATACCCCAATTTAGCATTATGAATGAATACTTTTATTTTTATAATTGAAAAAGATTCATACTTTCTTGGCATCCAAGAAATAGATGTTTCATCAAGTCATTTCCATATCCTTGGTTTTGCTTCTTCCTTTGGTATTCAAAGGCTTGTGTAATAGCACTAAAAATTTGTTAAAGATATTTTTATGATTTGAATTTAATTTCATCAAAAATAACACACCAAGTTTTATAAAATTTTTACATGAAAATTTTCCCAATCCCCCTTCAAGAAATAAATTTTGGAAAAAAATAAAATTCTAATAATTGCTTAAAAATAAAATTATACAAGACAAAAGAGATATGCATGCGTATTTAGCATATATAGTTAGGTTATGAGTAGGCAAATAAAGTAAATAACCAATGAATTAAAACAACAGCATAATGGGGTCCCAGGATTAAGATTTCTTCCAGAATGCTGGAAAAAAACAGAAGAAATGGTAGAAACTGGAAAAAAACTAAAAGTGACCAATAAAATTCAGCAATAAATATTCGAAGAATAGTTCAAATTTAAACAAATTCATATTTCATCTCATTTCAATTCACAAAATTTCATTTCATATTTCAATTCATATTTCACATTTTCTTAAAACAAAATTACTATTTTCATATATTTTTATTTCAGCTTAATGCAGAAAATTATAGCCTACAAAAGCTATTATAACACATTCAATATAACTTATTATTTTTCCCAAATAAATAAGCTTATTTATATCTAAATAAATTATGAGCATTTTATTTTCAATTTACTGCATAATTTGTTACATTGCATACATTAAGTTATTTCATAAAATAACTTATAAAATAACCTNAGAAATGGTAGAACTGGAAAAAAACTAAAAGTGACCAATAAAATTCAGCAATAAATATTCGAACAATAGTTCTTATTTAAACAAATTCATATTTCATCTCATTTCAATTCACAAAATTTCATTTCATATTTCATTTTCATATTTTCTTAAAACAAAATTACTATTTTCATATATTTTTATTTCAGCTTAATGCAGAAAATTATAGCCAACAAAAGCTATTATAACACATTCAAAATAACTTATTATTTTTCCCAAATAAATATGCATATTTATATCTAAATAAATTATGAGCATTTTATTTTCAATTTACTGCGTAATCTGCTACATTGCATACATTAAGTTATTTGATTTTCCTAAAAAAATTCAATCAATTGTTTTTTCAATTATTCTATTTCAGTTTTTAATTATTGAAAAATTATGTATTAAACAACTTGTAAAAGAAATATCATGTATTAAACATGATATTTCTTTTTTAAAAGAAAAGTTCAATTTATTTCCTACATCTGGGATCGAAGAAACCTATTTCTTTTGGGTAGTTTTCCCTATTGTGGAAGATCATATAATAGTAATGCATTGTGCAACAAAAACAATCAGCAAAAAGGTGTTCATACTTTAATTTCACGTGAAACACAGTCTACAAAGTCAGTGACAACAAAAGAAAACACAAGAATTTATTACATATCCAACAATACGAGCCAAGTGAGAGAAATTTAAGCAATGGTATGGGCTTTTTTTTTAACGGCACTTTTCAAAACACATAAGAATTATTTATTTCAAACCTCATATAAAATACTATTATAAAATAAGATATTTTCAAACAGTTAGATCAGCTATGCAATTTCGAACTTTTTTTGTTGCCAACATACTAGCAAATTCTTTCCCGTGATGCCACTTTCTTTCTCATGATGTCACTAACAAATTTCCCCATGTCTTTGCTAACACAAGGGAACTCTGCAGCAAGCAAAAATAATTAACATTTCTTACCCACATGCAAGCAAAACAGATAGGTATAGTCTCATATCTTCAATCGTATTTTGAGGTGGTGTCACATGATTGATGTATTTCAAAGCCTTCTCAGGATTTCGATAATAAAGACACGATTTTATAATTCTGTGATGATGCCACATTAAAATATCTGAAGACTTTACAGCCGGATCAAATATCTTTCTAATAGCATCCTTAAATTACAAAGGTTGTTATTAAAACTTTTGTATATGGCAAAAAGAAAGACGGTAATAATATAAAATTTATGCACATTTTGATTTTTTTGTGTAAATAGTGCAAATGATATTTGATAGCTAAATTATAAAATGTTACTGTTAAAAAAACTTCAAAATGCTGCTAATAGAGTCACATGAATTGTAAAAAGTTAAATGCATTTCTTTCAATTAACAATTCAAAATAAATAGAATAGTCTAAACAATGTGAATAAAACACAAATAATGTACAAAAAAAGGACGCATTATAATTCTCGTTCAATAAACAAGAATCTTCCTCATTCTTAAAACTAAATTTGACGGAAAAATTCGAGACAAACAAGATGCAATAAGAAGAAAAAGCAGCTTAACAGTTAGAGCAAGAAAAAAAAGCTTGAACAAGACAGGTTGTTTTTTGTACCCTAATGGTTAAACAACTTGTTTCTTTACTGCAGTTTGTCTTGTGTTTTCATTATCTTGTTCCAGCTTTTTTTTCCCGATTACTCTATTGGTCAAATCACCTTTTTCTTTAATGTAATTTGTTTGCTTCGTATTTTATACTGTCATTTTGTGTTCCAACACAAAGGAGAGTTCTTGTTTATACTGAATATGCCCATTTTTTTGCCATTTATATGTGCTTTATAAACATTGTTAAACTTTATGTGTAGCCCAAAGTACACACTATCTTCCTTTGGATCAAAAGAAATTGTTTTTCTAGGAAAATATCTATAAAAAGGAGAGAAAGAGAGAAAAGGAACTCAAGTTTTTTTATTATTATTATTTTCATATTTTAATAGCAATAATGGTAGAATCCTCTCTTTGTTACTTTTAACCTGCCTTTTTTTTAAACAATGCTAATTACTGTTATGAAATTAAATCTACTATTTACTTGAATAATAATAAAAAACAACACAAAATTATAGATTTTTAAAAAAAAAAAAATTATTAGGCAGATATGTCTCACAATATTTTAGAAATTTATAGTTAAACGGTTTATTTCCGATATTCAGATTCTTTTGATAACAAGTAACAGGAAATGTTTGACATCAGTAATATTTTTGTTAAATACAACTTTAAGTTAAGTTTTGAATTTTTAAATGAAATTTTCAGTTTTTTTTCTTTTTTTAAAATTTGCTTTTCAATTTGCTGGTGACTTCTCATAATGCTAACATGAACTTTCATGATCATGCATAAACATATAGAATATTTACTTTTAATTGTAATAGAAAACTAGTTCTAAATAAATAATACAGACAACCAAGTGTACAAAATTATTCAATTGCTCAAAATGAGTGAACAGAGAGAAACTATATTTAATGCTAATGAATGACAAATTAGGGGTACAGAAGGTAGGTAAAGTTGTCAATACCTTAGTATTTGTATTAAACAGGAAATGTGAACACTTAAAGATTTTGTATTTATTTTTTAAATAATTTTTTATACATTTCATTACACTATCATGAGATTTTCATATGACAGTACACATTAATGGTAATATATTGCATTCATCTACATACATTGTTTTTCCTTATTCACTTTTTCAAATGAACCAGCGATTCTAAAACTCTTTAATTAAGCCTGCCCCCCCTGATATGCACTTTTTAGCTGTAGAACAAGTAATTTGTTCAGAATCTTTTTAAAGCAATTAACATATTTATTTTGTTGTTTCAATTTAAAGGAATTTTTTGTCACATTATTAATAATATATTTTTTTAAAGTTATGTTTGTACTACTTCACTTAGAACAAAATATAGCTAAACAAGTGTCATAGTGTCTAAAAAAAAGAAAGGAAGAAAGAAAAACAACAACAATAATAAATAAAACATTCAAATTATATTATGATTAAAATTAGAGAAACCCAAACATAATATTTTCAAAATTGCATAACTTTTAAATATTTTTCTATAAAAATAAATGAAAGACAATTTAGATCTGTACCAAAACTTACTGAAAGTGCACCACCACTTCAATTATTTATTATTTAAAAAAAAAAAATCAGGATATAGTTTGGAGTATTTTATTTTTGAAAATATTTATTACAGCACTGAGAAATTTTGGTTTTCTTTACAGAACCCTTCAAAAAACTATATGGAATCCTAGGACTTTGTAAAAGCAGTTTCATAAACCCAGGAATATACATCGTTAAGAGAAAAGAATTAAAATAGGAGAAAATTCATTTTCAGTTTTGATATAAAACTTGATACTTTGATAATATCAACTATCATTTTTGATACAAAATAACAATAATAAAACTAACATAAACATACTTACATTACAATCTTTACGATCTAAGTACCAAAATGCTTTAACTAATTTCACTATAGATTTCGGCATATTGAATATTACTGGGAACTTTTTAACTTCTGCTTCGAACTGAGTGTTTTCAGCAGAGCTTTTAAGATCAAGCAGTAGATAATAGATAATAGCATGTTTCCAGTTGGTATCAACTCCATGCAGTAAATAGGTGTTTAATGCTGCATAGATGCTCGGAGGTGGGTATATTCCTGTTCCATTTTTTTCCTGCCAAATGCCACTTACACCAACTTCTTTGACAATTCCATCAATCATGAGTACATCTGTAGCACCAATTGTACTAAAAATAAAATTATTAAAAATAAAGATTTAATAGTTACTTAATGACTTTTTTTTCGTACCTACCTTTTTTTTGTACCTTTTCTTTTGTACTAGTAAAAAGTCTTAAGAGAATACTACGTACCAGGCTTAGATAAAATGAAAAACGTTCTGTGAACACAAAATCTCAATTAAAAAACTTTCTGTACACATTGATTAACTCTTTGTAAATAGTTTCAACTTTTTTGTCACCATCTCATTTTGACGAAACTCATTTGAAAAATAATGGATTTTTTTAAAAATGTTTAATTTTTATAGAATTCTACAATGATCAATACCACCGTAACGGAAAAACTGAAAACAGAAATCCAAAAATGTCATGTGCAAAAAAACTTAATTGAAAAATACCTGAAATTTGAGCAAGAAAAGGCAAAAAAGGAAGCATTTATCCACAGGATGTTATCAATGTTTTAGTAAAAAATAGGAATCTGGACATTTAAATTTGTGTAAATACGAATCTCAATCTTTGATTTTAAAATCGTGTGAATACGGATCTCAATTTTTAATTTCAAAATAGTGTGAATACTAATTCCGATATATAATTTTTAAGTCACTTGAACACAAATTATAATAGTGGCTTTTAAACCACGGAAATAGGAATTGAGATGCGTGATTTTAAATCTTGAACGTAATTTTAAATCTCGTTTGCATTGGTTGGAATAAATTTTTTTCTAAACCAGAATCCAAAAAAGACAAATTTTCTTTCGAATAGGAATATATATTTTTTCTAAATAGTTATTTCTAGTAGTAGTAAAAAAATTTTGCGATGGTGACAAATTTTCCGAGAATGCCGTACACGCATTCATGCACAGGTCTGCTATGTTCCATTGGAGAGCCTTTTCATGGCAAATTCTGTTTCCCCACCATTGATCAATTAAAATATAAATTAAGTTCAAGTTAACCTAGAGTAAACAATAAAGTTTCAAATGCTGAAAATCGTTTTCCAAAATAATAAAATTGTAAAAATTTTTGGTAGGATTAATTAACACACTTTTTCTATATTTTAAATTACTTATGTAGTCGAAAGAAAATTTACTATAAAGAGAGCCAGCAATACCCACTAAGTTAATACAATATATCCACAGTGGAAGATGGATTGATTAACATCAATAAATTCGCATGAAGATATATTTTACAGACAATGTTAATTAGAGTTAGTTTCACTCAAAGCTGTACATTAAGGATGAGATAGTAAAAAAATATCATTACTCTCTACGAACAGTCAAACTAGTAAGTAACAAGAATCAAGGGGCGCAGGCAATTTGCTTCATTAAATGAAATGTTTGTTAAAGCAGAATCGCCAATACATTAGAAAAATATTTAAGTTCTAATACAAAAAAATGAACTGGAAAGAAAAGTTTTAAAAATAGTTATTTTTATTTACACTAAAAAAATATGTAAATAAGCTTTTATTTATAAAAACAAAAAAACTTTAGGAATTGTACTCAATAACACGCATGGTAAGCAGAGTTAGATAAAATTTTAAAAAAATGTTTGATAACACAAAATCTCAATCTTCATTCAATAAATGTGAAATTGATATTTTGCATTAATAATTTTAGTTTATTTCTTCATTAAAGTGATAAAAAAACTAATAATAACAACAAAGAATTCACCTATTCAAAGCTTGTAAAGCTGATCTTCTACAGGAATAAGATTTGTTTATTTCGTCAAATCGATAGATAACATTTGAAGATGTTGCATTATCCTCATTCACTTCTGGAAGAACGTGAACAGATCGCAACCACAACAAAACTTGTAAGTATAAATTAATGCATGAAAGTGCTTCTCTTCTGCAATGTAAATCTTGTATGCCTAAGGAAATAAATATATTGACTGGTTTAAAGTTTTCTTTTTCTTAAAAAAAGAAAAAGAAAAGAAAAAGCAGTAAAAAATTAAAAATAGATAAGAAATTAAACAATTAAAAAAATATCAGTAAAAAAATTGTATTGAATTAAAAAATTCAATACAAATTTAGTTTAGTTATATGAATTCTTGAGAAGTAGGCAAACAAAATTGCAAATTGCTCTCTTAAAATATCTAATTGCACTCTTAAAATATCGGAGTAGCCATAATCTAGAAAATATGATGCAAATGGAAAGTGGGTGAAGTTTTGTGCCCCTTTAGTGTTAATTTCACTTTTATTAATTTACTCATATCTCTGGAACTAGTTGAAATAAATAATTTGAAACTTTCTTATAAAACTAGTTCCAAAGAATTATCTGAAGAAAATTTTTGCTTGTATAATGACGGTTCTATTTTCAGTATGAATTGCCAAGGCAATCACTCTGACTAAACTATTTGCTGAATATAGCGACAATATAGTTCGTTCATCTCCAGTTGCCGAATCGCTAGGTTGTATCCATTTCTCTAAAAACAGTAAATGTTTACATTAAATTTAATTATCATTATTTGCAATAGTGTATTTCTTTGTGACTGTTACATGTGCTCGATTTTATGCATTTAAGTAAATTAAATAAAAGCTAGTCAGAAACTTAATTTCTAGCATGAATAGTTACATTGTCATAAAATTAATTTTTATAGTTTTTTTATTTTTTATTTTAATTACAGCAAAAAAAATATACAAATTATATCATCTTTAACAATGTAATTATAAATGCTAAAACATAAAGACTGAACAGAATCAGTTAAACAGCTTTTAAAAAATGAAAATTCAAATCTTTTGATAATATTCAGAGTGAAAAAGTGAAGCTAACATCAAAGGGCATAAACTTTTGACTCTCACTGGCTTAAATTATTATGATCATATTTCGACTGCCCCCTATATTTTAAGCCAAAAACTCAAACTCGTTGAAAAAAAAGTTATTTTCAAATTCATTTTGGTGTCTTATTTTGTAGCATACAATATTATTTACATAAATTAACTAGCGCAGTTAAGGTTGATACCTCGAACCATTAAGATTGCATCAATACATAATAATCCATTCATTAGATCAGTGTTTCCCAAAGTGTGGTATGCGTAACCTCAAGGGTACAGGAACAGTTTAGCGATGGTATGCGTTCTTATGCAAAATATCTGGTAACAAACGAAAGTTTCAAAAAAATTTATTGAAAAACAAAGCAAGTCATGAACATTTACGATTACGTATTTTTCTATTGGCTATCTTTTGCAGAGTTAACAGTTAATAATTAGTGGTGTCAACAGCCAGTTGTGATTTTTAACTTTTGTGAAATTTTTTTATAGTAAAGGTTTGTAATAAATGCGACTTAGTTTTATTATTTTTATCCGTAACATTGAATATGGATCGCTGGTTAGTATCTGCAACAGGTAATGATGATAGTAGCAATTAACTGAAAGAATCTGTGCAGAAAATCTGCAAGTATGACAAATAATATCTTCAGTTCGGATTCTTATGAACTGGAGATGAAAATGAGCCTATTCCACTTTGCGTCATTTGTCCTGAAAAACTGACAAACAAAAGCAAGAAACCGTCCAACTTAAAGTGCCATTTTGAAACAAACCATAAGTACAAAGATAAATCGATAGATTTTTTTGAAAATAAACTTAAGGATTTGAATCAATCTCAAAAAGTTATGCCGGTTTTGACAGGAGACACTAAAACAATATTAGAAGCTTCTTATCGTGTGTCGTTATTAATTGCGAAATGCAGTGCAGCGGAAACCATTGGTCAAATTTTAATCAAGCCAGCAGCCAAGATAATGGCCAAAATAGTGATAGGAGAAAAAGCGAAACAAGCTTTTGATCACGCTTCTCTCTCAAATAATATAGTTCACCGACGAATCACTGATATGTCGAATAATGTGAAACAGATGTTATTATCTAACGTTTCTCAAAGTCGTTATTAAGCATTACAAGTCAATGAGTCCACTTATATTGTGAAGTTATCAAATCTTATAGCGTTTGTTAGATACGAAAAATATCAAGAAATTCATGATGACTTTTTATTTGTCAGCCTTTATTAGGTCACACATCAGGAGATGTGTAGGAATAAGCACAGATGGAGCAAAACATATGGTCAGAATTTATAAAGGACTTATTTTATTTTATAACCGTCGTTGAACAGCCGACCCAATTTCATGGGTTTACGACTACTAATGTTCAACTCCGTAGCCTTGCAATTTTGAACCAATCCAGAAGACAAGGAAACTCCTGGATCAGTACCCCCAGAGGTATTGATTTGTTGTGGGAACATGGAGGACTTTGAGACTCGACAGATTTAACGTGCATCAGTCACCATTTACTACACGGGGAGTCTTCGGCCGGCGAGGATTGAACCCACGACCTCTTGGATATGGGCCCAGCGCCCTACCGACCAGGCTATCCCGGCCCTATAAAGGACTTATTGCAAAAATTAAAAATGTTGCGCCAAATGTCATATACACACATTGTTGCATACACAGAAAGGCTTTGGCCACAATTAAAAATGCCTGCCGATCTACAGAAAGTTCTGGATGAAAGAAGAATGAAAATAGTTAACTTTATCAAAACTCGTCCTTTGAATTCATGACTTCTTTGGGTAATGTGCAAAAAAAATGGGAAGCAATCATACCCAGCTTCTTTTTCATACGGATGTTTGTTGGCTATCATGAAGAAAAATTTTGCGCAGACTATTTAAATTAAGACATGATAATTTCCTTAAAGATAATTTTGAACTAAAGAGTTGTTTATATGACTTTCAGTGGCTCAGAAAACTGTCATATTTAGCTGACATTTTTATTAGTTTTAAATTGTTTGAATTTATCTTTACAAGGTGACGAAAGTATATTGTTTCATGTGCTTTGATAAAGTAAATGCTGCCATCGCAAAATTAAATTTATGGTAAAGTAATGAAGAAATAGATTCGTTTCCCTATCTTCATGAGTTTATAACAAGTTCCGCTACTAAAATTGATGCTGATACTCTGAAATGCATAACACAGCATTTGGAGTTTGCTGGTGAACTTGAAAAACTATTTCCCCGATTTAAAAAGAGATACTGAATGTATAAGGTATCCATTTATATTAATACAACATCCATGCCAGGAGGATTGTTGCATGCTGAAGAAGAGCAATTATTGGAATTGGCTTCAGACAGATTCTTGAAAAATAAATATGAGGAGTGTACTTTAACATCATTTTGGCTGCAAAGGCAAAATATGTATCCAGTTTTAACAGAAAAAGTTTTGAAATATATTTTGCTTTTTCCAACTTCATATTTATGTGAAGTCGCTTTTTCAGCATTCGTGGACATTAAGTCGAAAAAATGAATAGATTATTGGATGTGGAATCGCATCTCAGATTAAACTTGACCACAAGAGAACTGAATTACAATGAACTGTTATCACAGCAAAAACAATATCATCCTTCTCACTGATGCAAATAAACTTATTAACAAAACTCTGTACAAAAAAAAGAAAGAAAAGAAACATATTTTTAAAAAAATACATTAATTTTTTTATTAGTGGTACACAGCGTTATGAAAAATTTAGAAAGGGTACACAAAAGTCATAAGTTTGACAAACACTGCACTAGATATTAGATCATAAGAGGTGATAGAATTAGCCACAAAAAAAACAATGAGGCATCAACAAATAAATAGCCATTCATGACAGAAAGTATACTTGGTAAAACTATCTGGCAGTTGCTTTATCAAAACATATGGAATAGCTGCAATGGACTTGTCTATTGACCTAGATCTCTTAATCTGTCAGGTCAAGATTTTTTTCCTCCAACTTCTAAAACTTATTTTTTACCCGACATTCATTGAATCATCAGAGGTTATTATCACCAAAATTAGCGTCATAGCTGAAGTTGTTATTTAAATGCCCAAAACTAACTAATGCCTGTGTAATTCGCTATATCAGCCAATGTGAAATCTGCATTATAGCTTATTTAAGCATTTCTTGAAGAGTTTTTATGAATGAAGATTACTGGATCTTTATTATTGACAGTTTATTCTCAAAGTTCACCAAGTAGTCACCCTCAAACAGAAGGACCTCAGACTCCTGACCAAACATTGTAGGATGAAAGTTGCTTGTTTCAGCCTTTAATGTCTGTGACCCCATAAGCAGAATATTTTCGAATGTTCTGCAACAGGACTTATTAATGTATACAAATGTTCTGCAAGCATTGGATTGGGATTGTTCTGCAAGACTACTGGAGGCAAGTGGGCGGAGAGGGGGGATTCGCAGCAAAACGCTGTCACTTATTCAAGATACAAATTGTTCTGCAGGACTACATTTGTTCTGCGACATACGTCACCGTTTTAGGCACTTTCAGCTTCTGGGGCTATGACTACTAATTTTTGTACTTCAAGCATAAGTTAAATTATACAAAAATGAAAGATAGCTAAGAAATCAAGGTATTAATAAACACTCTTTCACTGCACAATATCCTTTAAATCTAAAAGGTTGCTCTAAATTTTCTTCGGCTAAAATCATTCATTATTTTTGTCTATTAACCTGAATCTCAAGGAATGATTACTTAGACTAAATGCTGAAGATTATTAGTTATTCAATGACTTTAATAAAAGCCTTTCAGAAGTTAGGAAATATCTTTTCCTTAAATCATAGTTTATAAATGTAAGTCTTATAACATACAAACTCTCTCACCTTGTTCTGTTCTTGGAGTTACATGCCTTTGATATCCAGATATAATATTATCTATCAAATAAAACTGCCTTCTATATGCATATAATGACTTCAATGCTCTTTTATCAACGTCTATACCAGAACAATTGAAGAGTGTCCCACCTATAATTAAATTGGTTTTAAAAAAGAATTTGAAAAACTGTATAATATTGATAATTTATAAGTATTTAAAATAAACACTTCAAAGAAACAAACTTACACAAGCGATCTATCGAGTTTTTGATGACCAATACTTTTTTCCATCCCCAATTCAACAGACCTTTTGATGTGCAAAACTCGTGAACGGAATCTACAGGAAACAAATAATGAATAATATAAAACAGTCATAAGAAATATTACATGAAAACTTCAAATCAAATAAAACTATCTTTTTAAGAATTAATTTTTTTAATTTTGCAATGTCACTTTTAAAAGCAAAAGAAGCAGTAAAAAATACATTTTATAATCTAAATTTTGCATTGAAAAAAAGTACTAGATTTATAGATTCCGTCGAAATGTTTTAGACACAATTTATACAACACTGAAATGGAAAAAATACTTTATTTAGGGTATAGTTTGATTTTAGCATATATAAGTATTTGTTTGCTTTCAATCATCTCATTGGTAGAGAACTTTAGTTATTTCCAAAATAAATTTTGTTTTGGGGCAATTTTGAAATCCTAATTAAGAAAAAATAGCTCTAAGATACTTATGACTGGTAAACTTGAACTTTTGGTCACTTCAAGTATAAGTCCTATTTTCATAACAACTAAAAATAAATAAACAAACTTATTATGGAAGTTAGAAAGCTTGTTGGAAAAACTGTAAATGCAAAACAAATTGTTGAAATTAAAAATAATTTGAAAAAGTTAAAAATACATTTAGGCTTATTAATGACAATTTTAGTAGTTCCAGTATTAATGCTATAGCCATTAAGCTCCATGATTTCCACGAATTATACAACTTTTTGCTTAATATACTTTACAAATTGTTTTTGAGTGCATCTGTGTTGTCAACACATATCATACCGTAATAGGGTACAGCCATTACCATATGAAATAACAGACCTTCAGTGATAATATACTAATCCTAAATAAAATGCAATTTTTTTTTGAAAAGCAATTTAAATGAAGAACAATTAATTTTGACAATGATAATAAGGAGTTAATTGCAGATTATCAGATATTTGGAATGAGCTATAGTACTAAGCTCTAAAATTAAAATGTTTTATTTATTTATTTTAATAATTATTGCGAAATTTCTGTAGTTTTAGAAAATATTTTTTAAAGAGGTATCAAAGTTTTTTTTGTGATCATGTACCAGTTTCAACAATCTTTATTTTAAAATAGGAAAATAAAGGTTAGATGTTGTTAATAGCTTCAAGCATTTAGGCACTGGTATGAACACAATGCCAGTGACTCAGAACAGAGTCATCAACAGATGTTTTCTTTGGTCTACAAAAATATTTAAAATACAATATTCACCAAAAACAAAACAAAAAAACTCCTTTACATAACTTTGATAAGCCCCATCCCTACATATGCCTCCAAAACATGAACAATGACCTAAAAGGATAAAGAGCTGCTTGCTAGATTTGAAAGAAAAGTATTGAGAAGTATATTTGAAATGCCGACCAGGTGGCCGAGTGGTTAGCGTGTCTGATTGCAGAGCCATTGGCCGCGGGTTTGAATCCTGCTCAGGGCATGGATGTTTCTTTCTTTCTCTGTGTTCTATGTTCCGCCCTATAAACGGGTTTGTGGTTGTATGACGTGGGAGACGCTGCTCCACCGCCGTGGCTTCGCCACAGGTACTCACTGGGTAACGAGAAGAGAGTAGAAGTTCTGGCATTTCTGTGGACAATGGGACAAACCCCAAGTGCCCGCCATTAAAAAGAAAAAAATTTGAAATAATGAAATGCGACAATTATTGATGGAAAAAAAAATTTCTGAAATCCATAAATTATTGCTGTATTAAATTTATTGCTGTA
This sequence comes from Parasteatoda tepidariorum, assembly GCF_043381705.1. Lineage (NCBI taxonomy): Eukaryota > Metazoa > Arthropoda > Arachnida > Araneae > Theridiidae > Parasteatoda > Parasteatoda tepidariorum. The sequence goes on from NC_092208.1 coordinate 80,316,905, forward strand.
AAAAGGCTCCAGTTAAAAAGGTTTAAAAGGGCAGGATGCCTAATAGGATAGGATGATAATCAAAAAACTAAGAAAATCTTCGAGGCCAAACCACCTGGTACCCAGGAAAGATCTCAAAACTATTGTAACAACAAATTGGAAAAACTTAACCAAGAACAGGACATGATGGAACGGAATTCTAAAGAAGACCAGTCCCCATCCAGGGCTGTTGCGCCATTGAAGAAGTGTTAGTTTAAAAAAAATCTATTAATAATTCTAGAGAATTTTTTTTTCTTTCTGTTTTCTGTTGTATGAGATATTTCATTAGATCTTGAATATTATCACCTCACTGATTTTAAACCTGCTATTGGTTTTTCACTCCATGCTAGTTTGATTTAAATGACATTTTTAGTCTATTTTTGGTTGTTGCATAGGAACTTATGCCTGGAAACGTCCTCATACGCCAATAGAGGTGCTTCCCAATTATGAACTGTTGCTCTGTGTGCTTTTGAACAAGTCATAATAAATAAACGCCTCTAGCTACATATGACAAACTATTATTCAAAAGGAAAAACATTTTAAATGGAAACGTCCTGAACAAGTTTAACTGAATTTTTTCTTCATTTTCTCTTTTATGCCCTATTTACATGCACGGACTATATTAATTATTTTTCTTAACCAATATAAGGGGAACCTTCAGCTTAAATGAAACAAGTCAAAGTGTATCCGCAATTTATAATGACACGAATAAGCACTAAAAATATGATCAAACATTAGTTTAAATGAACAAAATAGAACCAACCACTGTATCGCCATTCTTTAAGGCATTTGATGAAGAAAAATGGCAAGTGATATTCTAAAGCAAGTTGCAATATTGACTCTCTTTGTGAAACCTGAAACAAACAAAAAAAATCACAAATACAATGTGTACAATAATTATTGAAACTCTTAAATTAAAATAAACTCATAAAATGGCATAATATAATAAACTATAAAATAAAAAAGTTAAATTTTCAAAATCTGCATTTGTACACATAAATACTGATAAGAGCAATAAAAGAATTTGCATACTAAAGGAGTCTTATCTATTCCTCCATGAGTATCAGACACCAAGCCACATTTAACTAGAGAAGAGAACACCTCTTTAGGACTTATCAAAACTTTGGGACCAAGATCAGCCATTTCAAACAAAAGCTAAAATAAACAGTGAATTATGTCCAAGTTTATATTTATATCGGTTAACAAAAAATACTGTGGTTAGAAAAACTCAAGTCCAATCAAAAGAAATTAAAGGTGTGATCAAATTATAAAACAGGCATTTAAAGAATAAGGCATGCTGTAAAATTGGATAATTTAAAAAGATGCTTTATCAGAGTTTTTTTTTTTTTTTAATGTCAAAAATAAACCATGCATTATAATATTTATTAAATCATATATAATGATAAAACAGTCAATTCTTTGTAGAAAAAAATACTTACATGCTTTTGAAAGCCAAAATAAGTAGTTTTACATAACCCATGATGAGAGAAACTAAGGGTCTCTGGAAAGATAAGAGAAAATTAGACAACTTACAAGAAAGATACCTTTTTATTAAGATAAATAAATAATACATGAAAATAAAATAAAGAACATAGCTGCTAACACAAAGAAAAAAAAAACCTAGTAAATTTTAACAAACAATATAAATTTTATGCTAATAAATATGTAAGACTTAAAATATTTTAGACACAGAAAAATTTGGGACTTTTAGAACCAAAAATTTAAATTAAGTACAATATTTTCTATTTATGATTGATAATGGACTTTATAATATAAAATGCTTTAATTATGTTTATTTCATTTCAGTATTTACTTTGAATAAAACTGAGATAGTTTTAATCTACCTTTCCATAATTTGAAAACAGAGTTTTGAATAAAAAAATAAGTTAACATTAAAAAAAGAAAAGCTTAAAAACTTATTTATATACTCAAGCAAGTAATAAATTATGTAAATATATTAAAATGATAAGGAATTTCACAATTTTATGAATTTTCTACATTTTTGTATTTATTTTGCACATTTTGTATTTTATTTTAAACATTTTTGTATGCTTACTCCATTATTTAGCAGCAGTATTTATTTATATACTCAAACAAGCAATTAATTGAGTAAACATACTAAAATGATAAGGACTTTCACAATTTCAGGAATTTTTTTTTTAAAAATAGAAAATTATTTTATACATTTTTGAATTTATTTTGAATTAAACTGAGATAGTTTCAAAATATTCTTTAATAATTTGAAAATAGGGGTTTAAATAAAAATAAATATTAAAACATTAAAAAAAGAAAAGCTTAAAAATTAATATTCAACCAGGAACCCATGAAGAACTCAAAAAATCAAGTAGAGATGACAGTCATGAAAAAATTTGGGAAGAGTTTGCAAAAAAACTAATACTTACGGAATCCTAAGGAAGAAGGATAGAAAAATTCTTCTGACACTTGCAGGGATTTAAATTTTTTTATGCTTTGGGGAACAGTGAATACACCCTACATAAACAAGTAATAATAAAACATTACATAGTATGACAACAAGTATACAACTAGATTTTCCTGACATTTAATAAAGCAGTTTTCAGAGAATTTAAAAAAAAAAATTTAAATTATTAACTCAGCGAAAACAGTTGGCAGAAACAACAGAAACATAGCAATTATTGAAAACATAGCAATTATTTAACAATTGAAAACATAGCAATTATTTAACAATTGAAAACATAGCAATTATTTAATCTATTACAAAGTACAATGTAACCAAACAAGTGCAGGAAGTTTAAACTTTCTATTTAATCTTAAAGTCTACATCAATCATGTATGGAACAGCATGTCTGTGTAAAACGATTTAACAATTGATAAAAGGTAATAATAATATTTAACAGCAAATAAAATACTTAATACTTCTAAATAAAATAATTAATAATGTTATTCAATTATAACAAATTAATGACTGAATAAATGAAATTTTGTTAATTAAAATCAAGCATTAATGAATAGTATAGATATAAATGAACAGTAAAGACAGAAAACCAATTTGCTTGTTACATTATCCATAATAAAACTATTCATAATAAAACTAAATGGATGTAATTAAAATACATGCATTAAAAATAAAACAGCATATTATTAGATATACAACAAATGAAAATTATAATTTTTAAAGTTACATTAGATTTTTTTTTTCCATTTCTTCATACTTTTTTTTCTTCTTAATATTTTGAACACCAATCTATACTTAAGTGAAAAACAATGTGAATACAGAACAAATAAATTTCAGAAATGGACATACTATAGTTTTGGTTCCCTAAAACAAGAATCTTCCTCAATAACCAAACACCAAATGGCATAAGTAAAGAGATAAAGACATGCCAAGTTGGTTCAACCAGTCACGACTGAGGAACAAGTTTGCACAGGATAAGGATACAGGATAATATGTAATTAGTGAACAGTCCCAAAGTTCGAGGATTATGGTACTGATCTATAAAGAGTGTGAGAAAGTCATTGGCTTGCAAGTGACGAAGACAATGGTGCTTTACCAACAATGAAATTAACAAGAGAAATAAAATTTTCCTTTGCTTTTAGGTGAAAAAATTGGTAATGTCTAGTTGGTCCCCGTTGTTAGTAAAAATTCAAGAGATTTTTCAACTCGATTTCAGATGGCAGATAATGAAGCCTAAAACTGAGAATCTTTAGCAAAATACAGCAAAGTTGCTCATGAGAATGCAAGAGTCCTTCCCACCGAATCTAGCTCAGTCTACGCACACACAGACTGCATGTATTTCATCAAACATTTAAAATGTTTGGTGCTTAAATATGCTACAAACAGATGGTATGCCGAAATGAATTGTGAAAACATTGAATAACCAATGTGAAAAACGCGCATTTTGCATAATTCGTGGCAAAAATTGATATGGTAAAGAAAAAAATCTCATTTTGGAAAAGGGAAAATTAAGCACTTTTTAAAAACATCCAATGAAAATCTTCAATGGCTTTTAAAAACGAAAATAAGCACTTTTCAAAAAGGCTACGCACTATATGCTTATAGATCTTTTGTCATATTTTTTTATGTGGTTTCATACACAAAATTATGAAATAACTGTTTCACTGTATCATTAAATAAAAATTATCATATTAAAATAGAAAGATAAAAAAAAAAACGACAGTTGAACCTCAATATTAAAATAAGAAGGGAGACACTTAAGATTTCATGCCATTGAAAATTTGGATATTGAGAAACAAATTTTTTTCAATTTAGTCAAAATAACAAAATGATAACTGTACTGGTGGTTCAAAAGTTGCATAACATATATTTACTTTTAAAAAATATATATTTTTAACACTGTCAGTAATGCTGTTTTCTCATTTGATTTTAGGTTTTGTTAAAATTTCACCATTTTGTCATTTTCTTTATTTAATATAGCTTCAGATGCCTGGACCTTTTTCTTAATATTTTTGATTTCACACAATCACCCCTTACTGAAATATTTTTGTTAACAATAATTACTTTCTCTTAAAAATCAGTTTCTTTTGGATCCACCAAAATTGCAAAGTTCTTTCCTATTTTATGAGCAGGTATCTATACACATATATTTAAACTTACAATCAAGAATAAAAAATATGAATTCAACTGTAGAAATTTCTTTCTTTATTTGGATTTCAAGAAATGATACATTAAATTGGTCAAGAAAAAAATTTTTTTTTTAATTGGAATTCATTTTATAGAAGTTTGTGACATTAAAATTTGGCTGTGTTTATTTAAAAAGTTAAATTTTCTGCTCTTGTTAGGATACCCTTTATAAATAAATGTACAATAAACAGTCACAAGTAATAAAAATTTAAAAATATATTAAACATTACTCACTAGAAGCTCTTTTTTACCCAGAACTCTTTTGGTTTCTTCAAGAGAAAATATACCAATATATGGACTTAAGGAGGAAGGGTCACACCTGAATACAAATGGAAATCATTACAATAATTAGAAATAAATGTTCAGTAAAAATATCATTACATTTGTACAAAATATAATTAAGCAAATACATATTAACTCCTAAAGCACAGACAACCTAAGTCTAGATGAGTATTCCTACTTAAGACTTGGTACAGAATGCAGGTAAGTTCTTACCTAACCGTAATCTTTTCTCGCTATGCAGTCCTGCACTTAGCTGTTTAGATTGCTACACACAGATAGTACTGCTTTATAGAATATTGACAAATTTAAGTAATTAATCTTACAAAATATCTTTAAAATTTACTATTATTAAATGTTTTAACCATTATGGAGACATTTTCAGATTTAATTTTGGGATACAACAGTACTCACGAGTATTGGACATTTTAATTGACCAAGAATGATCACAAAACAGCATGGAAAAAAAAATTATACACACAGAATGGTTTTTATCTCTTTTTACAACGCATAGTCTCACTCTTAATTTTCTCCATTGCCACACACAAATAACACTGAATTTGAGTAATTAATCTAACAAGATTTTTTCTTAAATGTTATATCCATTATATATTGAGACATTTTCAAAATTAATTTAGAGCACTACAGTACACATGAGTATTGGACATTATTTTTATTGAATAAAACAAAGTGAACAAAAAAAAATATAAGCTGTAAAAATTTCATAATATTTTTTCTTGGACTTATATTCCTTTTTTATGAGACACAATGTACAATGTATTGCCGGAACCAATAGTTTATTACACTTCATTACCAACTACCTTAGTATACAAGTAATGGGTCATTTTCCCGCCAAAGCAATGTAGCAAGTTTATGGCATTCTGGCAAGACCTCTTTTAATTTTCTGTTTTAATATTTAGTTAATTTTTTATAACTGGTATAGAAAGATGCTCTGACCAATTAGGGTCAATTAATTATGCAAATACGTTAGCAGCAATTTATTACTTAACTAAGTTGTTATGCTTATAACCTCCTAATAGATAAACGTTAACGCTAAACTATTTGAGCTGAGATTGTGTAAATATCTGCATTCAAAATAAATGCTGTTAAAAAATTTATCATCGCCAAATTTGTATTTAAACTTAGCCTATACTTTCTATTTTCATCTTAAAACAAGAGTGCAAATATTCTCTCTTTTTACTATAAATAAACAATTTCGTGAAGAATGCAAATGTTTTTAAAACAAAATTTCCATTTCAATGCAAAATGAGTTTTAATGCAGTACCAACAATATTTTTTGTCATTTTCCATCAAAATAAAAATTCATATAAAATATATATTTAGAAATTGAAAAATTCTAATTTGCATTTAAAGTAAAATGAACAAACTACATTGAGCAAAAATGTTCTTCAAGTTCGTAAAAATTGTGAAGTGTATTTTACTATTCTTTAAAATTTTTAATTTTTCATTGTAGTTCAATTTTCTGAAAGGAATATTTAAAATATTGATAAAAGAATTATTATATAAAGAATGACATCATGTTAAAATTATAAATTAAATTGATCGAAAAATCAACAGTTAAATGATTAACAACAGTTAGCGTTAAACTTGCCAAAATTTGAAGAAATTTGGAGCAGGCACCAAAAGCTATGTGTTGCAAAATAGACATATTGTATAGCAAACATATCACATGAAGTTACAGTTAAAAAAAATATTTTGTTGCTTTTAAATAAATGAAGTAAACAGCTAGCTTTAAACAAAATTTAACAAAACTTTTATAACAAAAAATTGAAGAAAATATTTTTTAATAGTGCTGGTTTTGATAAAAACTTAAAAGAAATTAAAATAATAAATATGTAAAATTAATAAATATTTATTCAAAAAAAATTAAAAGCAGTTGTTTGTTACCTAAAACTGCATGGCATTTGAGCTTGATACCATTGATTTAAATCAAACACAGCAAAATGATAGGATGATGGATAACTTCCAATTTGGTTCCATACTTCCCAGGTAATGAAGCACAAGCTCATTTCCTCTGCTGCTTCACAACCTATTAAATAATTCCTTTTCAGAACAAAAGTATGTATAAACATTATATATACTTTTAGACTCGAAATAAATTTTAAAGCTATGACAAATGAAGTTTTTCCCATAACAAAATTATTCAAAAAATGTAAACAAAACATTGCTGTTGTTAGAAAATTTATATATAACTATATTGCATATTTGGTATTAAATTTTTTTAAGATTATTTGGAATATGGCAAAATATGCAAAAAGTGAAATTAACATTAAGGGGTCCACATTTTAGATCACTAACGAGACTCTCACGATCTATGAAAACCACATTTCCCAGATTGTTGTCAACCCTATATTTTAGGGGTCAGAAATGCAAATTGGTCAAAAATAAAGGTACGTATATTCAGAGAAATATGTTTTTTGTGGCTGATTTCATAACTGCACAACTTAATTAGCATATTTGAGACCCCCCCCCTCAAAGTATTAAAATTTAGCCCTAGAACCTGAAGATCCAAAAATTAGATAAAAAATTACTCAGGGTGGTCCTTTTTTTTGGTGCACTGTATTTTTATTATTAAATGATTTTCGAAAGAAAAAAATATGGGAAAAAGTAATTGTCTGTTTATTTAATTTAAGTCGCCACTTTTTGTTGACTTGCCATATGGCGAATGGTGAGGGGTTATTTTAAGGTCCAGCTGAAATACAGCAGTAAAGGATCATGAAGTGTTAAGTAGATGCTATATTGCAAGAGAAAATTTTCACGACAAATTAATTCTGCATTAATAATCTAAAAATATAATTACATTATATATAAGTATTTATCTACATTAATAATTTAAAAATATAAGCTTAAGGAAAAGTGAGTTCATGTATACTGAGAACAGATTTTTCTTCTTTCAAAATATCAAAATCGAAACAAAATATGGCAAAAATACTAAATGGGGAAGTAACATTGCCATGATTAGTTAGCATTTGAAAAATAGAATACAGCATTTGAAACTTTATGGTTTATTTCCGGTTTACATGATTTCACTTTTTCCAGACTTAAAATTTTAAATTATTAATGTAGTAATTCCTCTTAAACATATGGGAATATTTCTGATATCTTTTTTTTGTTGTAATATTACGTGGATGTTTTCTGAAACCACAAAAACCGCATAGAAATTGTATTTTAAATTTAATATTTTAATTTAACTTAAAATTATATTATATGAATAAAAACATATTGCAATAAATATTATGTTTAAACTTTTCTGCAGTCCTTTCTAGTTTTAATCACCAAAAAGTTCTTTATATCTCTTCACAATAAAGAAATAGTTCATATTTTTCGTGACAAAATGGTGAGTGAAAATTTCAGCCTAACTAGCAACTTTTTAAAACTAAAATTTATACCCTGATAAACATTTGATCATAGAATTATGCTTTTTATGGTTGAGTAATAAAAAATTCTTATTTTATGGTTGAGTAATAAAAACACGGTTCCCACCCAATTTGCAGAAAAAAAATTCCCTGACTTTTCCAGGTAAATTTCAATGAAAATTGAAACCATATTTTTATCAGAAAGCCTTGATTCTTTTATTTGTTACGTGAAATATTAGATGTTCTGTGTAAAAAACTATTATTAAAAGAGGATGTGAACATTTCAGTTTGACTAAAATGTGAAATTTTTACAACAAATAATTGTAATAGATGTAAGAATTATTTAACTCTAATATTAATAACTGATTAGTTTTACAGACAATTTTAAGACAGGCCATTTTTCAGGTATAATATAGGAATATTCCAAGTTTTTGTAAAAAACATTGTAGCTTTCCCTGACCATTGCCTGATTTTTGGAGTTCAAATAAAATTCCCTGACAATTCCAGGTTTTCCCTGTTCTCCCTGACCCATGGGAACCCTGGAAAAAGACTATTTGTCACCCATTTTAACTATTCTTCCAATTGTAGATTTCTTATGGTATTGTCTACTCAAAAAAAGTGGATGAGTCAAAAGAACGCATAGTTAAGACAGAATTAAAATTCTACTTTTAAATAAGTGAATCATAGAATAAAGAAACATTTTGAGAAAAAAAATCACAATAATTAATTATTTTTAACAAGTAAAATTTTAGTCATGAGTCTACAATCAGGTTTTGGATTAATTCTTTTGCAATACAGTGCTGGGAAAAACTTTAAAACCGAGCAAAAAGTGACCAATTATGAAACCAAACACTACTACTATGGCAGAATATGCACATTTATTTTCCAATTCCAAATGTAGAGGATAATTGCTTTGCATGAAAATTTTATTTTTATTCCACATATTATTTAAATCATGGCAAAGTTAACATGATCATTAAAAAACAAATACTAATTACATTAAAGTCGACACTAATTACGTTGTCAGGCATAATACATGCATATAAGCTGTTTTTTCCAATACAAGAAGCTATTACAAGTTGTATAAAAGCAGATTTTAGCGGTCTGTCCAAGCAATACAATGCCAATAGGAACTCATTTAACAGAATGCAAACAAGGTAGAATTTCAGCGTTCAAAGAAATGGGCTTGAGTGGTTCTCAAATTGCAAAAATAAAATAGGAAGGTCCAAGGGTCCAGTGAATAGCTACCTCAGGAATCCTGAAAGATAAGGCAGTAAACAGAGAATTGGAAGGGGGGGGGATTCATCAAGTAGAGAAAGACGAAGCTTGCTTGTCACTGTAAGATGTCATCTGCACAATTAAAAAATGAAATTCAGTTACCATGCAGCAGCCGCACGGTTAGAAACTATTTCAGTAATAATCCGAACATTCAATTTAAAAATAAAAGAAAATCTTCGCCTACTAAACTAAACAAATATGCATTTGCAAAGAAACATTATAAGAAAGATAAGAATTAGAGTGACGTGATATTTTCTGATGAAAATTTCAATTTGGATGGACCAGATGACTGTCAATATTTTTGGTACGGCCTACAAACAGAAGCACACCTATTTACCGACCATTCAATTTGATAGTGTGCTCATTAAGATTTAAGCTGTTTTTCCAACAGGTGGTACAACTCCAATTACATTCATACAAGCTTAAAATTAATTCAATTATGAATCAAGATATATTGGAAAGAAATTTATTGCCTGTTGCTCCTTTTATAACATCCAGAGACTGAACCTTCCAGCAAGACAATGCGGCAGTTCATACTTCATATTCAACAAAATCCAGGGAGAAAGCAAATGAGGTTAAATCTCTCGGCTGGTCATCTCGTAGTCCAGATCTGTGTCCGTTAGAAAAAGCATAAGAGGCATTTAAGTAAGAGACGTTTACAAATCTCGGATTTGATTGATGAGACATTTACAGAGTCGGATTTGATTGATGCGATCAATATGTCTTGGAACCAGATTATGAGATTGATAAATGTAATCAAAAACAAAGGATCTGACATTGTGTGTGCGATTATTAATATAATAACTGTGCAGATTTTTAAACTTTTCCAACTTACTTTGCGTTGAAATCTTATTATGACACATAAAGTAATGCTTTTTGCTAGTAATTTACTTTTGCTTTTATTATGTCACAATCTATGGCTATATTATAAAATAAAACCATATAAGTCCTTTCTTCTATCGTTTTATCACTTTTTTCAGTGACTATACTTTTTTCCAGGACTGTTTTATTCTTGTCTTGAATTAGAAACTCAAATTTTTGTTTCCCTTGAAATGTATTGCCTCTTTAATTATCCTACAGTAAATCTTAATTAATAATCGAAGTCTATAAATTATAATTCAGAGTAATTAATTTCTAAAAAAAAATAGTAAGAAATTAAATAAAATAAACTTACTTTCATTTCCTGAGATATTTTCATGAGAATGTGATAAATCTTTCTGACTTACAACCTGGCAAGACAAAAGCCGACTATTCATAGAGGGATTGATGAGTGAGTTATGATACACATCATTTGTAAAAGGCAGTTCAAATCTTTTACTACATACTTGTAGCTCCTATAATTCACAATGTGCAATCATAAGATTAAAGAGCACTTGGTTAAAAAAAAATGGACAACTTAGAATGCTTTGAAAACAGGGCTCGAAAAACCTCAGAAATTTTACCCGTCCCCGAGGACGGCTTGTCCAACAATGTACCCGTCCTCCTTTGAAACTAACCCGTAGCTTCTAAATAAATTAAAATATAATTTTCTCTCATTTATTACAAACATTTATATAAATTGCACAATGAATTAGTAGTTACTAGGATTACAAATACTAGGATTACATTATACAGTAATAAAAGAAATACTAGGTTGCTAATAGTAACCTAGTAATTCTTTCATGAAATGATTTACTTCTTTTATGAAATAATTTAAATGACAAAGGTCAAATTATCTGGAATGTCAACTTATCCGAGTGTACAGTGTTTTTTTAATGAATCAAATGTGACGTTTGCTAGTTCCACAATCAGGCCAATGATTTACAGAGGTTTCTGCACAGAAATCTGAAAAGGGTTTTCCATTTAGGTAGATGTTCATAATTGCACTTAACGCTTCTTGTTTCACACCAGTATGTAATGTGTTTTTTTTTTCTTTCTTTTTTTTGTAAGTTCATCGGTGAAAAGCCCCTTTCGACCGCTGCAGTACACCCAGACAGAGAAAACATCAATTCCACCATGCGCAGAATGTTCCTGTATTTCTAGATTAGAGATTCGTTTTAGAAGTGAGGGGCTAGACTCTTGTAAGATAACAAAACTTGAAAATATATCACAACCATTAACGGGAAACTGGCCGTCCGCGCGGACGTCGGATTCGAGAAACTCGTTGTCCGCTGGGAATTTTTGACTACCGAGGACGGGCGGACGGGCTGTTTTTCGAGCCCTGTTTGAAAACTTTTATAACACAGAAGTCAAAATATATGTTAGCCATAAAATAATGGATAATTGAAAAATTATAATTAAAAACAAACATTTTTGATGAAAAAAATTAAAATTTGATCAAATTTCAATTTAATGTAGGACAAATATTTTAAAATTAGTTTACTAATACAGGATAAAAATTAAAATTAGTTCATTCAATTACATGTTACATACCAGAATAAATATTTATTTAGAAAAATGATAAATATCAATAAAAAGGCATAAGTGACTTATTTGATTGAAGTAATATGCAGTGGCCAAAATACTATGGATAAAAAGTTAATGGTCAGATGACTACTTCACATTTTTCCAATCTATTTAGGAAGAAGGAGTTTACTAGCCATATACTTTTGAAAAAGCACATTCCATAGGTAATTTGAGATATTTACTCACTGTATAAAGAGCACCAAATGCTTTAACATATTCTCGCTGATGAAATGCCATGGAATACATAGTTGCACTGGACACAGATTCAGGACTGTAATCAAAATAACAAGCATAATAAGTAAATTTATGTTTACAGTAAATTAAAAGTAATTTCATTTATTCAACAAAAAAATTTTTTAAGAAATGAGATTGGAGAAAAAAAAAACCTTATTCTGATCAAATGCATACAAAACCCACAACCCCCGTGGTGACACAACGACGTTGTCGCAGAACGTTACTGAGTTTCATTCAATTTTTTTAATATAGCAAGGTGTGTAGCCAAATTATTCAACAAAAAATAAGCACTTTTCAAGCACTCAAAAAATTTTTTAAGCACTTTAAAAAAATTTCATAATTAGGCAGGGTTGTAAAGTTTTTGACAATTGACAGTTTTATATTGTTTTAACCGACATGTCAAAGAAAAAAAAAACTTTCGGCCTTGTTTTTTGAAAATTATGAAATTTTGAATCATGTAAAACGAATTTCCTACGCTACGACTGACAATACACCAAAATAGATAGGGATTGAATTAATTGTGAAAACGTTGAATAGAATAATGTGAACTGTGTCTTTTTGCATAATTCGTAGTGAAAATCGACATGGTAAAGGAAAAATCTCATTTTGAAAAAGGGAAAATTAAGCACTTTTTAAAAACACCCATTGAAAAAAGCACCTTTAAGGGCTTTTAAAAAACGAAAATAGAAAATAAGCATCTTTAAGCACTTTTTAAAAACGCTACGCACCCTGTATAGTTATTACTGTTGATTTTCATATAGTTTTTAAATCTTATTTTTTTACCATGATATTATTTATTACAACAATTGAATCTTGAAATAAAAACATTCATTTAGTAACCAATTTACAAAGAGTCTGATTCGCATGACTTTGCCGCAATCTTTGTTTTTCAGTAGTTATAAATTCGGATTTCAAGATTTTTTAATAAATTTTCGTTTTAGTGCAATGATGATTTACAACATGAAAAACAGGAAATAATTGGTGCGTTTTCCTCCTACAAAATGCAAAATATTAGAATAAAAAAATTTTACATATTAAAAAAAAAAAGTTTTATCATTTTATTTTAAGCGCAATTTTTTTCTTTTTTTTTTTTTTAAGTTGACGTTTTTGTTACTTTAAATCAATAACATGTATATTTGTTGTAAGTACATGTATGTTGTAAGTATCCTGCAGAAAGATATTAGTATTAGAAAGGTTTGTTGTAGAAAGTCAAAAAATTTCTGCCACAGGGCACACAACAAAATACATTAATGTCTAGATCGGAAGTCGTCATGCAGTGATCTTCAGAGGAAGGCATTGGTTCACATTGGGCTGTCTGGCTAACTATGATGATGTTGAGATTGGATTAATGTGATCCTCATTTTTTCATTAAATAATATTCACAGTTAAATTGCAATAAAAAAATTATAAAACTTATAAAAATTTATTAATTTTTGTAATTTTGAATAGGTATAATTTTCTATCTTAAATAACAAAAATAACACAAATATAGTATGCAAGAAATGACCGACGCATACTTTTTAATTGAATTACACTGGGAGAAAATATTCATTTAAAAAAATCTAAAAATAGTACAAAAACTTAAAAACTATGAATAAAAAGGAACATGTCTTTAAAATTTCAGAATAATGCAAAAAACAATTAAATGCAAATTACTTATAGTTATTCTTCAAAAATTAAACTGAATAAAATCGGTGAGAAGTAAAAATAAGTACAGTGCCCGCCGCTAATAAAATCAGCCGCTTTATAAAATCAAATCGGCAAGAACCGAATTGTTACAACATTAATACATGTTAAAAACATCCTTTAATAAAATCAATGCCGCCGATTTTTAAAACCAAAATTTTGACTACATAATAAATCAAAAGTGCAATATTTCAGTTTTTTTTGTTCTTATTTATAAAATTTTATTTTTTCGAAGTTTAAAGATTTTTTTAGAAGGAGCAACAGTTACTCACATAACTGTGAAACAGGTGTGGTTAGCACTTTCCTGCGATATACATAGTGTAAGAGTTAAGGAAAAATGTGGGTGGTAAGCAACAGGGGGTCGAATTCTTATCTTACTTTTTATTGAATGAACCATAGAAGGGAGAGAAGTTTCTTTTGAGTTCTATCTTAACAGAGAACATGAATAGATTTCCAAAAACTGTCTGTGCCCATGTTCCATATTGTTTAAGCCGTTTGAGTAAATTATAGTTAGAGTTAGAGCACATATCATTTTTAAGTTCGTTTGGTGTTAAATTTTATCAGCATGCTGAAAAGGAAGGATTTGAGTCTCAAAGATAAATTCGAAGTGCTGCAAAACTATGATAAGCTTCCTAAATGTAGTCAACGTGAAGCTTCAATTAAATTACGGATTTCCCAAACTGCTCTTTTCAACATTCTGAAACAAAGGATAAATATTTCCGAGGAAATAAAAAAGAATGGAAATCTGTCAAGAAATCGTAAGCGTGAAGGAAAATCGGAGGAAATTAAAAAGGCTCTGTTAGAATGGTTTTAAAATGCATGCGAACAAAGAATTCCAATTTCCTGTGGAATTTTATTTCACAAAGCGCAGGACTTTGCTAACTTATTTGGTGATTCTGATTTTAAAACTACAGATGGGAGGCTAACCCGATGGAAAGACCGCAACAACATTGTCCATTGTAAATTGCAGGGTGAAAAGCAAGATGCTGATTTTAGCTCTTCCTCCGATTGGGAAAACAACATGTGGCCAACACTCATCAAAAACTATAAACCAGAGAAAATTTTCAACACAGATGAAACAGGATTAATTTTCCAAGCACTTCCTGAACACACACTGCTGTTTAAAAATGAATCGACTGGTGGATGTAAAAAAATAAAGGAAAGACTAATCGTGCTGCTAACATGCAACATGACAGGAACTGTGAAAAAAAATACTTTAGTGATAGGAAAGAGTTAAAAACCTCCATATTTTAAAGGAGTGAAACACCTGCCCACCAGTTATGCCAACAGCTATAACCCATGGATGACATTCAGCATCTTCACAAAATTTCTTCTTGAATGGGACAAGGAGCTGAAAAATGAAAAGGTCGTCTTACTTTTAGACAATTGTTGTGCGCACCCTGCTGATGAGGACTTGCGTTTGAAAAACATTAAATTAGTGCTTTTGCCACCCAACACTACAGCTATTACTCAACCCCTTGATCAGGGAATCATAAGATCATTCAAGTTTCATTACAGAAAAATGGTTGTTCAAAAAATCATTAGTGACATAGACTGTGACAGCTCTTCTGAACTCTTAACTGCAAACAAACTATCGAAATCTCTTACTACTTTGGAATCAATGCATTTGATTTGTAACTCATAGGACATTGTTTCAACCCAAACAATATCAAATTGCCTTAAAAGGTGTGAATTAAGCACTGGCGATGGAGCTGATAACTGTTTCGAAAAAATGCTCAGCAATGAAGAAATTTAAATGGACAAGAATGTTTCACGTTACGTAGCTATTGACAATAACCTGAAAGCATCAGGAGAAAAATCTGATTCTGAAATTGTTACAGACATCAAAAATTGCAAAGTTATTTCCAATCAAGAAAGAGGAATCAGACTCAAAAGATGAAATAAACTCATTAGTGCCATCTTCAATGGAAGTCAGAAAAGCACTTAATGTATTGCGCCAAGCTTTAGAACAAAGAGGAGGAAATAACGAAAACTATAAAAACTTTTATAAGCTCTAAAATGATGAAACTCAAGCAACCATTGATCGGTTTTTTGCAAAAATTTTGTAAATTTAATCTTACGTAGGGTTTCACTTTATTAAAATAATTAAATTAGTTAAAATAAAGCATTAATGTTGTCATTATTTCAGCTTTTAAAGTGTGTGCATTTAGAATATATCGTAAAAATTAGATTTTTTTTTTTCAAATGTTGAATCGCCTCTTAATAAAATCAGAAAGAGCATAAAACGAAAGTGATTTTAATAAATGGCNATCCCTTACGATTTTGGAATCAATGCATTTGATTCGTAACTCATGGGACATTGTTTCAACCCAAACAATATCAAATTGCTTTAAAAGGTGTGAATTAAGCACTGGCGATGGAGCTGATAACTGTTTTGAAGAAATGCTCAGCAATGAAGAAATTTAAATGGACAAGAATTTTTCACGTTACGTAGCTATTGACAATAACCTGCAAGCATCAGGAGAAAAATCTGATTCTGAAATTGTTACAGACATCAAAAATTGCAAAGTTATTTCCAATCAAGAAATGGAGGAATCAGACTCAAAAGATGAAATAAACTCATCAGTGCCATCTTCAATGGATATCAGAAAAGCACTTAATGTATTGCGCCAAGCTTTAGAACAAAGAGGAGGAAATAACAAAAACTATAAAAACTTCTATAAACTCTAAAATGATGTTGAAAAGTTAATTTTAAATACTGCAACTCAAGCTACCATTGATCGGTTTTTTGCAAAAATTTTGTAAATTTAATCTTACGTAGGGTTTCACTTTATTAAAATAATTAAATTAGTTAAAATAAAGCATTAATGTTGTCATTATTTCAGCTTTTAAATTGTGTGCATTTAGAATATATCTTAAAAATTAGATTTTTTTTCAAATGTTGAATCGCCTCTTAATAAAATCAGCAGCTTAATAAAATCAAAAACAGCATAAAACGAAAGTGATTTTAATAATTAATTTTGATGGCGGGCACTGTACCTACCTATGACAAATAAGATGCGTCATAGTTAAGTTTATGTTTTTAAGAAAGATAAATGTATATCCGTTAAAATTCCAAAACTTACGGTTTATCTTCTTCTGCGCTGTGACCTTTAAAAACCCAAAGATAACAAAAATGCCTTGGATCATTTTCTGGTTCTTGAAAAGCAAAGTTGACAACTGGTTGATTTTGAGACTCATTAGAAATGGTAAATCTAAAATAAAGAAAAAATTAAAAAAATAGCCATTGAAAAATTAGCCTTTGAATAAAAAATGAAAGGAGCATGAAAGTAAATAAGACATTTTATGCTAAGCTTTTTATAAAATAAAATAAATTTAATAGAAATAAGATTTAAATGCCAATTCGTTTAAAAAATCATAAAATTTAGTAATATCTTGTGCACAAAATATAAAATAAAAATTTCGGATAGAAAAGCTTTACTAAAATATACCTTCCGTAAAAATTGAAATGATTCCGTGAAAATTGATTGGTTTGAAATTCTTTCAAAGATTGTAGCTTACATTATCCATATTTCAATTGATATATTTTATGCCTAATCCCATTTCCATCAACATAGCCAAATTTTTCAACAAAAAATAAGCACTTTTTAAGCACTCAAAAAATATTTTTAAGCACTTTGAAAAATATCATAATTAGACAGGGCTGGCAAGTTTTTGACAATTGATGGTTTTATCCTGCCTTATTTACAGTGACGAAGACGATAGCATGACACAAACAATCAAATTAACAAGAGAAATGAAATTTTCCATCGTTAATAAAGAAAAAAATTTGATAATGTTTAGTTGGTCCCCATAATCAGCAAAAATTCGAGAGATTTTTCGATTCAACTACAGAGAGCGGAAAATGAAGTCTGAAATTGAGAACCTCTTGCAAAATGCAGTAGAGTTGCACATGACAGTCAAAAATCCTTACCACTGAATCCAACTCAGTATACGCAAGTGCGGACCTGCAAGTATTTCATCAAAAATGTAAAACAAATGGTGTTTTCATACACTACAGATCGGCGGTAAGCGGAACTAGATTGGGGTTGAATTAATTGTGAAAACATTGAATAGGGCAATGTTTTTTTTGCATAATTTGTGGCGAAAATCAACAAGGTAAATAAAAAGATCACATTTCGGAAAGGGAAAATTAAGCACATTTTAAAAACATCCATGGAAAAAAGCACCTTTAAGGGCTTTTAAATAACAAAAATCGAAAATAAGCACCTTTAAGCACTTTTTAAAAACGCTACTATTAAGTATAAGTTTATTAAAAAAATCAGATTTTATTCGTACAAAATTTACAGACAAAAAATGCTTTTAAAAACAACTAAAAAAATTGAATAAATTTTGGTTTATCCTTAAATTTTAGGAAAATTTTTATTTTTCAATAAAAGAGATATTAAGATGTAGATAGATTATTGTTACATTTAAGGCAATTTCAGTTTCATATATAATGTATTATTATATTTCAATGTAATACAGATTTATTTATTAACACCAGTAGAAAACTTACAGTAGAGTTAAATGATGCAGCTCCCAAAGTTGAATCTCACCAAATTCAAATCCAACAGCAACAGTGGCCAAAGATTTGAAATATTTAAGAGCTGTTACAGAAATATCCTCTGAAAATATTTAAAAAAATATATTAACATTAGACATTAAAAGTCATCATATTTAGCAACAATCTAAAACAAATTAGTTAATAAAAATCGTCGGCATATGAAATCATTGAGAATCATATGTTCGAACTGCTCTTTACTTTTAGTATTGTATTCTTTTCATCAACACAAATCTTTAATAATTTTTTTTAATTCCGATGGTGGGTACAAAAGACAATTTGGACACCAGAAAACAAATAACAGGANGAAGCAGTTAGGAGGGAGAAAAGGAGAATAACCAATCAACTGGTTTACACGTGAACGTGCCGTTACTATGGTTACGAGGATAAGCCACTTATAAGGGGTGTGTGGTTACCGTGTTGCTTTGGAATAGATCGGAAAACTCCTGTCATTTTTTCTGTTTTCCCCCTTTACAAATGGTTTTACTCTAGCTCCGTAGCAGCTGATAATCGCGGAATTTTACCGATGCGCTAATCGTGCAACGCTAAAAACGGGGGATCCGTATAAATTTCAGGTTAATCCGTAGGCCCGTAAAATTAGACGTAAATCCGTACATTTTACGGATAATCCGTAAAAGTTGGCAAGTATGCACATACCTATGATGACCTGGAGAAGTAATTAAAATTTACAAATATGTCTTTCTTTCTTGAGTGTATGATTATAACAACTATTTACTGATAAAAAAATGAATATTAATCATGAATATAAGCTCACAAAGTATCTCTGTGGCTCTCCCTTACAAACAAATAAAATAAACTGTGTTTTTTAAGTTCCCCCTTTGAAAATTTGATTTCCAGAAACTTCTGTGATCAATGATTTTTTCAAACGTCTGGACCTTCGATCTCCGGAAACTTCCGGATCACTGTTAGCGAAAAATACGGAAATCCAGATTTTTTCCGCAGCACAATCAGCCCTGTAAAAAGAAGAAGAAAAAAGTTCCTAGCTTCCCAGTAATGTTCACATAAACACTTGGAGAACCCAACACTCAAGGTGAGTACAGCTTCTAAGTTCCTGAAGGTTACAGAGCAAGAAGCAGGGGTCATCAAATACATTTAATTGATGAAAATGTTTAGCATTTCATTTTTTGTCAAACAAAAACCTTAAGAGGGATTGACAATTCTTAAAGACTACTAAATACGAGGCTCTAGAGGCAAGGCGGATTTTGAGCTTGATAAAATGACTACTCTCGAAAAGTGATCCATATTGCTTAAAAGTTGAGAGAGTACAATTTGTATGGCTTCGATCTCACCATCCAAAAGCTGATCTAAATAGCTGCTCAATAGCTTTCATTCTGCAAACTGAATATTGAGTACACCAAACAATCATATTTCCTTTTTTTGAACCAAAAAAAAATTAATGAATACATAAAATGAATGTATAAATATAAATTATCATTTAACAATTAATTTTTAAGAATGAAAAATTACATTTTTCAAATATAATGCATACCATTAGCATATCTACTAAGAGTACTACTCCCATTTCGTAACTCAAACTTTCCAGAACGATCACTCTTATCTGAAATAATAAACAAAGAATGATATCATCAATATTTATGATAAAATTTTTTTTATATGAATGTAAACTTTGACTTTAGCATTTTAATTCCAATAGAATGGTTCTGGTCACCCTTACAAATTGCAGTTTTTATGCACTACTATTATACTATAGTATGTTTCATAATATTTTATATCTCGTAGCACGTTTTGTATATTTTATAGTGTGTTTAGAAAATGTGAAAATTCAAAATTTAATAGTAAAAGAAATTAAAAAAAGATTTCTAATTGCAATTCAGAATATTGATTGAGTGGTTCACCGAGAAATGTGGATACAAAGTTTAAAGGGCCAGAGTTTCAACTCTTTTCCTTAGCAAATTCATAAAAATAACACAGTCTCAACTCATATATAGTTAAAAACAATTCATCTGAAGGGATGTCTAAGACATCCAAAATTTGATTTAAAAAAATTAAGTTGATCAAATTAGATTACTATTATTTTTTTGGAAAAAATAACAAAAAAGAATATAAATCATAACATTCTTTAAATAGGAGATAAATCAATTTACACAGAAAAGTCAATTTTGTTATAAAATTTCTATTTGAATTAGAAAACAAGTTGAATGCAGATGTTTTTATAAATCTATATGATATTTTGCAATTGAAATCTAATACTTCTCAAATGTACCTTCTTAAATCTAAAATTGCTGTGTTACCATTAACATTTATACATTCTATCGCCACATTATGTAATTTGGTTTCAAAATATTTTGCGACAAAAAAATAAAATAGTCAACATAAAGGCATTTTGTATTTTTTTAAAATATATAGTGTGTTTGCAACATACTTTTGGAAAAATTAGAACCAGAATATTTATTTACGCCAGTCACTTCAAGATAAGAGTAACTTTAAGTAGCTTTGATAAGAATAGCT
>NC_092208.1:80338396-80342857 GCF_043381705.1 Parasteatoda tepidariorum
CTAGCCCTTGTCTCTTCTCTTTAGCCCTGATCACAACTACAGAATCACCTTGAGAAATTCAATAACGTAGTCATCCTCTCTGATTCCAAAGCCGCACTCCAAGCTATTGCTTCCTCCAAAGCCCCCGCATCTGCCTATATTCTACATTGTCGTCAAGCCCTTCACAGGATTGACCAACAAAACAAAAATGTCGCCATGCAATGGGTACCAGCGCACTGTGGACTTCAAGGTAACGAAACTGCAGATTTCTTGGCTAAAAAAGCCGCCAAGATTCTATTTTAAAATTAATATGATATCTATATATGTCCAGGAGTACGTAAGAGTTCATAATGTTCGGGAACAATTTCTTCTTCTGGCCTAGCTTCTAGAACAGTTATTAAGTTTAAGCAGTTATTAGTTTTTCCAGCTCATGGGTAAACTATACAGCAATAAAGCTGAAACATGTAATTTTGAAATATTTTCGTTGTAGTCTATCAACGATTTCCAACCTTTATACATTATGCTTTTATATATCACCCCTTCACCAAGTTTGATGCTGTTTAATTTTTGTACATTCAATAATCAAAATTGTTCATTCAAGAGTAGTTTTTAATTTTTCCCATGTGGCTTTTTCCCTTGATTTGAATTTTATTTGTAAAATTTGATTGTCATCTATACATAAATTTATTCATGCGAGTGTGTGTTTATCCTTTTTATTCATGCATGCGTTTGAGGGTATCCTTTTCATTATTGTCTTATAAAACTTCCTTAATTAGAAGCATTTCTATTTTATATTTTCATAAAGAATGATTCGTTTGATTGAGTTTAATTTTATGAGGAGAGTTTTCCATTTTTATAGATATATAGTTCTCTAAAAAAGGCTAATAACAATTCAGGAAACAATTTTTGTTCATACATTATGAGTTTCATAATTTCAGGGTAAGCGAACACTTAAGTGAATAAAAGGTAGCAGAAAATAGAAATGATTACCTTCGTTTTGAGCGTGTACACGCTTGCCTTCTTTATTTTCTCTTCTTCAGTTTGGTGCGAATGCCTAGTGATTTAGTCAATAAGTTGAGACAGTAATAATTCAGCAAAATACTCAGATTGCCTCTTAAAATATGACAATTATAAAAATTAACATACTTAATAATTATTAATTTAACCACAAACTTGGTTTACTTGGCAGCCATCTTTTCTCATCAAAATTTTTTCTTGGATGATTTGATTCCTCAACTACTTTTAACTATCTCTCCAGAGACACCAATTCATGTTTGATACTAGACTTTTGATTCATAACTTAACTTTCAATTTGGTTCCGTTCCATCAGACCCTATTTTAAAATATTTATAACACTTTCCACAGTTCCTTCCTCACTCAATTTCTAAAATTCCTTACGTAAATATGCTTTATTTCTTTATACTTTATATGCCTCGACACTTAGAAATTCAGACTGTCACTTTTTAAAGTATTTTTTTCCTATTCAATAACCACTTTATTATTTTCTTAATATTTTGGTTCCATTTATTCTGGTACAACTCTTGACGTGACTATTATTCTTTCGGAAGCTGATTGGTTACTTTCAGAAATTCCCTTAATATCATTTCCTGAGATAGTGCTAATTAATCTACAAAAGTTAAGTATATTTGACTATATGTACATCGAAGCAACTGGTGTTTCAACACACAAATTTAGTATTACTCTGAGAATATTTTGCTTTACATTATTAAGATCGAATTGATTATTATTGCATTTTTAATTTGTAACATTATTTTTTTTACATAACCTCAATATTCCCCGTCAACATTATTTTTTTATGTGCCTTATATGACCGCAATAAAAACTTCCATATTACGATCTAAATTTTTTCCCAATACTAGGTTAATTCAATTCTTATAAAAAAATTTTGAAACTCGCGAATGTTATTACAGAGGATAGATTGTGGATTATGCTGAAAGTATGTAGTATACAGAATAATTATAATCATCATCATTAATTTTCATCACACAAATCCCAAAAAATCAAAATTCAGCCTAAATCTTTCCTCATTCTGTTCTAAAGACATAGCAGTACCGTCAAATAGCAAAAATTTGGCGTCAGTTTTAAACATCGCATACGATAATTCCACTCCTTATTCAGGGGGACTGATACAGTTCATTTAAAAGGCTTACAACTATCCAATTTTTCATGATTCTCAAATTTAGGTAAAGATTTCTTGTAATTTCTTTCCCCTCAATCATTTGTTAATAAATTACTCTATATGTATTATATATGTATCGCCAACTCTTCATAAAGCATTTTTTGAACAGATTCCGTTGTTGCAAATAATAAAACATATTAAGGCTATACTGAATCAAGCTGTAGAGATAGTTTCTTTCTATTTTAAAGGGAAAGATTTATTTCAAACATGAATACAACATAAAAAAGACTTCATTTCCTTTTCCCAAAGCTGGTTAGTTCATTAAAACATCAATACAATATTATAAAAGCTTTATTTATTGTTCCAGTAGTAGATAAGCACATTAAAACATCAAAAAGGCTCATATAATTATCATTTCGCGTAGCATGCTAGCACATTAAAACATCAATAAAATCTGAAAAAGGCTTATATATCATTGCCAATTCAGGTAGTAGATTAGTACATAAAAAAAATAATAAAGTATGAAAAAAGCTTACATCATTTCTAATTCTAGTAGCGAGTTAAGACATTGAAACATCAATAGAACATCAAAAAAGCTTATATCATTTCCTGTCCTAATAGCGAGTTAATACAATGAAACAAAAGGCTTATATCATTTCCTGTTCTAATAGTGGATTAATGCCATAAAAAAAGGCTTATATAATTTCCAATTCTCGTAGTGATGTGTACAGTCCGCAAAAAAAAAAAAAAAAAAAAAAAAAAAAAAAAAAAAAAAAAANGATTCTTAACCTTCAAAATATAGGGGGTAGCCGCAATCTGGGAAATATGGTCCCCATAGTTTGGTCAGGAGAGCGATCCAAAGTTCGTGCCCCTTAATGTTAATTTCACTTTTCACGTTTCTAGTAATATTTTTGAAACTAATAAAGCAATTTAAAGAAAATTGCACCCACTCATAAAACTCATTTACCCAAAGATAATTTCATGAAAAAAGTAACTTTTAATAACTATTAATTATTTTTTATTATTTAATTAAATTGAGGATGAAAAAATTTTGAATTATAAGGTATGAATTTTTTTATACCATATTAATCTACATATTTTTCAATTGAAAAATCTAAAGTTTCAACTGTTTTTATTTATTAGAAGCTGAGAAAAATTAAAATTGATTATTTTTAAAAAAATAATTTGGCGACATTAAAGAAATGATTAAATGGAGCGATTAATATTAAAATGGGATAAACTTGCGAGGAACTTGACTTCGCGCGCGTAGCGTAAAATTTTCAATGTTTCCTCCAATTACAATGTTTCCTTTTTAGTCGCTTAATAATTTGTTTGCAATTTAGTAAAGAAATTTGAATAAAACATTTCGAACAAAAAACACTTTATTCAAGGAATGTCTAGTTTTATAAAAGCGTGCTTCTGATAGAATATGATTATACACCAGATAGTGCTTATTTTTTATTTTTTTATTTTGTTTTTTTAATAACTGATACAATTTCAATAATATACATGCGTATGCATAGATTTGGAATAATATATTTATCAATTTCTTGAATATATATTTTATAAATATTAATAAAAATACGTAGTCAACATTTTTAAGCATCTCTCACAACAATGCAAATTTCTCAACATCTTATAGCAGGGATGGCGAACCAATGGCACGCGTGCCATTTATGGCACGTGACACAATATTTTGGGCACTCCACCGATCGCAATTGTTATTGCACTATGAATTGTTATTACACAAATGCTATTACATTATGAAGCATATGTAACAATTAAATTAAAAATCACAAAAACAAACAAAATAATTAACAACTATTAATAAAAAAATTAACAATTAATGCTAAAAAAACAATTAATAACCATAAAAAACAAGTTAACAATAAGTAACTAGCAAAAAAATTAACAGTCTTGCTTAAACTAACATCTTACAACCTAATATAAGTTATTTGTCATCTAATCTGCAGCAACAGAAGTCACACTGATGTTACTTTAAGTTGAATTACGCCTATAACTGAGACATTGCAAAATGTATTTTTTTTCAATGTAAATAGTTTTGAGTTGATAGTATTTAGTATTATTATTTTCTCAATAATCACGAACTCAAAATTACTTGACGGCACGTCTATGACATCATTAAACAGTTTTTTTTAGAAAAAAGTGGCACGTCGGTGTATAAAGGTTCGCCACCCCTGTCTTATAGGGTAAACTAACGAATGAAGGAACACATAAGCTTAGCTTGCCTTTAAGAAAAAATCATAAAAATTTCAAAATTTGTAATTTTAGCTAAATGATGGTGTCGACATATTTGTTATTTAATTATAGGTCAATTAGGG
>NC_092208.1:80344871-80486501 GCF_043381705.1 Parasteatoda tepidariorum
TTGGTTGCGTAGCAACCTAGTAAAATTAAGCACTCCTCTTTTGAATTAGTCAATGGGTTATCTTAAAATATTTATTTGCGCAGGCGACTTTTTTTGGCGGTTTTCTGGACTATCGCCAAATATATAAACCTTTATTGCAACCCAATTTACGACCCAATTGTTTTAAAATTTTGTCTACCCCCCCTAATTCAAGTGTCTAGATTCCAAATATGTAAAAAAAATCATATGTTTATTCAGAGAAAGTACGTTTTTCTGTCTGATTTCGTATATTAATTAATAGTTAGCACTAATTAATTAGCATATTTGAGATCACCCCAAAAAACCATTAAGATTGACACTTAGTTCGTGAAAATCCAATCATTAGAACGAAAGTTATTCAGGGTGATTCGTTTTTTTTTTGCGGACTGTACATTAAAATATCAAAACAAAATCAAAAAAGCTTGTATCACTTCCAATTCCCGTCTCGGCTTACTACATTAAAACATCAATGAAATAACAAAAAGGCATATATAATTTATAATTCCCGTAACGGGATAATACATTAAAATATCAAAAGGATTCATGTCATTAACAATTCATGTAGCGTGCAAGTACATTTAAAAATCAACAAAACACTAAAAAGGCTCTTAGCTTTAACAATTCTTGCAACTTGCTAGTACATTAAAACATCAATAAAACTATAAAATGGCTTATATCATATATAGTTGCTATAACGGATTATTACATTAAAAGATCAATAAAAGAACAAAAAGGCTTATGACGTTAGCAGTTCTTGAAGCAGGCTAGTATATTAAAACATCAATACAATATCAAAGAGAATTATATAATTGATAATTCCCGTGACGGGTAAATACATTAAAACATCAGAAAGATTCATTAGCAATTCTTGCAGCGTGATAGTACATTAAAACACCAATAAAACTTAAAAATGGCTTATATCATTTTAAATTGCTGTAGCGGATTATTATATTAAAACATCAAAAATGCTTATAACATTAGCAATTCTTGTAGTGTGCTAGTACATTAAAACATCTATACAGCATAAAAGACGCTTGTGGCATTTCTGATTCCCATAGCAGTTAGTACGCGCCTTAAAATTATCTCAATTGAAATTTAAGACTCTATGACGTTACAAAATAGTCTGCTTCTTTAAGTTCCTTTCTTGTTATACAGTTCTTGATCTAGTTATACTGTTTTTCTATTAATGTTTGTTTGAGATGGATATTTTTAGTGCTCTATACCTCTTCCTCTCTTAGAAGAACTTTTCCAAAGAAAACGAAGGAAATTTATTTAAGAACTTGGTTGCGTACAAACGTTTTCAAAATTTTAGGTTATACCAATGCTTTATGTTGATTAATTTTGACTTTCAAAACTAAATTTCTGAACTATCAGATGAAATTAGATAAAATTTTTAATTTAAAAGTTATGTACAATATTTAACTTCATAACTTAAAATTAAGTTATTTCTAAACTCTTACAATAAACTTTAGCAAAGCATTTACGAATAACTAACATTCTCAAACTAAAATACTTAAAAAATAGAAGCGAAATATTATACGAATTAACAAAACACATATATTTATT
Source organism: Parasteatoda tepidariorum (assembly GCF_043381705.1). NCBI lineage: Eukaryota > Metazoa > Arthropoda > Arachnida > Araneae > Theridiidae > Parasteatoda > Parasteatoda tepidariorum. The sequence continues at coordinate 80,346,456 of NC_092208.1, forward strand.
CTTATATTCCAGTTCTTATATAGTAGTCAGATTCAGAATGTGTCGTAAGATTTCCAGTTGTAAGCCTATTTAACAGATTTTTCCTATTAATTTTATAAAAGTTAAGGGGGCAAAACTGTAACTGTGTAATTTCTCTATGTTTTTAATAGTACCGTTATATTGATTATATGTAATACAAAAAAATGAAAAATAATAATGAAAAATAAAAATTTCTTGACAAAAGAAGGATTATGACTACAGTTAAATCGTGTACAACCTATGATTGAAACAACAGAGACAACTTTATTTTAAAATTTATTTCGATAACTGAAAAAGGTTTTAGATTCTAGGCGAATCAAGAAAAACACCGGAATGTTGAAAACATCAACTTTAAAATGAGTAGTATGATAAATGAATTTTTGTCAAATCAAAGAGGACTCTCTTTCTCATTCAATTGAAAATAAATTTAGATTTAAACGAGTCCCCCTTAAAAAAAAATTATGATTTTTTTTAAAAAACTTTTTTTTGCCACTGTATATGAGAATAACATTAATTACTAATATATTTCCCAGTTTTCAATAATTTGTTTTCAAAGTTTTAAAACTAAATTGTTTTAATCAATTTTAAATTGTTCTAAAAATTTTTTAAAGTCTTTTCTTATTGTTTTTAACTTTATAGCTAAAAAATATCAGACAAAAAAATTGCTTTTCTTTTTCTTTTTACTGAGTCGAGTTTTTTGAAATGTGTGTAGTCGTTCAATGGCAGATTTTAATCTTCTTTCCCCCCTTAGTGACGGTGGGGAAAAGCTCAGTGAGTCACTAGCTCAGTGAGTTGAGCTAAAATAAATAAATAAGTAATAGTGTGTTTTACATACTAAAGTGAAAGGAGTAAATAATGTGATCCATATAAGATGCATTTTTCTGACTTATTGTCTTGTTTGATTGTTGAATTTTAATAATGATATAAATTTTATTTTATACTTTATTTTTTGAATAAGAAATATGCCATAAGAGTCTTTCAAGTTTACAAAAATGCTTAAGATTTTTTAAAGTATTTCGAATTTTTACTGAAATAGTTTGTAAAAGAGCATTAATTTGTTTGTTTGTTAGAAAAGAATGTAGGGGAGGATAGCCAAAAGCGGGTAGGCATTCGTATCCAGCCGCATGGCGCGCAAGCGCCGATATCTAAGTATGACGTGATTACCCGAATACTCACGAGTTTCAATCAGTCCCAGCGGAGCAGAAGTAAAGCGACATGGCGTAACCAAGCACAAAATAAAAAAATTAATAAGTTTATTAAAAAAACTCAAGGTATGTAACTTGTGGCTAGTCGAAAGCCGGCTTATTTTTTTATTGTCAATATTGTTATATTATTCAAACACTATTCTCCTATAAACTACGATGTTCAATTTTTTTAATTTTTTTATTTATTTAAGGTTATAATTTTTTTAGTAAAAAATATGCTTTTGGGCAAAGCGAGTAGGGCAAAACGGGTAGATACTCGCTTTGCCCTACCTGCAAAGCGGTTATATGAATCTCACAAACATATTGAATCTCACAAATATATGTGAATCTTACAAATATATTGAGGCCCTTGAATATGCTAGAAAAAAATAATGTAATTTTTGTATCGCTGCCTCCTCATACAACCATCACATGGAACCTCTGGACCGTTGCGTTTATGGACGGTTCAAAACTTACTTTGAACAAGAAGTTTCTACTTTTCAACGAAGCCATGTAGGTAGAATAATTACTCAGTACGATGCAGCTTCACTTGTTGGAAAAGCATATTCAAAAGCAGCTAGTGCACAAAATGCTGTTAAAGGATTTAAATCCTCAGGAATATGGGGAATTCCGTCAGGAAATCCTCAGGATGCTGACTTTTTGCCAGCTAGTCTGACAGACAGGGCTGAAGTTATTGAAAACACCAACGATAGCCCATCGCAGATCCAATATACTGATGCTGGTCGTCTTTCCAATAATTCTGATTGCACTATTTCTACATCTGTATTTGAAAACGTGGATCACAATTACCCTCAAGCTTCAAAGATTTCGCTACGACGAACAAACGGAGAAACTTCGTATGTTGAAGATGATCCTTCATGTTCCACGACAACTAGTAATAATTCATTTCAACCAGTAGAAGAGCCATTGACACCTCATGTGAAGCCTTTGGATATTAGACCGCTACCAAAACCAACTCCGTACAAAACTAGTCGTAAACGTAAAACTCAAGGAGCTGAAGTCTTAACAAGTTCACCATTTAAAGATATGCAAATAGAAAAGGAAGAAAACAAGAAACGCATTAGTAATAATGCTGCTGTTCAAAAAAATTAAAAAAATCTTGCTTCGACAAGTAAACCAGGTAAAACTAAAAAACAAAGAGCTTCGTAGAAAAAAATTGTAAAAGAGTATTTTTGTCTTGTTTGTGGGGAGCCTTAGGAGGACCCACCGCTAGAAGATTGGATTGAATGTGGAGATTGTAAAGACTGGGCTCATGAAGCTTGCACAACTTATTCAGGAAGAGGGTCTAATTTTTGCGAACTGTGTCAAGAATAACAAATCATAATTTGAGACTGATAAATAAAGTCTAAAATTGTTATTTAAATGTTATTTTTAACGTTTATTATACGTGTGATAAAGGTCTCATTATTAATGTTTAAGAAAATTAATATGAGCTTGTATTTGTAAAATCTATGGTGCTTACCCACTTTGCCCAAACGGCTTACCCGCTTTAGGCGCCTTGTAGGGTAAAGCGGGGTTTTTTTTTCAGTGTTTTTTATTTTTGATAATAAATAATCATAAAATTTAAAATAACGCAATAATAATTTTTTATTTTAAAGTTCAAGATCTCTCTTAGGAAATAAAATCAAAAGCGCTGAGATAAAAGCCCAAAAACTACAACTTTTGAGAGTTTATTGTTAACCTACCCACTTTAGGCCATCATCCTCTACCAAAATTTGTAGTTATGCTTTAAAATTTGTCTGCATGGTGTATGAATGTTTTGTCCAGGAAAATGTGAATTTTGAATTCTTTTTCCGGAAATTTAAGAATCACTCTGTTTTCAATGTGATTTAAATGACATTCAAGTGAAAAGAATAAATAATGATAGAAAATAACTCTAGTATGATTAAAATATATTCTCATAAATGATGCTAACTATGAAGGGAAAATGATTGAAATTCACTTAAGTACTTGTTAAAAGGATAAGATCAAGTGATACACATAATCAATCAAAAACCATTGAAATTGACTCAAGTTAGACTTAAAACGATCCACTCAAGTAATACTGATAGTCAATTTAACACGATTGATTTTTTACTCAAGTTCGATTCGAAATTATTCACTCAAACTTGAGTGATTTCAGTTCCCTCATTGACTTGAGTGAATTTCAATCAAGAGTGGAAGGCTCCTTTTTTCTAGATGAATGAGGGAAATTTCACTCAATTTGAATTATTTTCACTCGTTCATTTTAAGTTAGGTAGAGATAATTCCTCCCCGCCCTCATTTGGGCATTTGGGGGAATGACCCGTCGTCACGACAGTCCCTCGGAGAGGACCGCAATCCGTCACGTGCACCTAGCCATGCAACCAGCTTGGCTAGGCAGCATCCGTGGCATTTATTAAAAGAACAAAACAAATTTACAAAAAGCTGATGGCAATACCAAAATTTAAACGCTCCGAGAGGTTCGTCATATAATGCCGGAGCCGACAGGACCTCCTTTATAATGAGCTGGACAAGTTAAACAAAATAATAAATGTTAAAACATCAAATTGTACTCAATTACAAAATGTCATGTTAGCTTACAGAATTCGCCCAACATGTGAGTTGTACAGTACGCATTGGAGCAGGAAAATATGGATACAAATAAAAGCAACAAATAAAATCAACACGATCACAACAAAGTAAATTTAAAATGAATTACCGTGAGTTCACGACTTCCCATAACCAGACAAATAAGGTGTCCAGAACCAATAAAGCCGATAAGTAAAAGTAAATTAAAATCAAAATGCACTATAGCAATAATCAAGGGTGTATGGAACCGATAAAACCGAAAGGTAAGAGATAACTTAAAAAACAAGTTAAAATGACAAAAGTCAGTAAGTTGAAATAAGGCAGTAAATTGGGTAAAAGAGCAAAATTAAAACGGTAAACAATAATATTGTGTAAAATTAGTTTAAAATGAACAGGAGGGGCAATCAATGGCCGAAAAAAGCTAAAGTTAACCTGTGTAGAGGTGGGCCATGAGATCATCAGGGGTAAGGACAAAGTACGTTTTATAATTTCCTTTATTATTTGTTTCTGTTTATTTGTCTTGCACCAGGATCTCAAGTCGCTTGCATTGCTGAAATAGTTTTCCCAGAGCGTCGAGAACTTTCCACATTCTATGATTGAGTGTTTCATTGATTGACGACAGCTGGAAGATTTATGGAAAATCCGAGCTTGATGTTCACCGAAGATCCCATGGGATGGTTAAAATAAAAATCACAGGACAAGAATTTCTCATTAATAGCGGGGATCAGGAAATAAGTACGCCTTCCGTTCAAAGAGTTGCACCACCTGTCATGCCATAAAACCCAACTAACCTGCCTCTGCCTGTAATTTATCTCATTACAGACAGAGTTCATTTTAAGTAAGCAAGACTTAAACCTGACCCGGCCCAATTTTGGGGCATCCAGGGATTACTGGAGACTACCGTTACGTAAATCCTCGAATCAGACGGCGGTGCGAGGGTCCACGGCCCCGAGTCACGCACGTAATAGCACCACACAAGCGTCGACGATAAAGGATGCCTGATTGGAGAAGCTCCAAAACAGGGATCCCGGAGCGGAGGTGTCAAAACCGTCTGTAGATGCTCAGTGAAGAGGTCGACAGCAGAAGAGCCAGCCACCACACCGAGACCCACCAAGACCAAAACAACTTTTATTTAAAATTCAAAATACAAACTAAGTCATTCACTTGGATAACTGAATTAAAAAGCAGTGACAAATTTAATTTGATTTAATATAAAACAAAGAAATGGCCTTGATGGTAGATTGGGGGCGGCAGAGCTGTCTTACGAAATCATGTGGCAGTAGTTTCAGGTGTTAGTAGTGGATCTGCCTTTTGAGTCTGTCTAGTTCTCTTTGGTTGGCGGGGCACGTTCTTACATAATTAATAGTTCCCGTAACAGGTAAATACAGTAAAACACCAAAAAGAATAATATCTTTAGCAATTTCTGTAGCTTGCTAGTACATTAAAACACCAATGAAACATAAAAATGTTTTATATCATTTATAAATGTTGTAGCCGATTATTATATTAAAACATCAAAAAGGCTTATACCATTAGCAATTAAATTTCAAAATTTCTTATATCATTCATAATTGTGGTAGCCGATCATTATATTAAAACATCAAAAAGGCTTTTAACATTAGCAATTCTTGTAGTGTGCTAGTACATTAAAACATCAATACAGCATAAAAGAAGCTTATGTCATTCCTGATTCCCGTAGCAGTTAGTAAGCCCCTTAATAAAATCTCAATACAAATTTAAGACGCTATGACGATCCATAATTGTCTGTATTTTCAATTTTTTTTTGTGTAGTAATACTGTTCCAAAACTTTTCTGTTCCAAAATTTTAGGTTAAACCAATGCTTTCTGTTGATTAATTTTGACTTTCAAAACTAAATTTTTAAAGTACCAGATTAAATTAGATATAATCTTTAATTTTATAGTTATGTACATTTTTAACCTTGAAAAGTTAAAATTTAATTATTTCTAGACTGTTGCAATAAACAATAGCAAAGCATTCACGTATAACTAAATTTCTCTAGCTAAAATATATAAAATAGAATCAGAACTTAAACTATTATTATAATTTAGCTTTACATGAAATAAATACAAAGAATGATAACATTTTATATAAATAAAACCATATCTGGCTTGAAGATAAACTAGATCTCTTTTAACAAAACACTTATACTTATCTTGAGCTCTAGTTTTAAAACTAAACAAAACGCTTAACAAAACTTTCAAACTACATATAATTAGATGCGACGTGCAAAAAAGTTTTCCTTACTTTGAAATTTTTTCTCGATTTCATTGTACTGTTTTTCTACTAATAATTGTGTTAGTTGGATTTTTTTATGATTCTATACAGCATTATAAAAAAGTGAATGAATTAATCTAAAATAAAACAAATTTACTACCTTTCTCAAATTTGTCCCATTTAATGATTTACTGTATCATTTAAACATTGAAAACATGTAGTATGAAAAAAATGAAACAAACAATTAAAAATATAGTACAAATGCCAAATTTCTCAAAATAATAAAATTTAGTTACTTGGTGTACTTTTAAAGGACGAAAAAAATATTGAATGAAAATATGTAATAATCATTCTAAAATGTAATATCTATTCTAATAACTTGGTCTTGTGTTATTATTGAAAAGAGTATGATTTTTCGACTAACCAGTAGAGGTAATTAAGATAATTTTAGGATACACAGTATTAATTTGTTAACGGTAATGTCTACATCATTGTTTTATCAATTCTGACGCTTTTTAAATGATTAAATTATAGAGTATAATTCATTTCGTAGATTTATAGCTGTAGAGTATAGATTATAGGTATAAATTTGACAAAATTTTTTTTCAGATTTTTGTTTTGTTCTATTTGATTGCATGATTTATTGAGCCGTTCGTTGCTCACATTGATTATTTCCATAGAATAAAAAAAAGATTAAAATGTGATCTTACATTTTTTTGTTTCTTAAATTTCTTTCATAAAATAGTTTCTTTTATCATTTAGAGGCACTACTTTTATTATTTGGAGAAATGAATCTGCTGTTGCTAATCTCGGAATCGTCCAGCGAAAGATTCTCCCAGTTTTTTTTTCTATCTTTGATAGGGAAGAAATTTCACTAAAGGAAAGCTTCCCACAATGATCAGTGTCTTCTTCGGCAGCGGATTTGGCCAGGAAGTCAGTCCTCTCATTCCCATCAACCCCAACATGTGAGGGAATCCACTGAAAGTGTATAGAATGGTTGGATGAAAGCCTGTCAATTAGGTCTAAAATAACAAGGCTGGTATGAGAGATATGCTGGATTGAGGCACGGCTATCAGTCAATATCCAAATATCTTGAAAATGATCTGCCCGAGCAGCAAATTGCAAGCCCTTTCTGATAGCAATAAGCTTAGACCTAAAAACTGAACTGAAATGTATGTAAATATAAAAGGCTATGTCTAAATTTCACACTTCAAATTCATCATGAATATGAACAAATTAAAAAGTAGACGTTGATTGTGTTATCAGCTTTTTAAACTAACCGTGTGAAAAAAGTGAACAATTGTATTATATATTCGAAAAGCACAGTAGCTATAGTAGGGATCAAGCTCCATGAACAAGAAACCCTATTCGAAATTGAGATGAAATTTCGCATTATTATGTTAAAAAATAAGATTTTAAATTTGTCACTGGTGAGTCTGTAGACAATATTATCTGATACACACTATAATTTTGGTAAAAAAAGATATTTCACTATTACAGTATGACATGGTACTAGATTATGGATAAGTAAATATTTATTAAGTTCATTTAATATGCAATAACATTAGAATATTGTATAAGGAAAAATTCCAAAAATAGTTTTAAGAAATCAAACTGAAAGATAATTATAAAATAACTATAACTTGCGAATGTCGGGAAAATCAAACAAATTTACGCGCATAAGTTTTTATCATTTAAAAATGATTAATATATTCGAAACATTTTACATATTTTATATTTATAACACTACATTTGAAGTATTTCAATAATAAAATATGCCTTCGTATTGTGCCTCTGGTTATGGTATAGGTGCAGTAAGTACTGCAAATTATTTTTTTCTGCTAATGGTACAATTTAGCTATCATGGCATGTCAGAAAAACTGTCAGAACTGTAACTGTTGAAACAGTTTTCTGACAGTTCAAATAAAAATTTTTTAACATCAATTATAAACTACTCATTTGATTATTGATTTTTCGTGACTTTACGTTGCCCAAAATGAAAAAGATGACCTCCTGAATATTTAAGGTTCCAATGACGGGATTTTATTAATTAAGTAATATTTAGAATGACTCATTAGAATAAATTCAATCATGTAATTAATCAGTATTAATTATCAATTAAGCTAAAAAATCAGATGCAAAAACGTAATTTCTCTCTAAGAAACATGCTTTTTTTTGGGTGTATTTTTAACTATTAAAATTTAGGAGGGGAAAGTCATTTACGAACGGAAACATATGGCCTCGTCAGTTTAGTCAGGAGAGAGGTCGAAAGTTTCGGTCCCTAAATGTTAATTTTAATTTCTGCCCATTTTGCCACAGCACAGTAATCGTTTTTAAGTGAATCAATAAATTTTTGCACTTTATGACACGTTCAATTTCACTCAACATAAAAAGATTTTAATATACATGTATTTTATTTTTTATTATTTTATTTAATACGAGTCGAGTAAATTTTATCTTCTAAGGTATACAAATTTGTCTAGCATTTTAAACTATGAAATTCAAGTTGACAGAAATACAAAATTTAGTGAAACAAAGAAAATAATTTCTCGGTAATAAATTTAAAATTTATGACAGATTAAAATTTTTATAACTCAGAGTTATTCAGCCGATTTCGCATTTTTGTCCTTTAAAATGGTTTAAAATTGCTGTATATTATAATTTAATATTTTTGACCCTTATTAAATAAAAAGAAAAACTATCAAAATTAGTGTTTTCATCGATTATTGTTTAATCTAAATCTATAAGTATATACAAAAAGTTTTCGAATATTTTAACAATATTTTTGATGTGTGCGGGAACAGAAAGTGAAATTAGCAATAAGGGATCAAAATTTGTAAGAACTGCCTTGCTGCACCTTCTAGTAACATTATTTCAAGAATACCGTTTCCCCCTCTATATTTTGATGGTCGAAAATTCAATTCCGTTGTAAAAGGAAAAGATAGATTTATTCAGAGAAAGTACGTTTCGTAATTTCATTAATAGTTAACGCTGGTTATTCAATATTTTTGAGATCCCTTATTTAAACCATTGGTATTGGTATTTTTTGTGAAAAGTGAACCATTACAAAAGAAATAAAAGTTATTATTTTTTATTGCTCAGTTTAGAAATTGGATAAAACTTCAATCCATAAGATGGGTTTGATCCAGTATGGGGGAGGTTTGACCTAAGAGAATTAAAACACTTATTAAATTCGTTTCCGCAAAGTCTAAAGAAATAATACAGACAATAATTTTGTCTAAATAAATATATTCTAGTGATAGACATATATGTAAAATTCCTGCTAGTGCTGGAAAATTTAAGCTTAAATGTTAACTGCTAGTGAAATACTTATATGTAAAATTCCTGTAGAAACGATATGAAGCTTTGTTTAAAACATAGGGTTGGGTTAAAAATTTGCAGACCCTCCTGGATTATATTCTGACGCTTTGAAGCGAAAGTTCATTTATTTTTAAAATTGCAAGACTTTTAATGGTTTTCTATTGATGGTAAAATATAATCATGATTGAAACCATCAAGTGGTTCTGTAAAAAGCCATTTTATTTTTTAACGGTAACCAACACATGAGATCTTTATACAGAATTAGGACTACTTTAAAATGATTAACAACTTTTTTGATGGCTTACACATGTTGAACCATTGAAATTTCCTCCATTGGAATTAAAATGCTGGAATAATCACGATTAACTATTGCTACATTGTAGGAGTTCAGACTGATATATGATGGGTCAACATAAAGAAATTATTATGCTCTGCCTCCGTACTACCAACAAGAATTTCTATCATAGTTTCTTGGAATTTCCTTTCTGGGACAATGATCATCATTAAGTGATGGGCATTGCTTGACAGAAAATTCCATCCAAAAGTTATTAGTTGACTGTCAAATCAGTAAATCATTATCTTTCACCTTGGAATGGTGGATATTATTGGTCCTACAGTACCAAACATAAAATATTGGGGGAAATAATATATTGTGATATATAATATACATAATATATAATGCACGTAAAATATTGTGAAATATCTTCCATCATAAGGTGTGACCCGTGAAAATCAAACATCTCTTAACCATCATAGTATTATTATTAACCATCATAGTTTTGAAACAGGATTAAGTAACAGAACTTCCATCAGTGCATGATTGAATTTTTCTTGGAAATCAAAACTTATGAATATTTCATGGAAAATGTTAGATGATGATGACCATCATATGTTGTTGCACCATCAAGAATCTATCTGAAACCCTCATAAGAAATCAAAATCTTTTGTTTGAACCATCAAGAATTTTGATTCGTATAAAAAGAAGTACATGAGGACGCGCATGTATGGATGAGTGGTTAAGACAACTGAGTTATGACTTCGAGATCGTTAGTTTTTTTCCAGCCGATGATACTTATTAAATTGCATTTTCAAATATTTGAAAATGTGTCATGTTTTTTCATTTATTTAATATGTATTTACATCAGAAAAAACATTTTATTTTTTCTAAAACTTCAAATTTTTAAAACAAAAATATTTAATTTTATAGTTTCTATAAGAAACCATAATTTTTTTTTATTCAGAAAAAAAACTATTGAACAATTCTTTTGTGACTGATGCCTTATTTTTAAAGAAAAACAAACAAATTAAAAATAATTTAAGTTAAACTAAAATAAATATACCATATGATTTTAAAATATAAGAAATTTTAGAGTACTTTAAGTTTCTTCAATGAGAAAAAAATTAGAAAATTCATTAATTTTTATTAAAGAATAAATATGTTTAATTAAACGGAAATGTTTAATGAAGCGAAAATAGAAAAAATTAAGAATTTTAAAAAAAAATGTTGACTGGGGATAATCATTTTTAATTTCAGTAGGAATTCCGATTTTAAACTCTATTTATTTCTTACGTCAAATAAACTTCTACTTTTCATCTGTTTCCTTTAAAAGAAATTTTAATAAATTCTTGCAACACCTTATAAGATGCAATTTATTCAAAATAAGCATAATATCTAAAAAATTAACAATGATAAACCAATTTCATTCTTATAAATTAGTCTCATTCACTTTATGAGTTACCTTTTTCTTGTCAAATGCAGAGATTTTTTTTAAATTTTTCAAAATTGTTTTATTTTATTCTCTTTACTAGTTTTAAATTTTAGCATGAATTCTCTTATTCTTCTGTATTGGACTTGAAGCTAGCCGGTATTTTTCCTTTATAAAGGCGAATAACACGTGACCGAATGTTGTTTGAAATAATCTATGTAAACAACACACACGCTGGCAAAATTGACTATTTCAACAAGTTATTTAACTCCAGCTTGGAGTTTGAAAAGATTTTACCTAAAAGTCCCAAAAAGCTTATTTTGCTTGCTATTTCAGCATAAAAATATAATTAACACATATGAAATATAACTAAAAGTAAACCTTTTTTGGCATATGTAAGTACTTTTTAAAATTCAAAGGTAATTTTTTTAAAATAGAATTGGTAATATTTGCGATATTTACATTCAAACTTAAGTTCTTTATCCCAACTTTTGAATTTAAATTTATTTCTGGCCATGTTATTAATATTTAACAAATCAGGATATTTCTCATATTATTCAAACTAAAGTTTGGGGATTACAAAATATGCCTTCCATTACGTTTTTGTACTATGAAAATTGTCCTCAATATTATTTTAATAATTGTTATTCAGGTGACTTTCTAAAGCCGTTAAAAATTCTCCTAGAAATGTTGGTACCAAGAGTGTCACTTGTTCATCTGTATATGCAAACAACATAGAATGAATGATAAAAAAGCTATTATTATGCCTGGAATAGATATTGAAACTCTTAATCTAATAAATGTTGGTATTTCTATGCCAAAATTATCATAGATTTCTTTTCATAACTTTAAAAACGGTAGTTTGAATTTCAAAAAATAATATAAAATCGATTTTAAATATGGTATGAGAACGCTGCGTTATTGTTATAGTTGCATTTATTATGAATCATGAATTTATAAACTCATCACTGATTTCTTTATTGCCTTAAAAATGTTGTCAGAGAGAAATGCATACAATAATTTTAAATATAGTATATGAACGTCAAATTAATCTTGAATTATTATCCTGGATTTTGTTATTACCTCAAGGAATATGGATGTTTCGTTGTAGTGACCTGTATTCACATATATTCGAATTCAAGTATATTGAGGACGTAAAATTTTATTGCGATTTAGATATTATGTGGAATTTTCAGGCGGCTACAAGAAATGTTTTTATACATGAGATGGTAAGAATTTTATATTTTATATAGTGCGTGTAGTCAACCAGTTAGTAAGTTAATCATCCCATTAGTCTTATCTATTGCCAGCTTGTAGTCCAGTTTTTAAAATCATACAATATCTATAATATAATTTAACTTAAAATATTATTAATTTGCTTGTATTTCGTTTTAAAAAAAGATTTTAGTCGTACATAACGTTAAAATTTATTAATCATTGGCTTTTATTTTTTGAAAAAAAATTTATGTATTCCTATATAAAATATAAAATTAAACAATTTCGTTTTAAAATATTGAAGATTTTCCAAATAAATAAATACTTTTCTTCCATGCAATTAATTAAATAAAAGAAACATAACACATTTTTAAATGTTTCGAAATGTAATTTAATAAGTTTCATCAGCTGGGATAAAACTAACGATCTTTTTACCCAATTCGGTATAGTCCCATCAAAAGATTTTGATTTTTTATGATGGTTTCAAATCGATTCATGATGGCCATCATCATCCAATATTTTTTTCACAAAATGTTCATAGGTTTTTATTTCCAAGAAAAATTCAATCATTCACTGATGGAAATACTGTTTTAATACTTAAATGGTTAACCATCAAGTGATGTTTGATTTTCATGGGTCAACAAATTCCAACAACTTATGATGAAAAATATTTCCCTACTATGATGGACCCCCATTAGTTTATACTTGGTACTTTTGGACCAATAACTTCCATCATTTCTTGTTGGAAGATAATGTCTTATTGATTTCATAGTCAACTATATCTAGTCAAAAATTCAGTTATTCAACCCGTTAGTCTCGTTAGTCGGCTCGTATACGGTCAGTTTGAAGCATGCTACTGGCTGTAGAGGAGCACGTTATCAAGCTGAAGTAAAAGAGTTTTCTTTATTATTATTATTATTTGTAAATGTAGGAATAAATTAAAAATTGAGAGTGACTTTAGGCTCAAACTATAATACTATTCAGTTTCGACCGAAAGTGAAACATTGAGTCTCTCGAGGTCGTCTGTGTGCCATATGTAAGTCTGTTGGCTATATCATAGAAAAGTGTTAGCAAGATTTTTCAAATTCAAAGATGAAATAAGAATTTTTATATCTCGTGAACTTCCATTAGCTCAAACATTGAATGATGCAATTCGGATGATAAAAGTTGTGCTCCTAACATATATTTTCGACTATTTTAATGAACTCAGCACATCACTAAAAGAAACAAGCATCACTAATTCCAAGGTGTAAGGTAAAAGCGCCGACATTCTCTTAAAATTTAAATTTCGGAAAGATATATTAAATATTGAAGAAAATATTGAGTGTTTTCTTAATTTGCACAAAACTTTCATGTAAAATAACACTTTTCTCCTTAAAAATCTCTGAATTTTTTTATAACGTTTTTTCAGATCTGCACAAAAACATTTATAAACTTTTCCCCCCAAAAAATAAAATTAATAATCTTGAACCTTTATGTCTTTTTAAATTGATACCTCCTAAAATCTTTCTCTTCATATGCTGCGTCAAAATATACAAGAGCAGATTAGATGCTAAGGATGACATTGCACGGGGAAAAAAAATTAATACTCAGAATTTATAAGACTTTCTCTCTCTCTCTTTTTTTTTTTTTTTTGACGACATCTTTTTCTGGTGTATGCTCCGAGAAAACTTATCGTCAATGTAACGAAATAACCTCCTTAGAAGGAATGAATTAAGTCAATAGTGAAGAAATGTTTCGTCATCCTATTTAAAAAAAAAAAAAAAAAAAAAAAAAAAAANAAAAAAAAAAAAAAAAGAAAAAAAAAAACAATTATAATAGATAAAATAAGCCTGGTTGTGCCTGGTGTATCAACCTTTTATAATTACTTTATCGTGGGCACCGTATAGCTGGATCAATGTCACCCACCTTAGTAACACAAGAAAAACAAATAAAAAGGAAAGATGTATTAAACACATGTTTGAAGCAAGATTCGAACCCCAGATTCCTGGTACGAGATCTACTCCATGTTCACCATACACCCCAGTCAGCTTATTTCTTCGTTTTATTTTTGATCGTCTGAAGTTCCTTCTAGTTTCGTCATTCTTATTTTCCACAGTGAATGTATCTTCCACATTCTTATCTTCCACCCGACACGAGGAGGTGTAGTGCTGAGGAAACATTTTCGTCACACATTTCAGAGTTCCCGTTTCGTTACAAATCTCATGTTTTTGTTATGAAATATTCCTCAAATCTAAAGAAATTTAGCTCAAATATTGCTGAATCGTCGAAAGTGAGAGTTTTCTTTTTTTAGAATTTAGGTTACAGATTTTGACTAATATGTAAAAATGCTTTGCAAGCCAAGTAATGAAAAAAGTTCTCTCATTATAATTGTCGTAATTTGAAATATTGTTGCTTTTGTATATTACTCATTGAATGTATTTTAGAAAAAAAAATTACCGTTCATTATACTACTAAGATTGCTGCATTGTGATAAAATAACGATGCAATACTAGTTTTGTGAATTAAGTAGGATCAAGATTTTTTATATTTTTTTATAAGATATTAGATATTTCCTATTTTTTATTACACATTAGATTTTTTTACTGACTAGATAGTCTATTTTTTTAAAAATTAGGTCTCTACAAGATAACGGTAAACTTAAAGAGTTCCACAACGTGTAATACCTTCAGCAAATAAATGAGGAGTTTTTTTATTAAATTAATTATTATTATCATTATTGTTTTTTTTTGTAAACTACTGACTTTACATGTATTTTCTTTAAAAATCTCATAAAAATTTCTTGCAATATATTTTAAGATAAAATTTATAGGAAATGAACACAATATTTGAATAACTAACTGAGACAATATAAACTCGAAACGTACAAGTTATATTCATTATTTTGTACATTTCTTCTTGAAGTAATAATATAGAAATTGTTTTTACTCTTTTCATTGTTTTATTTCATAATTAAGTATGATCTGAACACTTCTAAGGCTTTGAAATAATTATCTTTCTTGAGAAAAATGAAGAAAATTGAATTAGTACGGAAATGTTATCATTATTTTGTCTAACCCTTGTATAACACTGATGATAAAGCATAATTAATTTAGTCTTAATGTTATTAGTCTAACGTATTGTTAGTCGTAATGAGTAAACAGTATATATTTTTTCAAACATAAGGTAAATAGAGGAATCTTGACCATTTTTTTACAAGATACAAGTTAATTAATTTGTGACAATCGGTAATATATTTTTTTCAGCTTTTATATCTACAAGGTTTCAATTTATATTATATTAATGATTCTCTAAAATCCAATATTTCTTGATTTCTTAGTGTGACGTAATTAAACGAAAACTAGGCGTTTTAGTTTTCCTCCCCACCCCACTTTCTTAAAATCGTTTTATTTCGCTAAATGGTAGGAAAGTATGTAAATCAAATGCGTGTCTTAAGTTAATTTTTTCGAAATAGTAATGTCTGTTCAGAATTAGTGACTCCTTGTGCATTCAGAGAAATGATAAATGCGAGCCTGACTGGACAGGCCAGTCCATTGTCCCGTTTCCGTAGGATGAAGGATAGAGTTTGGCCCGGTTTAATATCATCATTCAAATTCCTGAGTGGTTGTAGAAGCATTTCCAATTTGAGTCAGAAGTCCACGGCGCTTACTTTTTCTTTTATTCAGCTGCTTAAATTTTCGAAAAGAAAACTTTATGTCTTTTTGGTTGAAAAATATGAACTGAGTTCACGGGATAAAAAATAGGACAGATAATTTCTTTTCTTTAATTTGTAAGCAAAATTAGTTTTTCCTTTCTTCAGATGAAAATAAGATAAAAGAAAATTTTCTTAAGTTAAACAATCAACGTTAGATAAATACTTTCTCCCTTCTCAATAAGGAATCTAGAAGAATTATCGTGTATTTTTTTCCCTCCAGAGTCCGTCGCTATTTACAGGTGTATTCAATAAGTTATAAATTCTGACAAAAATTTATAAAATAAAACCTACTTCCTCTAAATGAACAGATTATTTAATTTCCGCAAATTTGATTTTGAAGGTGTCAAAATAGGGACATATTTCAGAACACATCTCGGACATTTTATTAGCGAATCGAAAATTTTATGCTCTCAGTTATAAAATTCATTTAAAATAGAATTTATACTGAAAATTCATTTTTAATAATTATAAAATATTCTTCTTTTTCATTTATCTAATCATGTTTGAATTTTAAGGTGTTTGAATTTTATAGTTATTTTAATCTATACAAATGAAGCAGAATGTTTAGATGTTTTATACAAGTCCGCAATTCTGAACCTATCTGCACCAATTTTGGCGTACACACGTTCAATGACATGGCGGATCTAATCGTTGACTGTAAACATGACAGCCCCATGGTTAGGTGTGGTCCCTGTGTATAAGGAAGAAAACGACATTTAGGGCCACAACAGCAGAGGTTCTATAAACGGATTTCCACCCTCCTTTTTATAACCAATACTCGGAATGGAGAAGCGTTGGAGTGAAGAACAAAAGTTCTTTCTCTTTTTTTCATCATTGGTTTGTTATGTATTTTACACATTCTTGATAAACAGTGCTCAACTATAAATTAAAATTTTTCTCTGAGAATACATTTATATTATCCATTTTAATTAAATCTTCCAACATATTTTGATGTAGGAAGAAAGAATAAAATGGTGGTTGGCGAGAAGCAGCGCACTCAACTCTCAACCATGATTGCAGAGGTGTCCAACAACCGGTTCACTTTCAAGGGAACGGTTCACCGGTGGCGTAAATCCTGACTGTCACTTTGCTTCGTATACGCATGCGCTGGATCTTAGTTCAAATGACGCTCTGCTAAATCTGAGTATATTGCTCACCCTGTAAGTAGTTTATCTGGTGTAGCTTACGGAGCCGAGCAGTTCCTCGCGCTAATTAGGTATTCGAAAGAGCTGAACTTCTCCTTTTTATATTCTTTGGTGCAGCTAGCTGGGTCTAGAGTGGACATATGGCCCAAGGCGTAGTCGCAGAGATCAACCAAATTCATGAGAAAATATTAAAAATGATTTATGGGTAAAATGTTTCTACCTTTCAAATATCCCTAGATTCATTTGCTATTTGCAGGGTCAACAGCTTCAACAAATTTTTATTTAATTCACCTAAAAATTAAGAAGGATTTCTATTAATATTGTAAATTGTAGGCTTTATTTTCTTTTAAATTATTTTCAACAAATTGGCAACATGCTGAATGAAAAATATTTTTTGTGAATAATCATTCTAGCAATAAATGGTCAATTTGCTTTGATATTTTAATCAATCACTTACTTATAACAGCGTTGCGCTTACGTATATAAGTTATAAGCATACATATCGCTCATGACCTGCAATAGAGGCACAACTCAAAAAATCATGTTTTGAGATAAGAGGATTCAAAATTTTCATTGCTAAGGAAAATGCAATAGAAATGCTTTAGTTTGCTTAAACGAAGATTACCTGCAAGTTTAATTTGAGTTGCGCTAGTATTGCTGCTGAAAAGAATGTGTATTTTCATACACCTGTTCTTAGTCCAAAACGCGTGTTTTTTGAGTTGAGCCACTATTGCAGCCCATGAGCGATACATAAGAATTCTAATAACAAATTACGCGTATTTTATAAAATCTTTTTTAACCTTACAATTCAATTAAACTTATGTTAATTATTTTTATAAATTTTTTAGTTTAAAAATGTCTTTTTAGGACACTAATGTCAGCATACTCAAATTTAATTGGAATTGGTTTATTTTTGGGAGAATTATCGATATTTTTGTAATTTTTTTCTTAATTTGTGGCATCCGATGTTTTAAAAATATAGATTACACTAATACTGGCTACTTTCCTTTGCTTTGAACTGCAAATGTCACTATAAACGAATTCAAGGAGTTTTTTTAGTTCCTTATTTGACTTCTTTTGGATAAGGGAAGTCAGATATTTTATTTTTTCATGCAATGAACATAATTTTTTAATACCATCGGTAAGATTGTTTTCGACTAATTGTTTCAGAACTTCATTGTTTCTGTGATCAAATCTTTTATGCCATATAATTATTATTATTGCATTCAAAGGAGGGGTGGGGTTAATATGCATTTCATCATTATTTAAATTCATTTTATACAAGCTATTATTTTCAGAAATAATTTGCATGTAGTAAATTATATAATTTTTATTTACAAATCATTGATTTTTCATCAGAAACATGACAGAGAAATTTTTTTCTGTTATTCTTTTAATTGAAATAAAATTACTTCTTAATGTATGTAATACGCATATATATGTAATACACATCCTTTAATATTATGTCAAAAATTTTATTGTACATATTTGCTTTGCAATAAAGCTGGAGAACCTTTTTTTTTCTCTCAACAATAGTTAGTTTTAAAGGTTTTTTATTTTCATAGAACTGGAGAACAATAAAAACTTTGAAGATTTAAGAAGTAGGCATGATCTCGTCCTTGCCGAGGCATGTTTCTTGCTGCTATCCTCAGTTGATTGCTGACACATGTTGCAAGGGATCGTTATTAATATATGGTAATATCCAAGAAATTATTATTTAATCAAAGTGTTTTAAAAGAGCTTACTTTTGTCTCTTAATTCTCAAAGTAAATTACAAGATTAAGCGTCATCATTCATTAAAGTCTTATTTCCATAGAAATATTTCATCACAATTGAATAACCTTTTATTTTCCCAAGCAAACATATTAGCTGATTTGAGGGAATTCTTCCTGACTGGGTTTTATCTTAAAAATTACATAGATATCCATATATGTTCAGGTGCAAATAAGAGTTTATTATGTTCTGGAATAATTTCTTCCTCTGACCTAGCTTCCAGAGCAGTTATTAAGTTTAAGCAGCTATTAGGATTTCACAGCTCATGACTAAACTATGCGGCAATAAAGCTGGAAAATGAAATTTTGAAATATATTCGTTTCAGTCTATCAACGAAATCTAACCTTTATACATTAACCTTTATACTAACCTTTTACATATAACCTCCTCACCAAGTTTGATACTGTTTAATATTTGTACATTCAATAATCAAAGTTGTACTTTCAAGAGTAGTTTTTAATTTTTCTCACGTGACCTTTTCCCTTGTTTCGAATTTTATGTGTATAATTTGATTGTCATCTGTACATAAATTTATTCATGCTCTAGTGTGTTTATTCTTTTCAATCAAACATGCGTTTGAGGGTATCTTTTTCAATAATACCAAATAAGTCTTCTTTAATTAGGAGCACTTCCATTTTAACTTTTCATAAAGAATAAATCGTTTCATTGAGTTTAATATTATGAGGAGAGTTTGACATGTTTATAGATATATAGTTCCCCCAAAAAGGCAAATGGCAATTCAGGAACGATCATTTGTTCATGCACTTTTTAGATAAGTGAGATATTTCATAATTTGTGGTTAAACGCACACTGAAATGAAATAAAAGGTAGCAGAAACTATTAATGCTTATCTTTGTTTTGTGGGTGTACAAAACAAAGGTTCTTTATTCTCTCTTCTTCAGCGTTGTACGAATGCCTAGTGATTTACTCAAAAAGTTGAGGCATTAATAATTCAGCAAAATGTTCAGATTGTCGCTTGAAATATGAGAATTGAAAAAATTAACATACTTAACAATTATTAATTTAACCACAACCTTGACGACCATCTTTTTCTTATCGAAATTTTTCTTGGAGGATTTGATTCCTCAACCACCTTTAACTACATCTCCAGAAACTCCAATTCGTGTTTTGATACAAAACTTTCGATTTATAACTTAACTTTCTATTAGTTTCTGCTCCATCAGACCCTATCTAAAAATACTTCTAATACTTTCCACAATTACTTCCTCACTCAATTTCTAAAATTCGTTACGTAAATATGCTTTATTTCTTGATACTTGCAGAAATTCAATCTGTTATTTTTTTAAAGTATTTTCTTCCTATTCAATAACCTTTTTATTATTTTATAAATATTTTGGTTCCATTTAATCTGGTACAACTCTTGACATGATTCTTTATTCTTTCGGAACTTGATTGGAAACTTTCAGAACTTCCCTTAGTATCATTTCCAGTTAGGGCCAATTAATTCACAAAAATTAAGCACGCTTAGCTCCATAAGTAACTGGTGTTCCAACCAGAATTGGTTAAAAACGTAATCGATTACATGGCAGTAATTATCTGTAATCAATTACAGTTGTAACAGATTACAGTATTTGACGCCCAACTATGGTTTCAACAAGCAAATTTGGTATTACTCTGAACTTATTTTGAGCTACGTTATTATGATCAAATTGATGATTATTACATTTTTAATTTGTATCATAACTTTTTTTTACATAACCCCAATATTTCACGTGTAGAATATTTCTATATATGTACCCTATATCACCTTAATAAAATCCACAATACGATCTTCCAAATATTACGTTAATTCAATCCTTCTAAAAAAAATTTGAAACTGGCGAATGTTATTACAAAGGACAGATTGTGGATCACGCTGAAAGTATGTAGTCTACAGATTAATTATAATCATCATCATAAATTTTTAGCTAATAAGAAGAAATTATGTGTAAAGCACACGAATCCCAAAGATCGAAATTCAGCCTAAATCTTTCCCCATTTTGTTCTAAGACATAGAAGTACCGTCAAGTAGCAATTTTAAATTATCAATTTTGATCATCGCATACTATAATATTAGGCCTGATTCAGGAGGAGGGAAACAGTTTGTTTAAAATGTTTACATCTATCCAGTGCTTCATGATTCTCAAATTTAAGTAAAGATTTCTTGTTATTTATTTCCCCTCAATCATTTGTTAAGAAATTACTCTTTTTAGTTTTAAGTTGGAAAGCCATAACTATATAATTATCGCCCACTTTTCATAAAATATTTCTTGAACAGATTCCGCTGTCGCCAACAATAAAACTCATTTAGGCTATACTGAATCAAGCTGTAGAAACAGTTTCTTTTTTTTTAAAAAGGGAAAGATTTATTTAAAACATAAATACAACATAAAAAGCTTCATTTCCATTTCCCGTATCGGGTTAGTACATTGAAACATCAATACAACATCATAAAAGCTTATATCATTTATTATTCCAGTAGTGGGTAAATATATTAAAACATCAAAAAGGCACATATCATTAGTATTTCGTGCAGCATGCTAGCACATTGAAACATCAATACAACTTCAAAAAGGTTTACATTACTTCCAATTACCCGTAGGGGTAAACATATTAAAGCATCCATAAAATATGAAAAACGCTTATATATCATTGCCAATTCTCGTATCGGATTAAAACATTAAAAAAATAATAAAATATGAAAAAAGGCTTACATGATTTCTAATTCTTGTAGCAAGTTAAAACATTGAAACATCAATAGAGCATCAAAAAAGCTTATATCATTTCTTGTTTTAATAGCTGGTAAATACAACGAAACTAAAAGCTTACATAATTTCCAATTCTCGTAGCGGGCTTTTTCATTAAAATATCGATACAATATCAAAAGGCGAATATCATTTCTGATCTTCGTAGCAGATTAGTAAATTACAACATCAAAAAAGCTTATACTACTTCCAATTCCTGTATCGGTTTGCTACATTAAAACATCAATGAAGTATCAAAAAGGCTTATATAACTTGTAATTCGCGTAACGGTATAATACATTAAGACATCAAAAAGACGCATATCATTAGCGTTTCTTGAAGCATGCTGGTACATCAATAAAACACTAAAAAGGCTCTTAGCATTAACAATTCTTAAAGCTTCCTAGTACATGAAAGCATCAATCAATTTGAAAATTTCTTTTATCATTCATAATTGCTGCAGCTGATTATTACACTAAAACAACAATAAAACATCAAAAAGTCTTTTAATATTAGCAATTCTTGTAGCGGAATAGTACATTAAAGCATCAATGAAATATCAAAAAGGCTTTTCTAATTTATAATTCCCGTAACGGGTAATATATTAAAATATCAAAAATACGCATATCATTAGCAATTCTTAGAGAGTGCTGTTACATTAAAACATCAAAGTAACAGTAAAAAGGCTTTTAACATTAGCAATTCTTGCTACACGCTTGTACATTTAAGCATCAATACAATTTCAAAAAGACTTATATCATTTATAATTCTCGTAACGGATTAATACATTAAAATACCTAAAAGACTTATATAATTAAGAATTCATTTAGATTGCTGGTACATTAAAACGCCAATAAAACGTACAAATTTCTTATATCATTTATAATTGCTGTAGCGGATTATTATATTCAAACATCAAAAAGGCTTATAACTTCAGCATTTTTTGTAGCAGTGTAGTACATTAAAATATCTATACAATAATATCAAAGAGGTTAATATAGTTCATAATTTCCGTATCAAGCAAATACATAAAAACATCAGAAAGACTCATATCTTTAGCAATTTCTGTAGCATGCTAGTACATTAAAACACAAATTAAACTTAAAAATGGCTTATATCATATTCAATTAGTGCAGCCGATTATTAGATTAAAACATCAACGAAACATCACAGAGGCTTATAACATTAGCAATCCTTGTGGTGGTGTAGTACATTCAAACATCAATACAATAATATCAAAGAGGTTAATATAGTTAATAATTACCGTATCGAGTAAATACATTAAAATAATCGAAAGACTCATATCTTTAGAAATTCTTGTAACTTGCTTGTACATCAATGCAGCATAAAAGAACCTTATGTCATTTCTGATTCTAGTACCAGTTAGTACACTCCTTAAAAATATCTCAAATCAAACTTGAGACGCGAAGACGTTCCTAAATTCTCTGTCTTTCTAATTTTTTTTTTTGATCTAGTAATACTGTTTTTCTATTAATGTTTGTTTCAGCTGGATATTTTTAGTTCTCAATTCCTGCTCTCCCCTTAGAAGAAATATTCCTGAGAAAACGAGGAAAATTTATATAAGAATTTGGTTGCATACAAACTTTTCCAAATTTTAGGTCAAACCAATGCCTTATGTTGATTAAATTTGAGTTTCAAAACTAAATTTCTAAATTATCAGACTAAATTAGATATAATTTTTAATTTCAAAGTTATGTACAATATTTAACTTCAAAACTTAAATTTAAATTATTTCTAGACTGTTACAATAAACTCTAGCAAAGCATTCACGTATTACTAAATTTCTTACTCTAAAATATTTAAAATAAAATCAAAACATAATACAAATTTATTAAAACATTAAAACATTAAAAGGCTTATATCATTAACTTTTCGTGTAACTAGCTAGTACATTTAAGTAGCAATAAAACTCACAAATGGCTTATATAATTTATAATTGCTGTAACGGATTATTTTATTGAAACATCAATAAAACATCAAAAAGGCTTATACTCTTAAAATAAAAGAGTGAATTCCTTTACTTAAAAGAGAGCTAAATTTTTTAAACTCAACTTGAGACTTGCTTTGCTTTCAATCGAACTTGACTGGTTTTCGCTCAAGCATGAGTGAGCTATTTATTTTTTATTTGTGTGCGAGCTATATGCTGGAATTTTTATCGTTTTATCTTTAAAAGCAAACGATAATAAATCTAAATAAAATTGTTAGGTTCTACGGTCAAAATAAATTCGCGATCGCAACTCTTGAGTGCGTCTTCTAGCGGAAAGATATTTTCAGGCTTTTATTTATTAAGTTTTAATTTAGTTCTACCAGAATAATAAGCAGAATAGGACGCCATTTTTTAGCATAAAATAAAAAATAAAATTTTGTTAAGGAAAAGGATAAAAAAAACTTGAAAAAACTGCCCAGAACATTGGTAATTCTATCAGAAACAGAATGCGCATAGCATTTGAGAAGTTTCTCAATACTTTTTACTTTTCTATTATTAACAACATAACTTCCGATTTCGTAATCGCATGTCGTTACAGATGTGTGTATTACGGTAAAATAAATTTCTTTTGTCTTCAATTCATGACAAATTGAAGTGAAGTCAACATTGCTTACTTCATTCCAATAAATAACTATGATTTCAGAAAGTACGGAACTGTGTTAGTTCGCTATCGCAACGCTCGAGTACGCCATCTAGCGGAAGACTGAAAATATCGGACATTAGTTCCCACAAAACCATTGGCAGTGACGGACGCCATTAATTAGCAGCAAATAAGAAGCAAAATTTCCCTAAGGTAAAGGTAGAACTTCTTGAAAAAACTAACCAGAACATGCCAAACATTGAAGCAGAACACGCCAAGCATTTGAAGAACAATTTCTCAATAATTTTTACCTTTCTATTACCAACAACATAACTTCCAATTTCATGATCACTTGCTGTTACAGATTGTGTGTATTACGGTAAAATAATTTTTTCTGTCTTCAATTCATTACAAATTAAAGTGAAGTCAACATTGCTTTCGTCATTCCAGTAAATAAATATGAATTCAGAACATACAGAATTGTAATAGTTATAGCATATTCTTCTTCGTTATAGAATAGTATATATTTCTGTATCCATATAATTCGGAAAACAACAATAAAAAATTATCCAAGTTACTTGAAATAGTGCCATTTGTGCTGATTCTTAATTAATTTAAATCGTTTTCTTGGTAAGTTTTTTTTAATTTTGAAAGAATAAGTTCAACTAGAATTCAGCTATTCTGTTTTTAGCTACATATTCAAATTCATATCAATTATAAAATTTTGCTGTGTAGTATGTTATCTAAAAGTAATGAAGGTATAAACTATGTATCTATTATTTGAGAATAAAGTTTTCAAACAAGGAACTTATCATTTTGGAATTCTCCGGGAATCATAAATCAGGTAAGTGCAATGATTTTTACAATAAAAAATTTGCTTGTAAATATTTTTTTTTCATTTGATGATGGTTCTCTACAGAATGGTTTTTTACGTCTGATTAAGAACTATAAGAATAATAAAAAAAGAAACAATATGAAAGTTTTTATTTCAATGTTAAGAATTCTTAAAATCGTTTTTTTTATCCTAAGAATTCTTTATTTTCCGTTTTTTAGTTTATAATTTTTTGATAAAAATTGTTCTCAAAATACTTTTTTTGAAAAATTAAATGGTATAACATTATGTGTTTATGTATACTTCTTGTATATTCCAATGTTTGAAGTAATATGATTCAGAAAAGTATGGAATAAAAATTCGGTACTTACGTATTAACGCCACCGCCGCTACAGATTTGGCGGTTTTTAAGTGCCGCCAATCTACACTTAAAATTTTTGCGACAATTCATAAAATAAAACACTTTATTTAAAATCAAAATAGTCAATCGGATTTCGGTGGAAAATGAGCCGATATAGAGTTTAGCATAGATTCAAAACAATCATATCGCCATATGAACTCTGATGAATAAGATTCCAAATGAAATAACATTTCCAAAACGTACGTTTACCAAGATAAAGTTTTATGTTGTGGGAATTGGTACATTTTCGTTTTTTCGGTAAAATATTTCCCTCCTGAAAAAATAAAATTGCATCTTGTTTTGTTTTTGGCAAATCCCAAAGACGAATTTTCGTAGCACTAAAAATGGCGACAAAAAAGAATTGTTTTTTTTTTTTTGTTTCGTCAGCATTCTTTATTTTACGTTTCTTAGTTTCTAAATAATGATTTTTATTGAAACTTGAAATTTTTTGATAAAAATTGTTGTCAAAAAACTTTGTTTACAAAATTAAATTTCATAAAATTATGAGGCTTATGTATACTTTTTGTTCATTTTAATTTTTGAACTAATATGATTCTTAAAACTATAGAATGTAAAGTTTAAATGGGCCTTTTATGTTATATCATTAAATTTAGTAAAACTATTTCTCGTGCATTAGGTTTTAACTCTTATAAGAATATACATATTTTTTTCCGTTAATATATAAATATTTTTCCGATGTGTTTTGGATATTCTTTCTCTAATAAAAAGAGATACCATTTTGTTTTCGTTTGCATAAGAAAGAATAGCAAACATTTTTCTTTTTTAAATTTAATTAGCCACAATAAAGAAGGAACGTTGCAATGCTACGTGCTACATTAACGACGAATTTCACAAATAATTCTTGTACAAATTCCGCATTTCTCAAAATAATCATTTTTAGTTATTTGACATAATTTTATTAGGGGTCCTTGTATTTCCATACAAGGTTGAAAAAAATATTGAAATATTGAATTTGTTATCTGTATTATTTACTTCATTGTTTTATCAATTGTAACGCAACTTAATTTAATATATTATAAGGTCTTATTCATTTCGTTGAAAAATTATTAAATTTAACGAAACAATTTCTTAGATTTTGTAATGTTTTATTCGATTACACGATTTAAGGAGTCACTCATTGCACACATTGATTATTTCCATGGAATAATAAGAAGAGTGAAGTGCAATCTTATATTTACTTTCTTTCTTAAATTTCTTACATAAAATAGTTTCTTTTATCATTTAGAGGCGCTAATTTTACTACTTGGAGAAATGTGTCTAAATATAAAAGGCTATTTTTAAATTTCACACTTTTATTTCATCATGAATATGAACAAAATGCAGTTTAAAAGAATAGACTTTGAATGTGTCATCTGCTTTTTAAACTAACCGTGTGAAAAAATTGAACAATTGTATCAGATATTTGAAAATGCTGAAGCTATAGTAGGGTTCAAGCTTCACGAACAAAAAAACCCATTCGAAAGTGAGATGAAGTTTCTCTTTATTATGTTAAAGAATAAGATTTTAAATTCGTCACTAGTAATTCTGTAGACAGTATTATCTGATACAATACACAATATTAATTTGGTAAAAAAGATTTTTCACTGTCACAGTATAACATGGTATTAGATTATGGATAAGTAAATATTTATAAAGTTTATTTCATATGCATATAGATTAAAAAAATTATATAAATGGTTTTACAAAATCAAACTGAAAAATAATTCTATAGAAAATATAATTTGCGAATGTTGAGGAAATCAAACACCTTTTCACAAATAAATTTTTACCATTCAAAAATAATAAACACACTAGAAAAAATTTACATATTTTAAATTCATTATATTAAATTAGAAATTGCTCAATAATAAAATAAGCCTACTTATATTATTTTCTTGGTTATCGTTCAGGTGCGCTAAGTACTAAAAATTATTTTTTTCTGCTAACGGTACAATTTAGAATACGGGTTACTTAATTCGTGCACCCCAATATTTACAACTGTCAAACTATTGTGAATTTATGATTAAGTGAATAGGTTAAGTGATATAAAACAATTATTTAATAGTATTATACGAAATGTGATATTAATTTTCTGAATTATTGCAAGCAGATTTAAAATGTTACTAGCTTATAAAGTTTCAATGGAACAAGATGTTACTAACTGTAAAGTTCATACTTTGTAAGTTTCTTTATTAAGAACTGAGGCTGCATATGTTTCTTGTAGGTATAAACAAATTTCTTCTTCTTACCTCTTAGAAATTCTTTTGATTAAAATCTCTCACATAAAGTGTACTGAGACAGTATATTGTTTATTTATTGATTAGCAATATAAATGTATATTGGTAATCAATAATTATTAGATCATAAATTGACTAATTAGAAGGCTTTTCGCTAAGTTTTTCATCGCATTGTTTTCCTTCTTAGAGCAATAAAATTGAATTTCATTATGAGGATTTAAATAAAATGAAATATTTCCGTTTCGTTCCGATAAATTGAGATATAGATTACTTTTTTGCTATCAAAAGGTCAGTTTAATAAAATTTCAGACGCTACAGAACAGTTAAATTCTTTTAAGTTGAGTTCTCAATTGTCGTAGCACTCAATTGTGAAATTGTTGTCTCGATTATTATATACGCTATGAGCCTCACTCACGTGGAAAATAAAATTTAGTAATGGGTACAAGCAGGGCTCGAAAAACTCAGAAATTTTACCCGTCCCCGAGGACGGCTTCTCCAACAATGTACCCGTCCTCCTTTGAAACTAACACATAGCTTCTAAATAAATAAAAATATAATTTTCTCTTATTTATTACAAGCATTTATATAAATTGCACAATGAATTAGTAGTTACTAGGATTACATTATGCAGTAATAATAGAAATACTTGGTCACTAATAGTAACCTAGTATTTCTTTTATGAAATATTTTTTTAATGAAATAATTTAAATGACAAAGGTCTAGTTAAAATTTTAAATTAATCAAATATGACGTTTGCCAGTTCCGCAATCAATCCAATGATTAACAAAGGTTTCTGCACAGAAATCTGAAAGGGGTTTTCCATTTAGGTAGATGCGTTCATAATTGTGTTTAACGCTTCTTGTTTAAGACCAGTACGTAATGAGTTTTTTTGTTAGTTTATTGCTGAAAATCCCCTTCAACTTCTACAGTACTCCCAGGCAGAGAAAACATCAACTTTAATAACAAAAATTGAAAATGTATCACGAACATTTACGGGAAAATGGCCGTCCGCGCGGACGTCGGTTTCGACAAATTCGTTGTCCGCGGGGAATTTTTGACCGCCGAGGACGGGCGGTTTTTCGAGCCCAAGCTACCTTAGAAATATTTCTAAGCCATTTGTAGTACAGCTAAAATGACCTGAAAATTGACCTGTTCAAAAGTTAAAATTGATATGGCAATCCTAAATCGTACTACACACCGTTTTAAGACTGCACACGAGCGATGTACACGTTAGAAAACTACGCAATTTTATGAACAAGGTGTCATTCAAAGCTCCAAGAAATAGTGACAAACAAGTAGAATTTAACACAATAAGCTGCTAAATATTTTAATATTATTTATTTAAATATCTGTGCATTACTTTAATTCTGCGTTATCAATGCTCAGGATGTTCAGGTTTGGCGAAGTTGCGAGCGTAAACATCGGCTGTAGGTGATTTCCATCATCAAAGTAAAAATAGCTACTGCCCAACCTATCCCAAGAACAATAAACACTCCATTTAAATCAGATAAACCTAAAGGTGAGGCTGATGCACTCTGAGAATAGTTACTGTTCAAATTTCTCTTTAATTCGAATTTAAAAATGTACTCGCTCACGATTTTTTCATATATACCTCCACTTAAAATTCGGAGAAGATTTTTATTGAAGAGCTCTTTGCAGCAAAAGTCTTTCCTGATTGCAACATTGACCAGAAAGTCTCTAAAAACATCCTTCGAATAAAAGTACCTTTTAGGGGACCCCAAAAATAATTGAAACATAACCCAAGAATTGCTACGTTTTCATTAACATGCGTGATATTAGGAAAGTAATACCATTTATTCTTTTTAATGTATTCCCCTAATCCCTTCAAATGAGGTACAATGCTTTGCGACAAATAATCTGCTTCAATGGTGGGTCCCGCTGCTAGACACGGCATTTTCCCTTTCCTGACTTCTGTGCAGAGATCTTTGAAATCTTTTATTTGTTTCATTTTTATTGGGGAGGTCAAAAATGATAACAGGACGGAGCTGTAACCCAAAATCAGAAAATATGACTAAATGAGCCAAATTCCAAGTGGTATCCGCCTGGACATTGAACGAGGGTTGTAGCTTATTCCTTGTCCGAAAGAAGATCCCCACAAATTGAAGAAAACCAAAATAATAGAATCTTTTGGCGAAATAAGAGCTCGAAATAGCACTGTCACAAAGAGCAGTACGGCAAAAAATAAAATCCATGTGAGAATGCTGAAAGGATACGTGAATGCCGCTGTTTTTGGCAAGAATGAAGCGTGATTCATCATAAACGTTTTATCAAGATTGAAGTAAGGTACACTGAAATCTGCAACAGTCGACCGCTCTTCAGTAACAGTTATATAGCTGAATGCTATGTCAGTTTCATTCCTTGCAATCATTCCCATCATTCCTGTCCAGTTTCCGAATGCATCCTTGGAACCGTACTAATTGTCGGAGGGAATAACCATCTCATATTCGAAATTTAGCGAGCGTGACAATAGTTTTATAAGTTCACCATCAACACCTGAGAGAATGGTTTTGTTGTTGATTATTTTAACTTCTGTGTTTCTGATGTCGGGTAGATCTGTTATTCTAAGTTTAGCGGGAAAGAATGCCTTCATATTTTACAGAATTCTTTTAGGTTCAATTTCAGATCAAGTGATTTGAGTTAAGTTAGCTCTTGAAGTCTAACAGAGTATAGAGATGTTGTGTTGGTAGGAAAATTTTGCAGTTCTTGAGTTGAGCAAGATGAAAAAATTTTTAATGGAAATAATCTTCTGGAACTAGTAGGAATATTTCGCGGCAGTATAAATAGTTTCGTGTTCGTTCTCAGGTTTGAAATAATCTTTCTTTTATCAAGTCAGTTTTTGGAAGCTAACAGAAACAAAAAAAGAATTTAAATTAACAAGGATGATCTTCATAAAAAACCGACTATCTTTTACTATATATTATTATTTTTAAAGATTTATTAAATGCTAATTTGTTTGGATATTTTCAGTCTAGATAAAAGTCATTATTAATACACATAATTATATGAAATGCTAAAATTATTTGCATGAAAGTTAGACCATGAAATGTGCCAGGATAAAATAGCTTGTTTGAATTGTTTTATATGTAAGAAAAAGAGTGAATTAACAGAAAAGTCTGGAATGCAAAACAGTATTTTAAGTTATTACTTTTGTTTCAGAGCTGTAATGAAGGGATAAATAAAATAATAAATAATGGATCTTCATTAAATAATAAATGCAGAATTTCACAGGCAATTTTTTTTTTTGAAAGGAAAACAAGTAAAGCTAATGAGAGGCAAGAACCATTTTTTATGTCTCATGTTCTGCTAATATTTTGTTATTCATGAATTTCCTTCTCTGATTGTAGAAATATAATTTTAATTTCTATACAATCATAATTTAAGTACCTAGGTACCGTCATGTGGGGCTACTTTGTGCAGGATTTCGCAGTTTTTGAACTTTGACATGTAAAAAAACTATGTTAATTCAAACTTTAGTAAAATGTGTCGATATTCTATTCACATCTGGACTCAGACGAGTGAATTTGATCAATATTGGCATTATTTGTATGTAATATGTACAAATAATAAATCAAAACATACCTTGCACAAATTAGCCCCCAATTGGAGCCACTTTGTGCAGCGATAGGAATTCAGCTTAATAATCATGTTTTTAGAAAAATATCGATATAAAATTGTTAAAAAAGTTAATTGCTGACATTTTTAATAACAAAAACATCAAGATATGTAAAGATATTAGTTTGAAAATAATTTTCTGCGTTAAAAAAACATTTTTTATAAAGAATTTTTTTCTTAAAAAGAATGTTTATTTCAAAACATTTGAGTTTAAACAAAAGGAAATCATATGCATTTTTGAACTTTGAAGAGAATGAAATTTCAAAAATAATAATTATTACATATTCATTAACATTTATATTGATAAATTTGAACATAGCACGCTTGAATGAACATGACAGAACTTGCTCTTCAGTTTCTGTCAAAATCACCTGATGTCCTATAAAATATATTTTTACGTGTTAAATAGTTTGATTAATTCATTAGAAAAATCTTTGTAGAAGAAAAATAATAGTTTACCAGCACGTTTCACGTGTTTCATGTGAATTTTGTTAGAGATAGTATTTCTGTGAATTTTGTACTTCCGAGAAGCTTCTGCAACCGACATACCATCAGCAACTGCTTGCAAACATTGTTGCAGCTTTTCTAAAGTGTAATCACGGTAGTTTCTCGTTCCAGGTATTTTTTTTATAACGTCTGACAATTTTTCTGTCGAAAAAAAAAACGAATGAAACTTTGCGCAAAAAAACCCCACAGTACATTTTTTTTTCATTTTCCGTTTATTCGTTATTAATTTTCAAATTTTTTAACACTAACATGATATAATTGTTTATTAATACATAAATAAAAAATTTTGCACTTATGACAATTATATTATCAACGTCTTTGTATTTCGCAGCTAAAGTTTCCACACACACTTTTTGACGTCCGACGATCTCGGAAAGTTTTTGACATTGGATAAACAAAAGACACTCTGAGATTGTTTTAAAATTCGAAAAAATTTATGTAGTTATAGATGAGACTTCTGTCTTCAAATTCCACACATTTTTAACTTAAAAAAACATAATACTGACAAGCAGCACTTGAAAAGTGCCAAATTCGAATTTGCGCAAAGTAGCCCCCGCTGCACAAAGTAGCCCCACATGACGGTACTATGTTAGTTCTTAATAGTTAAACAATTAATAGTTTATATATCCATAGAATAAAGTACTTGAAATAGTTTGAATGCACATGCTATTTATTAAAATCATTGTGGTAGTTTCTTTCCGCCTCTTTGTCGATGCTAGTTTTTATATAGGGGAGAGAGAGGTCAATTGTAACATTTTTTACTTAACTATTTTTAACTAACAAAAACTGGAATATATTATTAGTATTAATTGACTGACGAGTAAAGTAGACTATCCTCTACTAGAAAAAAAATAAATACCTTATTTTAAGTGTTATTATATTAGCTATTAACCATTTTTGACAGTCGTGCAATTGTTACAATTGTCCCCACTTACGGGGTCAATTGTAACAGTTCATAAATTCAACTTAAATATAGCTAATTATACATATTATCATAGTTGTGATATATTTTTTTATTGATCAAAACAGTAGAGATATTTTAGGAGTAAAAATAATAATGAACAGAGACTTAATGGCTTAAACTTTTAACTTTAAGGGGTTAAAAATTTTACTTCA
Organism: Parasteatoda tepidariorum; assembly: GCF_043381705.1. NCBI lineage: Eukaryota > Metazoa > Arthropoda > Arachnida > Araneae > Theridiidae > Parasteatoda > Parasteatoda tepidariorum. Next base: position 80,379,376 of record NC_092208.1, read on the forward strand.
TGCTGTGAAAGGTTACAAATAAAATAATGCACATGCAGCATAATATAAATGATATAGAAAACTATTGGTGGTTCTATAAGAGTTTAATTATTTAGAATATATTAATTTAAATATTTAGAATATATTTTATTAATAAGATTATTCATTTTTAGCTATAGCAATCGTCCCTTTACTTATTGTTACAATCGTCCCTAAGACGCCTTTTCAGCTTCATTTGTTAAAAACAATGCTAGTTAATTGACAAAACTAATTTTTTTATTGAAATGTTAATTAAGGTGTCCACTTACATATTCGGTTAATAATTTTTATTTGTTTAAACAAAATTACTTTCTTACAATACAATATTCTAATACCAAAAAAAGTACTTACGTAGCTTGAAAATATCTTTTGTGATGTAAGTCTTTCAAAACTACCTAAAAATGGTTGCCAGCAGGGGTGTACATGTAGATTTATTAAATACAACTTGTGCTCCACCTAGGAACCAAATCTAGAACCCGACACTCGAAACTTTCGCTCTGTTACAAACGTACTCTGTTACAATTGACCCCACTCTCCCCTATTGGTAGGAAGATAATGTGCATGTTTATTTAATGATAATATTAGGTGCATTAAGTGGTAAAATTCTAACTATTGTGCTTCAAGACCATGTAAAATTATCTTATTATTGATTTTTAACTCATTAAGTCTGTTAACTAAACAAGAGTATATATATTTTGCTAAATGAGGGTTTAGTTTTTTATTTTTAAAGTTAGCTAAGCTATTAAAAATTGAAAGTATTCAATATTTCTCGATTTGTTTTTGTACCGATACAGTAAACGTTTACAGCATCGTAGATTTCACATATAGGTTCTTTTGTCTATATATTTTAAAGCCTTAAACTATACACCTTAATATTTGAGTTAAATTATATGTCTTTTAGAGTTAAAAATGAATTTTTCCCTTTAATTCCTCAAACAACGAGTGCTTTTAGCCTGGAAATTTTAAAGTTTTTGCATGTTTTTGCAAAGATAACATCAGAATAAATAGCCTACTTAAGAGTAGCTCATTTCGAAATGCGATAATAGTATAAATATTTTGTAGATACGATTTAGGAAGGTAGGTTTTACAGGTACATATATTGTATACATGCACCTGCAAAAATTACTAGCAGATTTATTTTTTTGAATAGAATTTCGCTGTTAAATGTATATTAGAAATGAGTAATTGTAATGAATTGTAATAAAGAAAACACTTAATGCAGAAAGAGAAAAACAATTACAAGAATTGTGGAAATAATAAAAAAAACTTTTATACTAACACATTTTTTGTTTCTCAAGAAGTATTTTGAGAAACAATTTGAATCTTCAGAAGTGTTTAGATAATGCAATTTCTCACACATATCAAGGAAGTTTAATGCATTTAGAACTTCGAGGTGAAGGCAATAAATTAAGAACAAAAAAAAATTCTTGAATATTCTATATCAAAAACCATGGCGATAAACTTGTAACGTAAATCAATTACTTTGGTTATTATTTGCCATAATGCACAACATTTCGTAAATCTAGCTTAAATATTCATGGACACAAGGGTATTTTTAACACTGATAATTTTGCTTCCTGGTGTTTTCTGCCTATACCTGCAAATTTATTGAATAATATTTTGCAGTAGTTTTAATAATAATAAAAAGGTCATTTTGAAACTTGAAAAAAAATGTTAAAATTTGCGCAAAATATTCTTGTTTAAAAAAATCATTTTATGCTGTACATGTACGAGAAACATAAAAAAAAAATTTTTCCTCATAATTTTATTTTTAATCGTATTCGGTAACTTATGAAAAAAGTCCAATTTGAATATCTTAAAAATGTAAAAAAAAATCTTAGTAACTTTCTGAGCAGTTTAGGAAAGTTTGAAAAAGAAGCCGTATGGGGTAAGGGGTTTTCTACAAATTATATTTTGAACAATTGAACAAGATTAATTAAAAATGATGTAGGCATTATATAAGATCAATACCTTTAAATTTTTTTTCCACATGTTTTCTTTCCTAATATCATCACATTTCGTTCCGTATCATAATTTCAGGGTATTATCATTTGTTATTAAAGTTTGTTATATAATACGAAATAAGATTTGTGGAAAACCCCGTATCATTTAGAACATTTAAGAAATAGTAAGAAAACTACTTTGGAAGCTTCTATGAACTATTGACAATTTCAAGATGTTCAAATAGCACCTTCTTCATTTCAACAAATAGTATGAAACGATTCCTATAAGCACTTATATTTTGCGTAATTTTTAACGAATGATTTCCAAAATTTTTAAACGATATTTCTATTATTCATTAAAAAAATTTTCGAAAAATGATTTTTTAATTTTATTGAATATTTCTGAAGATACAGAAAAAAAAATATTTAGTTTAAAACAATGTTCAACTCTCCTCGAGTATTTAAGCTAAATTTTCGAAATTTTCTGCAGTTATTGCAAATAATAATCAAAGTATTTGATTTAAGTTGGAAGATTATCGCAATATTTTCGACATATAATATTCAAAAACTTCTTAAATCGTTGCCGGTACCTGAAAATTATAAAATTTTTGAACTTTATTGATATGTATGAGAAATCGCATGATCTAAGCACTTCTAAAAATTTTTAAAAATTTTAAAAGTATTTCCTGAGAAAAATGAAAAAAAAAATTGTATTGAAGTGCTTTCATTATTTAATCCAACCTCCGTAAAATATCGATGTTAATACATAATTACACGAGCATTTTACTTATTTTTTTAGCCGTAATGTGTATTCATTATACTTTTTTAGCTTAGACAGGGGAAGCTTAACACCCTTTTTACAAAAAATATTATTTATTTATTTTTTAAACCATCTAAAATTTTCAGAGATGATATTGTTTTGACTGTTATTATTGTTACAGTGCGCAAAATGCAAAAGATAACACCCTGAATATTTAAGGCTCCAACGACTGGATTCTATAAATTAAGTATTATTTAGAATGTATCATTTGAATAAATTCAATCATGTAATTAATTAGTACTAATTATCAATTAAGCTAAAAAATTAGATGCAAAAACGTACTTTCTCTCTAAAAAACATACTTTTTTTGGTGTATTTTTAACTATTAAAACTTAGGAGGGGAAATTCATTTACGAACGGAAACATATGACCTCGTTAGTTTAGTCAGGAGAGAGGTCGAAAGTTTCAGTCCTTAAACGTTAATTTTAATTTCTGCCCATTTTGCCACAGCACAGTAATCGTTTTTAAGTGAATCAATAAATTTTTGCACTTTATATTACGTTCAATTTCGCTCAAGATAAAAAATAAATTTTAATGGATTATTTTTTATCATCGTATTTAACAAGAGTCAAATAAATTTTAGCTTTAAAGGTATGCAAAATTGTCTATGATTTGAAACTATGAAATTCAAATTAACGGAAATATAAAATTTAGCGAAATACGTAAAATAGTTTCTTGGTAATAAAATTCAAAACTTATTCAGAGCTATTCAGCTGATTTCGCACAAATTTTGCATTTTTGTCCTTTAAAATGGTTTAAAAATTGCTGTGCATTTTAATTTAATATTTTTCAACCCTTACTAAGTAAAAAAAAAATATTCAGATTATTGTTTTCATCAATTATTGTTTAATCTGATCCCATAAGTAATTTTTCGAATATTTTAAAAATATTTCTGAGGTGTGTAGAAAAAGAAAGTGAAATTATCAATAAGGGATCAAAACTCTTAAGGTCACTAAAAGGTCTTGCTGCACCTTTTAGTGACATATTTTCAAGATTACCGTTCCCCCCTCTATATTTTGATGGTCGAAATTTCAAATCCTTTGAAAAAAGAAAAGATACATTTATTCAGAGAAAGTACGTCTCGTAATATAATTAATAGTTCACACTAGTTAATCAATATTTTTAAGATCCCTTATTAAAATCATTAATATTGGCAATTTTTTTGTGAAAAGCAGACCATTACAAAAGAAATAAAAGTTATTATTTTTTATTGCTCACTTTGGAAATTGGATGAAACTTCAATCCATGAGATGGGTTTGATCCAGTATGGGAGAGGTTTGACCTAAGAGAATTAAAAGACTTATTAAATTCGTTTCAGCAAAGTCCAAAGAAATGTTATAGACAATAATTTTTTCTAAAGAAATATATGCTAGTGAAAGACATATAAAATTCCTGCTAGTGTTAGAAAATTTAAGCTGAAATGTTACCTGCTAGTGAAAAACATATATGTAAAAACGATATGAAGCCTTGTTTAAAACATAGGGATGGGTTAAAAATTTGTAGCTCCTCCTGAATTATAATCTGACGCTTTGAAGTGAAAGTTCATTTATTATTAAAATTGAAAGACTTTGAATGGTTTTCTATTGATGGTAAAATATGATCATAATTGAAACCATCAAGTGGTTCCGTAAAAAGTCATTTTATTTTTTAATGGTAACCAACACACGTGACCTTTCTACAGAATTAATTAGACTTAAAAATGATTAGCAACTTTTTTGATGGCTTATACATGCTGAACCATTAAAATTTCCTCCATTGGAAATCAAATGCAGGAATAATCATGAATAACTATTGCTACATTGTAGGAATTCAGACTGATATATGATGGGCCTACATAAGAAAAGCAATTTGTTACGGATATTATTGGTCCCACAGTACCAAACATAAACTATTGGGAGACGATTATATCTGTGAAATATCTTCCATCATAAGGCGTAAATATTTGGTTGACCCACTAAAATCAAATATTTCTTGATGGTTAACCATCATAGAACTAAAACAGCATTTCCATCAGTGAATGATTGAATTTTTCTTGTAAATCAAAACTTATGAATATTTGATGATGATGACCATCTTATGTTGTTGCACCATCAAGTATCGATGTGAAATCATCATAAGAAATCAAAAGCCTTTGATTGGATCATCAAGAATTTCGATTCAGGTAAAAAAAGCAGCAGTGGACACGCATTGTATGGCCGAGTGGTTAAGACAACTGAGTCATGACTTCGAGATCGATAGTTTTTTCCCACCTGATCATACTTATTAAATTGCATTATGAAATATTTAATAATACGTTATTTTTTTTATTTATTTAAATTGCATTTAAACGAAGAAAAAAAATTTATTCGGGAAAACAAAATTTTAAAACATAAATGCTTAATTTAATAGTTTTAATAAAAATACATCAATATTTAAAAAAAAATCTATTAATCAACTATTTTGTTACTGAAACCTTTTTTTTAAAAGATTTAAGAATAAATTAATAATAATTTGAGTTAAATTAAAATAAATATATTATATGATTTTAAACTATTAGAAATTTTAAAATACTTTAAGTTTCTTCAATGAGAAAAAATGAGAAATTCATTAATTTTTATTAAAGAATAAATATATATAATTAAACGGAAATTTTTAATGAAGTGAAAATAAAAAAAAATTAAAAATCTTTTTAAAAAATTTTGAAATGGAATTATTATTTAATGTAAGTAGGAATTCCGATTTCAAACGCTATGTATTTCTTAATAATAATTAATTTGATAAAAGCTCCTCATTTATTTGCTGATGGTCTTACACTTTGCGAAATTCTAACACTTTGAGGAACTCTTTAAGTTTACCGTTTTCTTGTAGAAACCTAATTAAAAAAATAAAATATCTAGTCAATAAAAGAATCTAATATCTAATAAAAGTAGAAAATATTTAATATCTTATAAAATAAAATCTTAATCCTACTTAAGTTACAAAATTAGTATTGCATCGTTATTTTGTCACAATACAGGCATCTTAGTAGTATAATGAACAGTTTAAATGTTTTTTTTTCTTTCTAAAATACATTCGATGAGTAATATACAAAAGCCACAATATTTTAAATTACAAAAATTCTAATGAGAAAACTTCTTTCGTTACTTGGCTTGCAAAGTACTTTTATGAATGGAACATATTAGACAAAGTCTGCTACCTAAATTCTAAAAAAATATCTCTCACTTTCGACGATTCAACAATCTTTGAGTTAATTTCGTGAAATTTGACGAATATTTCATAACAAAATCATGAGACTTGTAATGAAACGGGAACTCTCAAATGTATGGCGAAAATGTTTCCTCTACACGACACCTCCTCGTGCCGTGTGGAAGGTGCATTCACTGTAGAAGATAAGAATGACGAAACTGGAAAGAAATTTAGACGATCAAAAATGAAACGAATAAATAAGCTGACTGGGGTGTATGGTGAGCATGGAGTTCATCTTGTACTAGATCCGGTTATATCAGTATATATCAGATCCAGGGTTGAATCTTCCTTCAAACATGTGTATAATATATCTTTCTTTTCTATTTGTTTTTCTTGTGTTACTAAGATGACATTGATCCAGCTACATGGGGTCCACGATAAAATGATTATTAAAGGTTGAAAACCGAGGCACTACCAGGCTTATTTTATTTATTATTTTTTTGGAAAAAATAAAATGACGAAATATTTCTTCACTATTGGCGTAATTGGTTTCTTCTAAAAATTAAAGGAGGTTATTTCATCATTTCTCTCGGAGCATACACCAGAAAACGGTTTCGTCAGAAAATGGAAATTTTTATAAAATTTGAGTATTAATTTTTTACAGTGCAGTGTCATCTTTAGCATTTAATCTGCTCCTGTATTTTTTGACGCAGCATATGAAGAGTAAGATTTGAGGAGATATCAATTTAAAAAGACTTAAGGGTTCAAGATTTTTAATTCTATTTTTTTGCGAAAAAAGCTTATAAATGTTTTTGTGCAGATCTGAAAATCGTTACAAAAACTAATTTAGAGATTTTTAAGGAGAAAAGTGTTAATTTACACGAAAGTTTTATGCAAAGTAAGAAAGCACTCAATATTTTCTTCAATATTTAATATATCTTTCCGAAATTACAATTTTAAGAGAGTGTCAATTTACTTTAAATCAAATTTATGTGTATACAGTTCACTACAACGAAATATCCATATTCCTTGAGATAATAACGATATGCATGATAATAATTCAAAATTTTTTTTACCTTCTTATACTATATGTAACTATAAATCCATACGTAACTATAAATCCATGCTTCATTGTTAATGTAGAGATAACAACAACACAACGCCCTTATATCATATTTAAAATCGATTTTATATTATACATGTCATTCTAACGATCTTTTTTAAAGTCATTCGGAAATCCATGATAATTTTGACGTAAAAATACCACCCTTTATTAGATTAAAAATTTCAATATCTGTTCCAGGAATAATAATAACTATTTCATCATTCATTCTATGTTATTTGCATATACAGATAAACAAGTGACACTCTTGGTACCAACATTGCTAGGAGAATTTTTAACAGCTTTAGAAAGTCACCTGAATAACAATTATTAAAATAATATTGAGGACAATTTTCATAGTACAAAAACGTAATGGAAGGCATATTTTGGTAAATAATCATACATAAGTTTGAATAAAATGAGAAATATCTTGATTTGTTAAATTGAAATGAGATAGTCAAAAATGCATTTAAATTCAAAAGTTGGGCTAAGGAACTTAAGTTTGAATGTAAATATCGCAAATATTACCAATTGTGTTTTTGGAAAATTACTTTTGAATTTTGAAAAGTACTTGCATATACAAAAAATGTTTACTTTTAGCTCTACTTCATATGGGTTAATTATATTTTTTTCTGCTGAAATAGCAAGCAAAATAAGCTTTTGGGGATTTTTAGATAAAATTTTTTTCAAACTCAAAGCTGGAGCTAAATAACTTGTTGAAAAAGTTAATTTTGCCAACTTGTGTGTTGTTTACATAGATTATTTCAAACAACATTCGGTCACGTGTTATTGGCCTTTATAAAGGAAAAAATCCGGCAGGCTTCAAATCCAATACAGAAGAATAAGAGAATTCATGCTAAAATTTAAAACTAGCAAAGAGATTAAAATAAAACAAATTTAAAAAGTTTCAAAAAAATGTTTACATTTGACAAGAAAAAGTAACTCATAAAGTAATGAGTCAAATTTATAAGAATGAAATTGATTTATTCCAGTTAATTTTTTAGATATTATGTTTAGTTTGAATAAATTGCATCTTATAAGGTGTTGCAAGAATTTATTAAAATTTCTTTTAAAGGAAACAGATGAAAAGATGACATTTGATGTATTTTTTTTTTAAACTACTGATTTTTCATGTGTTTTTTTAAACTACTGATTTTTCATGTGCATGTTTCTTTAATGGTAAGATTAGATGAAATAAGTGATCAAATGCTAACTAAGCTGCTTCAGGACCATGCAAGAGGTCTTATTATTGATTTTTTACTCATTAAATCTTATAACTAAACAAGATTAAATCTATTTAACTAAATGTGGGTTTAGTTTTTTGTTTTCAAAGCCAGCTGTAAGATAATTATAAGTTAAAAGTATTCAAAGTTTTGCAATCTGTTTTTGTACCGATACGAAAAATTTTACCTCATTGCAGATTTTACAAATAGGTTCTTTCTTTTTTTAATGTTTTTTTAAAGCCTTAAACTATACACCTTAACATTTAAGTTAAATTATATGTTTTTACAATTAAAAATAAATTTTTCCCTTTAATAAACCGTTAAATAAAGAGTGTTTTTCGTCTAGCAATTTTAAAATTTTTGCATGTTTTTACAGAAATAACATCAAAATAAATATCTTATTTAAGCTCATTTCGAAATGCAATATCTATACATTTCACCGTCAGGGTTTCAAACACTCTCTTGCGAGTTTTTTTTATTTTATTTATTTTTGTTATTGTTTATTATTACATCCGAAAAAATTACGAATAGGCTTATTTTCTGAAATAAAAACTCGTTGTTAAGCTTAATAAATATTAGTAATGAATAATTGTGATGAATTATAATAAAGAAGACATTTAATCGAGAAAGAGAAAAAAAATTACAGGAGTTGTAAAAGTAATGAAAAAACTTCGATACAAACTCATTTTTTCTTATTGCTGAAGAAATATTTTGAGAATTATTTTGAAACTTAAGAAGTGTTCAAATCATGCAATTTCTCAAAAACATCAATATTTTGCCTGGTGTTTTCTAACTATATCTGCAAAAATATTTCGCTATAAACAATTTAACAATTTTTCGCAATACTTTTCTAATAATAATAAAAATATCATTTTCAAATTAAAAATTTTTCCTTTAAAAATTGCTCAAGATATAAGTAGTTAAAGTAATCCTTTTATACGGTGCATGCACGTAAAACATTGAAATATGTATTTTTTTCATGCTTTTATTTTAAATTGTATGTAGGAACCTATCAAAAAAGCAAGATTTAAATATCGTAAAAAATATAAAAAGTGCTTAATAGTTTTCTAAGTAGTTTCGGAAAATTTAAAAAGAAAGTTTTGAGTTGTAAGGAGCTTTTCCCAAATTATATTTTGAGCAATTTAACAAGATTTATTAAAAATGGCATGGGCACTACATGGAATCTTTTCCGATTAAATTATTTCATGTGTTTTCTTTCCTAATATCATCACAATTTGTTCCGTATCATCATTTGGCGAGAAATCGGTTGCGTTTATTATAAGTCTGTGTGTTCAGTTGAGTCTGTCGCCAAAGATAAATAAAAAGGAGAAATGCTAAATTTAAACATAACTTTAATGAAAACTTAACAACAAAATTAAAAACGAACAAGAATAATCGAGCTAGTAATTACTGAAGAAAAACGTAAAGCAGATTGCGAAAAAAGAGATAAGTAAAGTAAAGAAAAGAACTAAGTATCACGATGGTTTCGATGATAACGAAGTTTCACGATGATCACATTTTATTTCTTGAGCTTCAGTTCAGTTCAAAAAGATTACGAAAAATACTTTAAGTGTATGTTGAAATTTTCAGGTTCGCCAGAGTATGAACTCCTCGAATCAAGTACGGTGGTTTCACCACAATCATTTCAGCGCATTCTTATTTGCCATTTAAATATGTTATATAATACGAAATAAAATTTGTTATACATAACAAATTTTATTATATATAACAGTAATTCGATTAAAAAAAAATTAAAAAAAAAAAGGAAAACAATTTTATTTAAATGTGTTCCATGGACGCGCAGTAAGAAACGATTCCTATAAACACTTATATCTTGAGTAATTTTTAAGGAATCTTTTTCGAATTTCAAAATGATATTTTTATTATTAATTAAAAAAATTTCCAAAAACGATTTTTCAATTTTATTTAATATTTCTATAGTTTTAGTTAGAAAACGCAAGGCGAAAAAAATTTTTTTTTTAAAAATGTCCCTATCTCTATGAGTATTTAAGCTGGGTTTACGAAATTTTGTGCAGTTATTGTATAAAATAACCAAGGCAATTGATTTCAGTTACAAGATTATTATCGCTATATTTTTAGACATACGCTATTCAGGAACATTTTTTATTATGTATGTTCCCATATATGCAAAATTGCATGATATAAACACATCTAAAAATTTTAAAATTTTTCTCTTTGTATTTCTTGAGAAATATGTAAGAAAAAAACTAGTCAGTATAGAAGTATTTTCATTATTTTGTCCAACCCACGTATAATTCTGATGATAATACATAATTATTTAAATATTTTACTTATTGATTGCCGTAACCGTTTTTCTTTTTTAGTAGTGAATATTTATTATACTTGTTTTTTTTTTTTTCAAATGTAAAGTATACAGGAGAAGCTTGACCCTCTTTTTAGTCATTAAACTGATCGAAAATTTGGGTTAATTTTGCTTCTTGTCCAGTATGTCATATCACGGGAATCTTTTTAAGTGTTTTTTTTTTTTTTTTTTTTTTTTTTTTTTTTTTNTTTTTTTTTTTTTTTTTTTTTGAAATTTTTGTACACAATTGCACGTTTAATTTCCCTTAAAATAAAAATAATTTCTAATGGATTTTTATTATTTTGTTTAATAAGTGTCGAATAAATTATAACTTCTATATGCCAATTCATACATTCTTTTAAACTGCGTAATTCAAAATGACATGAATAAAAAATGTGAAAGAAGTCGGTAAAATTGTTTCTAAGAAATAAATTTAAAAATTATGGCTTTTTAAAAATTTTATAACTCAGGTGCTATTTAACTAATTTTGCACTGATTTCGTGTTTTTGTCATTTAAAATGGGTTAGAGAGATGTTGCATTGGTANATCTCTTGATGGTTAACCATCATAGTATTAAAACAGCATTTCCAGCATGCAATGATTGTAGTTTGCTGGAAAATCAAAACTCATGAACATTTGATGAAAATTGTTGGAAAATGATGACCATCATATATTGTTTGAACATCAAGAATCGAACTGAAATCATCATAAACCATCAAAATATTTTGATGGGACCATCACGAATTTCGACTTGGATAAAAGTATGTATGGCGAATGAATAAGACATCTGAGTCATGACTTCGAGATCGATACTTTATCCCAGCTGATAATACTTTTTAAATTATTTTTCTTGATATTTAAAGATGTGTTATATATTTTTTTACATTTTATGTGCATTTAGATGACGAAAAAATTGAATATTTCGCTGGAAAATTTAATTTTTAAAACAAAAATGTTTAATTTTATATTATATTAGGAATACAGCAAATTATTTTTTAAAACATTAATTAAACTTAATTTTTTTAATGACTGTAAAACCTATTTTTTGAAGAAAAACAAACAAAATAGTAATAATTTAAGTTAAATAATAATAAAGATATTATATGTATTTAAAATATTAGAAATATTTTTTATTAGAAAGATTTTAATGTATATTAAATTTCTGCAATGAGAACAAAAATCTTTATTTTTATTAAAAAATAAGTAAATAATTAAAGGGAAATTTTCAGTGAAGTGAAACTAGAGAAAATTGAAGAATTATATTAAAACTTTTGAAATAGAATTATTTTATTTTGTTTCAGTTGGAATTTCGACTTCAAGGACAATTTATTTTTTGAAAATTATTAACTCCATAAAATGTCCTATATTATTTACACAGGGGGATTTAGCGTCTTTACACCTTGAGACACTTTTTAAGTTTGACGTGTTTTTTGAAAACACCTATTCAGAAAAAAAAACATCAAATCTTAATTATACTTAATTTTACAATCCCAAGATTGTATTCATTTTTGCACTATACAAACGTCTTAGTGATGTAATGAATGGTATTGATCGGTTTTTTTTTTCTGAAAAATAGAATATGAATATTATTCAAAAACAGCAATATTTAAATTATAACAATTCTAAAAAGTGAACTTTTTTTCATTACATTTCTCGTTAAGTATTTTTACACGTGGAATATTAGTAAATATCTACTACCTAAATTTTCAGAAGTAAAACCCTAATTTTTGACCGATTCAGCAATTCTTGAGCTATATTTCGTTAAATTTGAAAATTATTCCGTAACGAAATCACGAGACTTGTAAATAAACTGGAACTCTCAAATATATGACGAAAATGTTTCCTCAAAACGAGGTCTCATCGTGGTGCATTGTGGGAGATCAGAATGACAAATCCAGAAGGAAATTTAAACGATTGAAAATAAAGTCGCGAAATAAACCGACCGGGATGTTTGGTGGACATGGAGTTGAGCTCGTACCAGGAAGATCCGAGGTAAAAATCTCACTTCAGGCATGGGTATAACATTTCTCTCTGTTATATTTGTCTTCCCTGTGAATTTAAGGTGACATTGACCCAGTTATATGGAGCTCTCGATAAATTGATTATTAGTAGGTCAGATATATTAGGCAGTACCGTTAATATTACTTTTTTGGGAGATAATAAGAGGATGAAATATTTCGTTACTTTTGTCGTAATTCGTTTCTTTAAAGACGTAACAGAGGTTATTTCGTCACTTTGACGAAAAGTGCGCTCGGAGAGCATACCAGAAAACGGTTTGGTCAAAAAAAAAAAATTTAAATCAATTTTTGTGTTTATTTTTGACAGTGTAATGTCATTATTAGCATCCCCTCAGTTCCTGCACTTTTTGTTTCAGCATAAGAAAGGAAGATCTTAGGTATCAATTTAAAAAGAATTAAAGATTCATTACTTTTTTCTCTTTTAACGGGAAAATATTTAAGAAATATTTTTGCGCGGATCTGAAAAAAGTTATGAAAATTTAATTTATTAGACGTTTTTTTCAAGATTCGCGTTACCTTACACAAGAGTATTATGCAAATTAGGAAAACATTCTATAGTCCCGACATTTAATATATCGTCCCGAAATTTCAATTTCACGAGAGTTTCGTCATTTTTTTCTTTGTACCTTGAAAATAATTATGCTCGACTCTTGCAGTGATGTGGCGAGCTCTTTAAACTCATTCACGCATAATTTTCAGCATCCAAACTGCATCCAAATAATGTTTGAGCTAATGGAGGTGCATGCTCAGATATGAAAATTCTTAGTTCATCTTTAAATTCTCAAAATCTTGCAAACACTTTTCTATGAGATAACCAACAGACTTACCTATGACACACAACCTCGAGAGACTCAAAGTGTCACTTTGGGTGGAAACTGGATAGTACTATAGTTTCAGCTGTTAGTCGCTCTCACTTTTCGAAATTTTTTCTACATTTATAATTAATTTTTGAAAAAAATGAAGTCTGGCTTGATACCGTGTTCCTCTATGGTCAGTTGTATGCTTTAAACTGGCCGTAGGATAGCTCACTAACAAGTTGACTAACTATTCGTGACAAACGGGTCGAAAGTCACTATTTAAAGACATGATATTCTTACCAGTTGTAGTAAAAACACTTTCCATATGCCCTCCTAAAACTTCCATAAATTATCTAAATTGCAGTCAAATTTAACGCCCTCAATTTACTTTAAATCGAATTTATGTGTATACAGGTCACTACAACGAAATATCCATATTTCTTGAGATAATAATGATATCCATGATAATAATTAAAAAATTCTTTTACATTCGTATATATTGCTTAAAAATTGTATTATTGTATGCAATTCTCTCTGACAACACTTTTAAAGTAATAAAGAAATCGATGATAACTATAAATTCATGATTCATTTTTAATGCCCGATAAAAACAATACAACGTTTTCATACCATATTTAAAATCGATTTTTATTTTACATTTCATTCTAACGATCTTTTTTAAAATTATTCGGAAATCCATGATAATTTTGACATAAAAATACCACCCTTTATTAGACTAATAATTTCAATATCTATTCTAGGCGTAATAATAATGTTTTTATCATTCATGCTGTGATGTTTGAGAGACAAGTGACACTCTTGGTACCAACATTGCAGGGAGAACTTTTAATGGCGTAGAAAGTCGCCTAAATAACTATAATTAGAATAAATATCGCGGAGAATTATCATAATAAAGAAAAGTAATGCAAGGCATATTTTTTCATCAACAAACTTAAGTTTGAATAAAAAATAGAAAAATTACCTGATGTGTTAAATAGAAAGGAGATTGTCAAAAATAAATTTCAATTCAAAAGCTGGGAAAAATAACTTAAGTTTGAATGTAAATATCGAAAATTTTATTAATTGGGTTCAAAAAGATTTTTTTTAAAATTGCAGAAACGTACTTAGATATGCCAAAACGAGTTATTTTAAAATGATTTTCTCCGCTGATTTAACTGTTCAAATAGCCAACAAAATAAGATTTTTTTTTTTTGCATTTTTCGGTAAAATCTTTTCGAAAACTAAGCAGGAGTTAAATTAGATGTTGAAATACTAGCTTTTGACAATTCTTTTATTTGTTGTTTACATAGATTGTTTAAAATAATATTTGGTCACATGTTATTGCTCTTTATGAAAGAAAGCATCCGTCTGGCTTCAAGTGCAATACTGCAGAATAATTGAATTCATGATAAAATTTAAAAATAGCAAACGGAATAAAATAAAATTATTTTCCAATATTAAAAAAAACAAATCCCGGCATTTTGCATGCAAAAGCAAAACATAAAATAATGAGTCTAACTTCTAAGAATCAAATTGATATAGCCTCAGTTAATTTTCAAGATATTATGTTCACTTTGCATAAATTGCATCAGAATTTACTTTGAAAGTTTTTAAAAGAAACACATGAAAAGTAGGAGTTTATTTGATGTCATTATTGTTTTATTGAAAACTAAAAACTTTTCATGTGTTTTCTTTCAGAGTTTTATAAAAAATTATCGCAGTATATTTTAAGAGAAAATTTTAAGGAAATGAGCATAATATCTGAATAATTAAATGAGACAATATCAACTCGAAACTTGCAAGTTATATTCATTATTTTATACTTCACTTTTTGAAGTGAAACATAGAAATTTTTTCATTCATTTCATAAATTTTTTTTATTTCATAATTTAGCATGACCTGGAAACTTTTAAAGTTTTAAAATAATTTACTAAATATTCCTTGAGAAATATGAAGAAAGATAAAGAAGTACAGTACAGAACCCGTTATCCGGAAATCCGAAAACCGGAAAACCGGAACGAAATTCGATAAATTTTCCCGCCATTTAAAAAAGAAATTTTTTTTTTTCCTCATTAGATTTTAGGATTTTTCGTTCTTTTTTGAAAGATGTTTACCTTACCATCATTTTGGAAATAATCATTAGTGTATTACTCCATCGTTTTTTCTTCTTTTTAAGATTATTTACAAAAAAAAAATTTTTTTTTTAGTTGGGTTTAACATTAAAAAAACGGCTTTTTGTAGCGATTCAGAAAACCGGAAAAATCAGTTATCCGGAATAGCGATGGTCCCGATCGTTCCGGATAATCGGTTCCCTTAGTATGGAAGTTTTTTCATCATTTTCTCCAACCCCCGATTTAAGTATTTTACGTAATGTTAGCAGTAATGAGTAATCAGTTTGCTTTTTTTCAAATAGTGAGTACACAGGGGAAAATTGACCCAGTTTCTACAAAATATAAATTAATTCATTTATTTATTTGTTGCCATCTCAAATTTTCCAAGACGATATTATTTTGCATCTCATTTTTGTTGATAGTTTAAATAACTGTACTTCAAAATCTATTATAAACTACTCATTTATTTAATAATTTTTCGTGAGTGTATCGTGTGCAAAATAAAAAAGTACCCACTAGGTTCTAATGATTAATAATACTCTGAACACTTAGGCTCTAATGATCGGATTTTGCGTTAATTAAATACCATATCCATAATGGCCTAATAAAATAACCTCAGATATGTAATTATTCTGCTAACAATCAATTAAGCAGCATAATCAGATGCAAAAACGTACTTTAAGAAACATAACGTTTTTTGACGTATTTTTACTTTTGAAGTGATTCAATAAATTTTTGCGCACGATTATACGTTTAATTTATCTTAAGATAAAAATAATTTTTGATAATTTTTTATTATTTTGTTTAATAAGGATCGAAACAATTTTCAACTTCTAGGGTATACAAATTTGTATTTCCTTTTAAATTACGAATTTTAAATGACAAAAATGCAAAATTTGAATGAAATCGATAAAATAGTTTCTCAGTGAAAAATTTAAAAATTATGGATTGTTAAAATTTTTATTACTCAAAACTATTCAACCATTTCTTAGAAAATTTATATTTTTGTTATTTAAAATGATTTTAAAATTGCTATTCCTTATAATTTAATATTTTTCGAATATTATTAAATAAAATAATGATAGAAACTATTAAAATTATTATTCTCATTGGTTATCTTTATTGGACGTATCTACTGGACTACGATTTATCGAAATTCGACTGCGAATCAGTTCAAATTATAGACTATAATTCAGAGAATGCCAGCCAGGTTGCACGGACCAGTCCATTGTCCTGTTTCCATAAGATGAATGTTAGAGTTTGGTGGGGTCAATATATCCTTATTCAAATTCCTGAGTGATTGTAGAAACATTTCCAATGTGAGTCAGATGTCCCCGGCACTTAACTTCTTTATTGTGTATCTCCTGTATAACACTGATGATAATGCATAATTAATTTAGTCTTAATGTTATTAGTCTAACGTATTGTTAGTCGTAATGAGTAAGCAGTATATTTTTTTTCAAACATAGGGTAAATAGGGGAAGCTTGACCCTCTTTTTACAAAATATAAATTAATTAATCTGTTACAATCTCTAATTTTATTTTTTCAGCATTTATATCTGCATAATGACAATTTATATTATATTGATGATGCTCTAAAATTAATTAATTCTTGATTTCTTAGAGTGACGTGACGAAACGTAAATTAGGTGTTTTACTTTCTTCCACTCTTTCTTAAAATCGTTTTTATTTCACTCCATTGTAGGAAATTAGGTAAATCAAATGAGTGTTATGAGTTTGTTTTTTCGAAATAGTCATGTCTGTTCAGAACTAGCGACTACTTGTGCATCATTCAGAGAAATGATGAATGCCAGTCAGACTCGACAGGTCAGTCCATTGTCCCGTTTCCATTGGATGAACGATAGAGTTTGGTCCGGTTTATTATCATTCAAGTTCCTGAGTGGTTGTAGAAGCATTTCCAATTTGAGTCAGATGTCTTCAGCCCTTACTTTTTCTTTTATTCAGTTGTTTAAATTTTCAAAAAGAAAACTTTATATCTTTTTGTTTGAAAAATATGAACTGAGTTCACGGGATAAAAAATAGGACAGATAATTTCTTTTCTTTAACTTGTAAGCAAAATTAGTTTCTCCTTTCTTCAGATGAAAATAAGATAAAAGAAAATTTTCTTAAGTTAAACAATCAACGTTAGATAAATACTTTCTCCCTTCTCAATAAGGAATCTAGAAGAATTATCGTGTATTTTCCGTCGCTATTTACAGGTGTATTCAATAAGTTATAAATTCTAACAAAAATTTATAAAATAAAACCTACTTCCTCTAAATGAACAGATTATTTAATTTCAGCAAATTTGATTTTAAAGGTGTCAAAATAGGGACATATTTCGGAACACATCTCGGATACTTTATTAGCGAATCGAAAATTTTTTCTCTCAGTTATAAAATATATTTTTCATCATAAGATNTCTCGATAAAATTATTATTATTAGTAGGTCAGATATATTAGGCACAACCGTTAATATTATCCTTTTAGGAGGTAATAAGAGGATGAAATATTTCGTTACTTTTGTCGTAAATCGTTTCTTTAGAGACGTAACAGAGGATATTTCATCACTTTGACGAAAAGTTCGCTAGAAGCATATACCAGAAAACGGTTTGGCCAAAAAAAAAAAACGAAAGTTTCAATAAATTTGTGTATTTATTTTTGACAGTGTAATGTCATCCTCAGCATCCCATCTGTTCCTGCACTCTTTGTTTCATCATCAGAAAGGAAGATCTTAGGTATCAATTTAAAAAGAATTACAAAATCATTATTTCTATGTGCTTCATTATTTCTATGACTATGTGCTCTTTTAACGGGAAAATATTTAAGAAATATTTTTGCGCGGAGCTGAAAAACTTTATAAAAATTTAATTTAGACATTTTTATTGAGATTCGCTTTACTTTATACAAGAGTATTATGCAAATTAGGAAAACATTCTATAGCTTCGACATTTAATGTATCATCCCGAAATTTAAATTTCACGAGAGTTTCGTATTTTTTTCTTTGTACCTTGGAAATAATTATGCTCGACAGTGATGTGTCGAGTTCTTTAAGCTCATTCACGCGCACTTTTCAGCATCCAAATTGCATCCAAATAACGTTTTAGCTAATGGAAGTGCATGCTTAGATATGAAAATTCTTATTTCATCTTTTAATTCTCAAAATTTTGCAAACACTTTTCTATGAGATAACCAACAGACTTACCTATGACACACAGACACACAACCTCGAGAGACTCTTTGGTGTGTCACTTTGGGTCGAAACTGGATAGTACTATAGTTTAAGCTGTTAGTCGCTCACACTTTTCGAAATTTTTTCTACATTCAAAATTAATTTAAAAAAAAAATGAAATCTCGCTTGATACCGTGCTCCTCTATGATCAGTTGTATGCTTTAAACTGGCCACAGGAGAGCGTACTAACAAGTTGACTAACTATTCGTGATTAACGGGTCGAGAATCATTATTTTAAAGCCTAATATTCTTACCAATATTGTAGTAAAAGTACTTTCCATATGCCCCTTCCTAAATATTCCATAAATTATCTAAATTGCAGTCAAATTCAACGTTCTCAATGTACTTAAAATCGAATTTGTGTGTATATATGTCACTACAACGAAATCCATATTCTTTGAGATAATAACGAAATCCAGGATAATAATTCAAGAAAAATTTTACGTTCTTACATAATGCTTAAAAACTATATTATTGTATGCAATTCTCTCTGACAATACTTTTAAAGTAATAAAGAAATCGATGATAACTATAAATCCATTATTCATTATTAATGCCCGATAAAAACAATACAACGTTTTCATACCATATTTAAAATCGATTTTTTATTTTACATTTCATTTTAACGATCTTTTTTAAAATTATTCGGAAATCCATGATAATTTTGACATAAAAATACCAACATTTATTAGAATAAAAATTTCAATATCTATTGCAGGAATAATAATAATGTTTTTATCATTCTATGGTGTTTGCATACACCGATGAACAAGTGACACTTTTGGTACAAACATTGCAAGAAGAACTTTTAATGGCTTTAGAAAGTCCCCCAAATAACTATAATTAGAGTAAATATCGCGGAGAACTATCATAGTACAGAAACGTAATGCAAGGCATATTTTTTCATCAGCAAACTTAAGTTTGAATAGAAAACAGAAAAATTACCTGACTTGTTGAATACAAAGGAGATTGTCAAAAATAAATTTCAATTCGAAAGTTGGGAAAATAACTTAAGTTTGAATGCAAATATCACAAATTTTACTAATTGTGTTTTAAAAAAAATTACTTTTAAATTGTAAAAAGTACTTAGATATACCAAAACTAGGTATTTTGAAATAATTTTCTCCGTTCATTTATCTGTTAAAATAGCCAACAAAATAAGCGTTTTTTGCATTTTTCGCTAAAATCTTTTCGACCCCTAAACAAGAGTTAAATTAGATGTTGAAATATTTACTTTTGCCAACTTTTTTTCTGTGTTATTTGCATAGATTGTTTCAAATAAAATTTGGTCACATGTTATTGCTCTTTATAAAAGAAAACTTCCGGCTTGCTTCAATTGCAATACAGCAGAATAATTGAATTCATGATAAAATTTAAAAATAGCGAACGGAATGAAATAAAATTATTTTCCAAATTTAAAAAAAACAAATCCCGGCATTTTGCATGCAAAAGCAAAACATAAAATAATGAGTCTAACTTCTAAGAATCAAATTGATATAGCCTCAGTTAATTTTCTGGATATAATGTTCTCTTTGCATAAACTTAAACTGAAAACTTAATAAATTGAAAACTATCGACTTTTTATGTGCTTTCCTTAAAAGTTTTTGAAGAAATTCCTGCAATATATTTTAAAATAAAATTTTGATGATATGAACATGATATCTGAATAATTAACTGAGACCATATCAACTCGAATCTTATCAGTTGGATTCTTTATTTTATATCTTACTTTATGATACCAAATTTAGAGATTTTTTTAATCGTTATTTAAAATGCTTTATTTTATAATTTAGCATGAGTTTAATATTTTTTTTAAGTTTTTACGTAATTCTCTAAGTATTCCTTGAGAAATATGAAGAAGGAATAATATGGAAGTGATTTCATTATTTTGGCCAACCCTCATATAACACTGATGTTCATACATAATTACTTTATTTTACGTATTGCTAGCAGTAATGGTTAATCAGTACGCTTTTTTTTTAAATATTGGGTACGCAGGAGAAGCTTGACCTGGTTTCTACAAAATATAAATTTATTAATTTACTTATTTGATACCATCTCAAATTTTCCAAGACGATATTATTTTGCTTCTCATTTTTGTTGATAGTTTAAATAATTGTTTTTTAAAGACAATTATAAACTGCTCATTTACTTAATAATTTTTCGTGAGTGTAGAGTGTGCAAAATAAAAAAGATGACAATGTGAACAATCAGGTTCTAATGATCGGATTTTGCATTAATTAAATACCATACCCATAATGATTCAATAGAATAACCACAAATATGTAATTAATCTGCTAACAATCAATTAAGCTACATAATCAGATGCAAAAACGTACTTCCTATTTAAGAAACATACCTTTTTATGACGTATTTTAACTTTTTGCTATCAAAACTTGGGAGAGGAAGGTCATTTACGAACTAAAATATGGCCTCGAGAGTTAATTCTGGAGAGCGGTCGCAAATTTGAGTCCCTGAGTTTTGCTTCTTGCCCATTTTGCCATACGACGGAAATCTTTTTAAATGATTCAATAAATTTTTGCACACAATTATACATTTAATTTCTCTTGAGATTAAAATAACTTTTAATATTTTTATATAATTTTGTTTAATAAGAATCGAAACGATTTTAACTTTTAGGGTATACAAATTTGTATATCATTTTTAAATTATGAATTTTAAATGACAGAAAATTTGAATGAAATCGGTAAAATAGTTTATCAGTAAAAAATTTATAAAATTATTGCTTATTAAAGTTTTTATAACTCAAAAACTATTCAGCCGATTCTAAACAAATTTTACATTTCTGTTATTTAAAATGATTTTAAAATTGCTATTCCTTATAATTTTACATTTTTCGAATGTTATTAAATAAAATAATAATATAAACTATTAAAATTATTATTCCCATTGGTCATCTTTATTGGACGTATCCACTGGACTACGATTTATCGAAGTTCGACTACGAATTAGTTCAAATTATCGACTATCATTCAGAGAATGCCAGCCAGGCTGGACAGACCAGTCCATTGTCTCGTTTCCATAAAATGAATGTTAGAGTTTGGTGGGGTCAGTATATCCTTATTCAAATTCCTGAGTGATTGTAGTAACATTTCCAATTTGTGTCAGATGTTCCCGTCGCTTATATTTTCATGAAAGCTTTCTGTCTATTCAGTTGTTTAAATTTTCGAAATGAAAACTCTTATCTGTGAAATTAAAAAGTATAAATTTAGTTCATGGGATAAAAATTATGACAAATAAATTTTTTTCAAACTTTTGTAAGCAGTATTAGCCATTCCTCTTTTCAGATGAGATTAAGATGAAAGAATGTTAGATAAATACTCTTCCCCTTCTCGAGGAATAGCGTTCATTTATTTTTCGTTTTCGTTTCTAGTGTCTGTTGCAACGCACGGGCGATATTGTAATGATGATATTGCGAAATTCTGACAAAAACTAATAAAATAATACCTATTTTCTCTAAATGAACAAATTTTCTTATTTTCAACCAATTTGGATTTTTAAACTGTCAAAATAGGAAGGGGGATATTATTAACTAATCGGAAATTTTTTAAGCTCAATTATTGCAGGTTTTTAAAAGATAAGTACTATTAAAAATTAATTTTTAATAATTTTAAAATATTCCTCGTATTATTTTATCCGATCATGTTTGAATTTTAAGGCATAAGTGCATAACATCCATGAGCTTCTTGTGTTGCCACTCATGGCAGATCTCTCAGGCAGTAGCGTAGCCAAATAATATACATAGGGGAAGAAGTCTAGCTTTCACTGACATAATGTAAACTAGTTCCCAAAGGTTAGGTGTGGTCCCTGTGTATAAAGGAGAAAACGACATTTAGGGTAACAAAAGCAGAGGCTCTATAAACGGGTTTGCACCCTCCTTTTTGTCACCAATTCTCGAAATGGGGAAGCTTTGGAGTGAAGAACAAAAGTTCTTCCTCTTTTTTTCATCGCTGGTTTGCTCTGTATTTTACACATTCTTGATAAACAGTACTCTACTATTAATTAAGATTTTTCTTCGAGAATACATTTATATCATCCATGTTAATTAAATCTTCCAACACATTTTGATATAGGAAGAAAGAATCAAATGGTGGTCGGCGAGAAGCAGCGTACTCCATCCTCAACCATGCATGTGGAGTTGTCCAACGAACGGTTCACAGTTGACGCACCTCCTGACAATCACTTTGCTTCTTATACTCATGCGCTGGACGCATGCGCTTTGCTTCTTATACGCATGCAAATGACGCTCTGCTAAATCTGAGTATGTTTCTCACTCTGTAAATTGTTTATCTGCTATAGCGTAGTGAATACAGAAAACGGCAACGCGAAATTTATGAGAAAGTATTAAAAACGAATTCTGAGTAAAATGCTTTTGTCTTTTAAATATCCCAGATTCATTTGTTATTTGTAAGGCGGACAACTTAATAGGCGAAATTTGATTGCGGATAAGAATGCAAAATGATGTCAGATTTAGAAAGGTGCTCCGGGAACTGGAAATGATATAAGCTTTTTTGATATTGTATTGATGTCTTAATGCATTAATCCTCTACAGGAATTATAAATTATATATAATATATTATCCTGCTACGTGAATCAGATAGTAATAATAAATCTCTTTGATGCTGTATTGATGTTTTAATGTATTTTCCTACTACGGGAATTATATATGATAAGTAATAAGGATATAAGCCTTTTTGATATTTTATTGGTGTTTGAATGAACTTACCCGCTACGGGAATAGGAAATGAAGCCTTTTTGATGTTGTTTTGATATTTTAATGTACAGTCAGCAATAAAGAAAAGATATCACCTGAAAAATTTTTGCTCTAATGATCAGATTTTCATTTATTAAGTCCCAATCTTAATGGTTTCTGAAAGTGACTTCAAATATGCTAATTAACTAGTGCTAACTATTAATTAAGTTATGAAATCAGACACAAAAACTCACTTTCTTTGAAAACTTTTTTTTTTAACATATTTGGAATCCTGACCCTCAAAATAGAGGGGATAAGCAAAATTTTGAAAAAATTCCATCAAAATTTAAAGCGCTATGAAGTTTTATATATTTGGCGACGTTCCAAAAAGATGCCAAGAATTATCAGCATAGCAGAATTAGAAATTTAATATAACCATACTCCAGCCACGTAAATGACATGAGAGAAATACTCCGTTTCTAAGCAACCAAGCTGAGAGAATAAAAAAGAATAAGATAAAAAACGGAAGCTATTCTTCGTTTTTCTGTTAGCTCGAATCGGAGAGACTGTTTTTTTAATTAGCTAATTTGCGATTGCAACTCTCAAATACGACCTCTAGCGGAGAGGTTATTTTCAGGCTTTTATTTATTAAGTTTTCATTTAGTTCTATCAGAATCATTGGCAGAGCATGACGCCATTTTTAGCAACAAATAAGAAGCAAAATTTCCCTGAGGAAAAGACTGGAGAACTTGAAAAAACGGCCCAGAACATTGGTAAATCTTTCTGTGGCAGAACGCGCCCAATATTTGAAGAAATTTCTCAATAATTTTTACCTTTCTATTATCAACAAACTTGCAATCGATAACTTCCGATTTCATGATCGCATACTTTTACAGATGTATGTATTACAGTAAAATACATTTTTTGTCTTCAATTTATTACAAATTAAAATGAAGTCAACATTGTTTACTTCATTCCAATGAATAAATGTGATTTCAGAAAGTGCAGAACTGTAAAAGTTATAAAATATTCCTCTTTATAGAATAGTATATATTTCTGTATCTATATAATTCGAAAAACAACAGTAAAGAATCATCCGATTTACCTGAAATAGTATCATTTGTGTTCATTATTAGTAAATTTTTATCGTTTTCTTGGTAAGTATTTTTTAATTTTTAATGGATAATTTCAACTAGAATTCAGCTATTCTGTGTTTAAGTATATTTAGAGATTCATATATGATCTTACAATTATAAAATTTTGTTGTGTGGTATGTCATCTAAAAGTAATGAATCTGAAGTGTCTTAGTATGTTGCATTCGATACAAAATAAATAAATGCAATACGCAAATCACTACATTAGATAAACTATAACAATTAATTTATTCATAAGTACATTCTGATTAGTTGGCACATGATTAGAAATACAGATGAGTGCACATGTGTTTTTTAGATCAACAACCACTGAGAGTGAGTTGAAGTGAAAGTTTATATTTTATAAAAAGATTGCAGTGAAAGAGTATGTTGTTGCTAGCCTAGATCTAGATGGCGCTGCAAATCTATATATATATATATATATATATATGTATATTGTTTGAGAATAAAATTTTCAAACGAAGAACATTTCATTTGGAATTATCCGGATTTATAAAGAAGTGTTATGATTTATTATTGTTATGATATTATGAAAGTAAGTGTTATGATTTTTATAACAAAAATTTTACTTGTCAATAATTTTTTTCTAATTTGATGATAGTTCTTTACAGAATGGCTTTTTACGTCTGATTAAGAACTTCAAGAAGAAAAAAAATGTGAAAGTTTAATGTGAGGAGTTTTTGGAATCGTTTTTTCTTTTTTTATCGTAAGCATTCTCTATTTTACGTTTTTCAGTATATAATTTTTCGATAACAAATTTTGTCAAAAATCTTTTTTTTGCAAAATTAAATGGTATAACATTATGTGTGTATACTTTTTGTATATTTTAATGCTTGAAGTAATATGATTCTGAAAAGTATGGAATGTTAAGTATAAATAGACCCTTCATATCATTAAATTTAATAGAACGATTTCTCAGGCACTAAGTTTAAACTCTAATAATAAGATTTTTTACAAATATTTTCCGATGTAATTTTGATGTTCTTTCCCTAAAAAAAATCTTAAAAAAGAGAGAGAGAGAGATTCCATTTTGTTTTCACTTGCATAAGAAAAAATATCAAACATTTTTCT
This sequence comes from Parasteatoda tepidariorum, assembly GCF_043381705.1. Lineage (NCBI taxonomy): Eukaryota > Metazoa > Arthropoda > Arachnida > Araneae > Theridiidae > Parasteatoda > Parasteatoda tepidariorum. The sequence goes on from NC_092208.1 coordinate 80,405,067, forward strand.
TTTTTTAATTTAATAAGCCACAATAAATAAGGAATTTTACCATGCTACACTGAACAAATCTCCAGTGCAACTGATGATCCTGTTGTTCTGCTAGCAGACTTTCGTCTCAAATAAAAACGCCCCCTATAGGTCGCAGCGTTCGCGAATAGAAAAATATTTTAAATTTACTAGACAACAGATTTGTTTTTAATTGATTACTGCCCAAAAATCAAAGATTGCTTTCGTTTTCATATCCTTTAAAAATAAAATTTGAACCAATTTATAAATTATTCATAATTTTCCAAGATTTTAGAATTCGAACATATGAAATTTTTACAGGTATTATTTGTATTGAAGTTGTTTTCAATTTCTTCAAATATGAAAATTTTATAATAAACCAAATTTGCAATATTTTAACTATATACAGGGTTGAAGGGCGAATCTCGAAAAAGATCCCGTAAAAGTTGTAAAATATCTGGAAGAAATTATGATGCGCATTCACAATGTTTTATATATATTTCTTTTATTTCTTTTTTTGAGAATTTTTTTATTTCTTTAAGGCAATATTTCCTTTTTTTTAATAATTGAAGAAATCAGTGAAAGTTACGTGGCATTTTAAAAAGAATGAAAAATTTATGTTTAAGAATATTGCATGACTCATTTTTTTTTAAAAATCATTTCATTCTACCAAATATGTGAGTTAAGTAGCTTTCTTTAGATAGAGATTATTTGCAAATAGCATCCTCATGTTTTTATGCATTCTGAAACGGAACTTCGTAAATTCCCCATAAAATGTCGCTTAGCATGTTCAACAGTTACGAACACCAAATATTGCTACAACAATTTCTTTGCTTTATTCCTTTTATTACTAACTTATTTTACAATTCTAACCATCATACATATAAACATATATCTGATACAATAGTCTCCTTTTAAACAGAATTCGTGAGGTCCTTAAGAAACTGTAATAGTGGCAGTAAAACTAAGAAGATAAATGTTTTTTATTACGGTTATATTCTCCACAGTATGAAATAACCAATTTCAATATATTACTTCAAATATCTGGTAGCAAAATCTGGTAATATGGTAACACAAAGTTTTGAAATTTTAATTTTAAAATTAAAAATGACTTCTTTATTTCAATATAGATATTCTAAATGTTTTAAAGACCTCATGAACCCTGTTTAAATAATAATTTGCAGATGTTCTTTCAGCATAAGATTCTGATCAAAATAATGATCAAGAACGATCCATTATACTTGATGGTAAAAACTTCATTGGCTTCAAAAATACGAAGAAAAAACATAAACGCCCATTCTTAAGACTCGCATGACGTGAGTGAAGGAAAAAAAAGGGATATAAAACACAAATGTGAAGTAACAACGAAAAAACATAAAAAAAATTGTGGAAAATAAAACTGGAAAAACCGCAGTGACCCAAAAATGAAGTAGAAAATGAGAAATTAAATAAAAACAAAAACAAAACTAGATCAAAAATATAAACAAACACAAAAACAAAACTGTGAAACAATTTGTTATCCAAAAATTTCTTAATATATCTTATTTTAGCATTGAGGTAGGGGTACACAACCTGCGATCCGCCGGTCACGTGCGGCCCACTAACCCTCGATGTGCGGCCCGCTGACGCAATCAGGACAAAATGAAGGGAAAAAATTTCAATTTTCGTTTTGAAAAATAAAATAAATTCGTAAATTTAAAATTTCACATTTAAGTTTTTGACGCACCCAATTTGTATGTAGTTTTTCGATAGCTTTTTTTCGATGCTTAACGCTACGGATTTAAGCATAGTTTGGAAAATCCCAATGTTTTCAATGCATCATTATTTAAATATGCGAATTTCGAAATTTTAGTTATCACTTTTGACGCTCTTCGTGTGTGCCGATTTCATCGTAAATTCAGTGACTTTTCGGTAGTTATTGCTACCCATTTTCATGCAGTTTCGGAAATCGCAATTTTTGAAAGTTATGAAAAGGTTTTTTTTGTGCAATCTTCATGGAAAATCTAAATAACTTTTAATCCTTTTTTCGGCAGTTATAGTTACGTATTTCGTCATGGTCTTTCAAAATTTCAATATTATAGAACGATATTATTACGAATAGCGAGTAAAGAATAGCTCATTTAGGTAAACATTTCTTGACGTGGTTTATTTGTACCGTGATTATCGCAAATCAAATTATTTTTTCGTTCATTTTTCAATTATTGTTACACATTTCTAAAAGGTTTTATAAGTCCTGATGTTTAATATACGCTATTGTGATACTTTAATTTCGAATCCCGCATTTAAATATATAAAATTTTGATGCTCTTTATTTACACTAATTTTATCGTAAATATAAAGGGATTTCGATAATTTTTTTGGTAGTTATTACTACTCTTTCCCCTGAGATTTAAAAAAAATTCTGATATTTTTAATACTATAATTTGACCGCACGCGAGTTTTGAATCGAGCACTAAAATAATTGCTTTTTACGTGCTCTATTTGTGCCGATTTTTTTCGAACATGTTTTCTCTCTCCTGTTATTGCTCCATTTTTACTTGTGATTAGAATATCCTGATATTTTAACACAATATTACAACTCGTGAAATTCAATTCTGTTTTTAAAAAAATTTGTGATTTAAAAAGTAATTACGTATCTTAGCAAAATCGACACCTTCCTGAAAAGAATGAAAAAAAAAAAAANAAAAAAAAAAAAAAAAAAAAAAAAAAAAAAAAACGACGTGTGTACGTACTTCTATATTAAACGCGTCCCTTTTGCAAAAAAAAAAAATTTATAATAATAATTCAAAACACGTACATATTTCTTTAGTCCCATGAACACGTGCAAGTTTTACAACACACACCCAACTTATTCTTTTTGTTTTCACATGATTTAAAAAATCACATGTCGGGATTCGTATTTACGTGTTTTAAAAATCATACTTTTGAATTCTTCTTGTAATTTAAAATTCATACATCGTAATTCGTATTTACGCGATCTTAAAATTGCGCATCGCATTTTGCATTAACACTAACAAGATTTAAAAATCATCCATCGCGATTCGTATTCACGAGATTTAAAATCACATATCGCGATTCGTACTCTGACATTTAAAATATCAAACGTTGTTACTCTTCTCACGATTCATATTCACACATTTTAAAAATCATGCGTTGTGAGTAGTCTTTTCGCAATTTAAAAACCACAAATCTCGATTCGTATTCACGCTATTTATAAAACACGCATCAACTTTTTTATTTACGCAATTTAAAAATCACACATAGCAATTCGTATTCAAGTAATTAAAAATTAACACATCGCTGTTTGTATTCACGCGATTTAAAAATCCGGAAAGAAGAACACCATCTAGGACAAATTCCAAAATTGATTAAGTTATTTGCCCTAAGTTCAATACTACACACAACAACAGCTTCTGTCGGAAGACTGTTTTCCAGAATGAGTTTGGCCGTTTCAATACTACAGATCACTATTTAAACAAAATCATTAAATTTTAATTTAATGGCTCGAAAGAGCTATCACATGATCAAGTGAATAAAACTATCACAATATATAAAAATTTCGCAAATTACAGGATAACCATTGAAAAATTTTCTAAACCATTTTCCAACTTCTTGGACCATTTTATATCATTTATGATTATATGATGGAAAATAATTTGTATATCATTAAATTTTTACTGTAAAAAAATTTAATCAAAATAAATTTCGTAGAGTAATGTAAATTTCATTAATTATTAATATATGTGTGTATTAATTATAAATAGCAAGTGTCATTTTATAAAAATATCCGTCATAAAACTTGTAAACAAGTATCTTAATAGTTTTTTTTTCTTTATTAAGGAAAATAGTTCTTTCAAAATTAATGTTTCTTTCTTTTTTTTTCCTTCGGCCCTTAAAAAATATGTTTTAAAGTTTAAGTATATTCCCTACTAAATGCTAAATAATATTTTCTGCTGAAGGGGTTTTGTTTTAATTTTAATTAATTTTAACCCTATAAGAGCTTTCTTTAAATCAAAGTATTTAACTTACATTTATTTTCATAACTAGAATTTTTATTTATTTTTTAAATTTAATTCTATGAACAAATTTTTCAATTTTAAAATTTATTTTAACATTAAAAAATTTGTCATATTATTTATATGCAATATGATAAAAAAAACATGAATTTTTCCATAGTTTTTTAATTACTTCAATTTATCTAAAAAAAATTTTTGATAAATTAATTCTGATTTTCGGATTCTGTCGTTTTTTTTTTTTTTTTTNTTTTTTTTTTTTTTTTTTTTTTTTTTTTTTTTTTTTTTTTTTTTTTTTAAGTTATCATTTTTGAAGTTTATAATTTTAAACATTTAAAAGTATTTAATTTTATGCAAAATCATTACAAGGTTAACTGACAAAAATAATTTAGTGCCTAGAACACTGATGTTTATATAACAATTACTACCTATTATTGATGTCAATATGTCTGTCTAAATACATTGGCATGCGGCCCTTCATTGGTCAATCTCCTGTGCATGTGGCCCTTCACTCAAAAAGGTTGTGCACCCCTACATTAAGGAAATTCCAAAGTTTGAAAAAGCACAATTTTTTGAGATAGTCGTTCTAAAAATAACGCTGTTTTGGAATCTTTTTACAATTTTCTAATTTCAGTATTCGCTATTTGACAAAACAAGGCTTATCGAGCATTTTCCTGATAGAGCAATTTCTTTTTTCTTTTTTTTTTGAATTGTGCTAAAGTTGAGAAATAATCTGAACAAATTTTTAAGCAAATTTTTTCAACTTTATCCTTCTAAAAAGGGCAATTTTCTTATTTCATCTTCATTTTTCAAAAAAAAATAGTTATGTTTAGAAAATAGTCAGCTGTTCTGCATCCAATAATTTTGATCAGCGGAATATTTCTATTTTTTAACAAGATTTAATTCGCAGCTGACTAATAATAGTTCTAAGTTTTTTTTTAATAAAAACTTGACAATAATTTAAAAAGGAATTTTACTTTAAAGTAAAACGCAAATTAAAGTACTAAAACAATTTATTAGAATATTAATGGGAAAATAATATACGTGGTAGCGTAAAGAATAAGATTTTGAGAAATATTAAAATTTTATTAAATAGTTCGTAAAATAATTCTGAGAAACCCTTGCGGACAGGTAATTAACAAATTTATGATAAGATTAAGACGATATATAAGATGTTGAGAAATTTTAAGATTGTTAAAAATGTTGACTACGTATTCATAATTATAAAATATGTATATAAGAAATTGATAAACATATTATTATTATTCCAAATCTATGCATACGTTTGTATATTATTGAAATTGTATCAATATTGAACAAACAAACAAAAAAACAAAATTAAAAAAAACCTGATGCATAATGTTGACTACGTATTCGTATTCATAATTACAAAATATATATTGAAGAAATTGATGAACATATTATTATTATTCCAAATCTATGCATACGTTTGTATATTATTGAAATTGTATCAATATTGAACAAACAAACTAAAAAATAAAATTAAAAAAAACCTGATGCATAATGTTGACTACGTATTCGTATTCATAATTATAAAATATATATTGAAGAAATTGATGAACATATTATTATTATTCCAAATCTATGCATACGTTTGTATATTATTGAAATTGTATCAATATTGAACAAACAAACTAAGAAATAAAATTAAAAAAAACCTGATGCATAATCTCATTCTATCAGAAGCATGCTTTTATAAAATAAAAGCACGCTTCTTTTATAGTTGGTTGAATAAAATCTTTCGTTGAATAAAATGATTTTATTCAATAAAATGTTATATTCAAATCTCTCTTTATTAAATTACAAATGAAGTTTCAGACGACTAAAAAAGAAACATCGTAATTTATAATTTGACTTAAAAAAGAAAGGATTAGCAATCGGTTATTATAGCAAAAAAATATATGAATGAAATTTTACTCTCTGCACGGAAGTCCAGTTCCTCATTCAACCACATTTAAATATTTCTACATTGTCGCCAAATTGTTTTTTTAAAGATAATTAGTTTTAATTTTGCTATGTTTCTACCAAATTAAAACTGTTGAAATAGATTTTACAATAGAAAAATACGTAGATTAATATGGTATAAAAAAATTTGTACCTCATAATTCAAATTTTTTTTATCCACAATTAAACTAAATAATAAAAAATAATAAATAATTATTAAACATTATTTTTTTGTATGAAATTATCCTTGGGTAAATGATCTTTATGAGTGGGTGCATATTTTTTTTTTTTTAAATTAATAATGATGTCTAAAAACGCAGAAAGTGAAATTAACATTGAAGGCTCCGAGATTTAGATCGCTCTCCTGATCAAACTATGGCGACCATATATGGACCATATGAATATATTCATAGCAACCCAGAAATAAGACCGTTGAGATCGCCACAGTCTTTTAGTGACGTCACATACAGTGGTGTATAGCTGATAAGAGATTTGCCGCCAATTTCAAATATTTGTTATTCATTGAACAACAGTTTCGTTTGTCAGTCGGATATGTCGTTATAAATCATCTATATAAAAAAAAATATCATTATTTTACAACTTTTAACAATACCATATGCATGCGTTGTTCCAAAATGTAAAAGGAACTTCAAAAGTGGGCCTGAAGTATCAATTTTAAAGTTTCCTAAAAGTGAGGAAATGAAACGAAAATGGATTATTCCATTAAACGAGACAGTTATCAACTAACTGTTAATAGTCGAGTAAGTGTTATTTATCTTTTATGTTTTAATATTCGTTTTTACAGGCTTTATATTATTATTAAGAAAATTCATTGCGTACTTAAAAAGCTTATGTTTTTTAATTATATAATGAAAGAAGTTATCTTTAAGAATTATAATGTTTCCGGTATTGTTTATTGTTAATGAATATTAGAATTTTTTTTTCTAATGAAAGGCACTGAGTTTTTACGTTTTTCGCCTAGGAAGATGCCGGAAGTATTATTCATTTAACGCTACCCAGTGGGCACCTGTGAACTTAAATATTAGAATATTAAACTAGCAAAACATTCGGACTTTTACAAAACTTTTAGACGTGAAATAAAACAAATTTAAACATCAGTGGTCTTGTTTAAATATATATTTAAACAAATATCAGATGTCATTAATGAGTTAAAATTTTTATTATTTAAAAAACTAGTAAAAAAAGCTTCAGTTTTATTTTTAAAAGAAAGAGAAATTAGTAACAATGTTGATTGGTACTTGAAGTTTATTTATTTTTAACATGATAGCTTATGAATAAATTTTGAGTTTTCTCCAGATTAAATGTGTTATTTTTAATTTATTCCCATTTTTATGTTTATCTTAGAAGTCTGGAAAAGCTTATATTAACAAGCTTTAAAACAATAATATATAAGTTTATACATATGTATACACATTCATTCAAATGTATCCTATATAAAATATATTAACTAATGAGATGTATGTAATTGAGTAACAGGAAAAATGATTTTAAATGCCTTTATATTTTTCCTATCTTAATTTTTTTAGAAGAATTACGATTTAACAAAATCTTGTAGACAATTTCAAATGTAGTTCATAAAAAAATATTCAATATTGTCTTGTCTTTTACAGCGCGTAATTTTTTTTAATTATTGAACAATTTCTGCTCCAGAATATTACACTAATAATTTTTACAATCTTAAGGATAGAAATATTTTGTTAATTAAATACTCGTAATTTATTTATTATTATTACTTTATAATTATTACTGAGCTAAATTATTTTGTCCTATTTTAATATATATATGCGTCGTTTATTTGTAAATAATTGCAGTGTTTATGTTCAGATTATTTCAACTTGGAAGTTTAATGTATATCATACGATTCTGAAAGAATTCTTTAGAACCTATCTTAAAATAAAAATTTTATGACTGTGCCAATAAAATTATAATTTCTTTGTCTCTTTTCTGCCATGATATAACATATTTTTATTTATCTCGTATTTATTTACTTATTAAAATTTATCATTTCTTATATTCATCAAACAGTCCGTTATAACGTGATGAATAACATTGTTTTATTCGAATAAAAAGCTAAAAATTCATCACTTAAAAATATTTAACTGCTATTAAATTAGTTAAAGCAAAAATATTTTACGTCGCTCAAAAGTTTGAACTATTAATTATAGTTTGCTCTTAATACAAATTCTGAATACCGCGTTTTCTTACAGTTAGCTAACACTTCCGAGGATGACGTCACAGACCTACTGAGAGGCCTTGACACTTGGTGGTTATGCCATGTTTCCCAGGTTGCGGCTACCTCCTATATTTTGAAGGTTAAGAATCCAAATATGTAAAAAAAATATATCTATGTTTATTCTGGAAAAGTACGTTTTATGTCGAATTTCGTAACTTTAGTTAGCTGTAAATAATTAGCATATTTGAGGTTAACCCCAGGAACCATTAATATTGACGCTTAGTACGTAAAAATCCGATCATTAGAACAAAAATTATTCAGGGTGATATCTTTTTTTTTTTTTTTTTTNTTTTTTTTTTTTTTTTTTTTTTTTTTTTTTTTTTTTTTTTTTTTTTTTTTGCCGACTGTACAAGCTTGCTACAAGAATTGGAAATCATATAAGCTGTTAATAATTGAAGTTTTAAATAAATCTTTTCCTTTTTTAAAAAAAGAAACCGTCGCTTCAGTACAGCTTGATTCGGTACAGCTTAAATGTGTTTTATTGGTGGCAACAACGGGGTCCTTCCGTGAAATGTTTTATGAAGAGTTGGTGATAAATATCTAGTTATGACTTTCCTACTTAAAAAGAAAAGAGAGTAATTTATTAACAAATGATAGTGGGGAAAGAAATTACAAGAAATTTGTATCTAAATTTGCGAATCATGAAAAACTTGATAGATGTAAATTCTTGAGCCAAACTGCATTCCTCCCCCTGAATTAACTGTAAAATTAGTGCATGCGATGTTTAAAATTGACGTCAAGTATGTGCTATTAGACGGTACTTCAATCTCCTTGAACAGAAAGCGGAAAGATTTAGATTGAATTTTGATCTTTGAATTTCGTATGCTTTACAACTAATTTCTTCTAATAAGACTGACGCGCTGCCTACTACTTTACCGAGGCTTTCTTCTGATAAGAGAACAATTTATGACGATGATTATGATAAATCTTTATTATACTACATACTTTCAATATGATCCGCAATCCATCCTCTGTAATAACATTCGCCAGTTTCAAAAAATTTTAATGAGGATTGGAATTTAGCTAAGATTAGAAAAAAAAATTTAGATCTGAATGTGGAAGTTTTTATGGTGGTGATATAGGGCACATAAAGAAATATTGTAGACGTGAAGATTGGGGTTATGGAGAAAAGAATTACGATAGAAATTTAAAATGTAATAATCAATCATCAATTCGATCATGAGAATATAGCGCCAAATATTTTCAGAATAGTGCCAAATTTGTGTGTTGAAGCACCAGATAGTTCGAAGAACATAGAGTCAAGCGTACTTAACTTTTGTAAATTAAGTGGCACTAACTCTGAAAATGATATTAAGGGAATTTCTGAAAGTTATGATTTAGGTTCCGAAAGAATAATAATCACGCCAACAGTTGTACCAGAATAAATAGAACTAAATTCTTAAGAAAATAACGAAGTGGTTATTAAATAGAAAGAAAATAGTACTTTAAAAAGTGACAGATTAAAATTCTCCAAGTTTCGAGGCATATAAAATAAAAAGAAGTGAAGCATATTTACGTAAAGAATTGGAAAAACTGAATGAGGAAGGAATTGTGGAAAGTGTTAGAAATATTTTTGCATGCTCTGATGGAATAAGGGAGCAGAACCAAATGGTAGAAAAAGTTGGAATTTAGTCCCTGTATACTAAACAAGGAAATCGAAAGTTTAGTATCAAAAGACGAATTGGAGTTTCTAGAGAGATATTTAAAGGTAGTTGAGGAATCAAGTTACCTAAGAAAAAGTTTCAATGAGAAAAAGAGGATTTCCAAGTAAATCAAGTTTGTGGTTAATACTGTGGAAGAAGGAATAACACTTTGTGGTAAAGAAGCAAGACACGTTTTCGTCGGAAAACTTTGAAATGATTTTGGTGGAAAGTGAAAAAGGTTGCCAGAAAAAAAAAAGATGTGTTAGAATTGTAAAAATGGATGGTGTTTTCTACACTAGGGAACACTGCAAGCTCCATACCGCCTATATATCCGGGTTATTGTTTCCAGTGTATTTTCAAGCCATTTGGCTCACGACGTGATCATCGTGTTTTGAGATCAAGTGCGGCGCCAGTAGGGGGTCAGGGGGGGCAATTGCACCCCTGTCGGGCATTGCTACCCCCCCCCCTCCCCATCGGGAAAAATTTAGAGTCTTGTAATGAAAAGAGTCTGGTCACATTTTTTTCGAAATAATGTCAAAAATTCAATTGCAAATGCCTATTAAAAATTTTGCAGTTGATTTTTTTTTTATTTATTCTTAAGAATTAGTAACAAAAATTAGTAAAATATATTGTAAATTCTATGTAATTGTAGTTTCACTGCACTACTTCCAACTTTGTCCATGCATTGCTAAACTAGAGACCGGATGCGATTAGACATGGTTGAAATAGACGACTTTTCGAAGTCCCTTAGAAATCCTTTCACACAGACACATCTTCATTTTCTGGGAAACTTATTTTTCAAACTGCTAATAATCACCTTTTCGCTGGGGGAATATCTGACAAAAGCCTGAGGGACAGAAAGAGACGCAGGTCCTCTTCTTTACAAATTCGTTTTTATGTAATGTGTTTAACAATGGTTTATGGGATCACATAATTGCTTTTTGAAATTTTCAAGCAAAATAAAAGCTGAATAAAATAAAAAAAATTTAATTTTTTCATCTTTTTTTTAATACTTTTAAATGAGGAAAAACATTTACTTAATCGGATTCAAGGTTTATATTTTAATCAACGCAATAAATATGCAGTCGGAAAAAAAGAAAAAAGAACAGTAACAAAATATTTTTGATTTATTATTTTTTTATCATTTACTTAGTAGCAAAAAGATTGTTGATTGATTCAGAAAAACAATTAAACTGTTCGTATTCAATATCTTAAAATATATATTAATCAACATAACAGATTCTCATTGACTTATTTTATGTACAGTGTATGAAATGGAAAAAGGGATAACTTTTGATTTAATCATATTTTCACGTACAAAGAGTCAATACCATATTTTAAAATACAAAAATAAACAGAAAAACGCATTCTGTTCTGGATAAACATACAAGTTTGTGTATAGTTTCATGTTTTTAATTTTCAAAATGAGGAAACAGCCGCAATCTGGAAGATATGGTCTGAAGTTATGGCAAAGAAAGAGTTGGAAAGTTTGGGTCCTTTAATTTTAACTTCACTCTTCGATTATAGCCCATTGCCCATTATCTCGAAAACTTTTTGAGTGTATTGAAAAATGTTTGCATTAAATTACAAAAAGCATTCTATACACAAAATTTTAAGCAAAAATAATTTTAAACAATTATTTTTTATTTTTTATTAGTTTATTAAATAATTGTAAAATATATTGAATTGTATGCTCTACATATTTTTACATCCTTTTAATTTCAAAATACAAACTTTCAGAGCAATCGATCAATTAGTTTCGGAGTTATCAAATTTTAAAAAAGTCAGTTTGCTTAAAATTTTATTTATCTCGAATTATTCGAACGATTTCATTCAAATTTTGTATTTCACAATTTAAAATTACCTTCTATAAAATTATATAAAAATTTGTATATCTTGCGATTTCATAGTATTTTATCCGTCGTTGAACAACCGACCCAATTTTAGGGTTTACGACTACCAATGTTCAACTCTGTAACCTTGAAATTTTGAACCAATCCAGAAGACAAGGGAATTCCTGGATAAGTACCCCCAGAGGTATTGATTTGTTATGGGAACATGGAGGACTTTGCGACTCAACAGATTTAACGTGCATCAGTCGCCATTTACTACACGGGGGTTTTAAAAATCGGGATTCAGAATTTTTCCAACGCATATGACTTATAAAAAATATTAAATATTTTATAACTATTTAAAACTATATTTTTTGCAGGGCGTTACCTTTGGAAAAACGAATTTTTGCAATTGTATGAAAAAAATTTCGATTCAATCAAAACGCAGAAAGCTCTTGAGATATGACGAGATTGAGATATTATCCTCATTATCAATGAGCTATTATTTCAAAGCTATTACTATGAAATTACTATGAAATTAACAAAAGAGGACAAAATCAAAGACGTTTTTATTTATTTATAGTATCTGATATTAATATCAAAAGTGGACATCATTTCACCTTACTTTCCTCTTTCAATCATAATCCTTAAAATTATTAAAGCATATATATATATGGATAACCACCAGCTAAATTACCTTTCTATAGAAAAATGAAAAAATATTTTGCTAGCAATATTGACGTATACTTCAAATGAATGTACAGTGCGCAAAAAAATAAATGGACCCGCCGGAGTAATTTTTAATCTTAAGTTCGGATCTTCATGTTCTTGAACTCATTCTTAATGGTTTGAGAGGGTGACATCAAATATACTAATTAATTAGTCCAAACGATATTTTAAGTTAGGAAATTAGACATAAAAACGTACTCCGATTATTAAACATACCTTTTTTCGACGAATTCGGATTTCTGACTCCCAAAATATAGTAGTTTCAATCTAGAAATATTGTTTTAATAGTTTTTTCAGGAGCGCGCTTGAAAGTTAGGACCCCTAATGTTAACTTTAGTTTTCGCGTATTTCACTATATCCCAATTTTATAGCGAATTGAAAAAGTTTTGCATACAATTCCAATCAGATCAATCAATTCCTATTCGTTTTTCATGCAAAATAAAACTTTTAGTAAACAATTATAATTACTTTATTTAAGAGAAGTCGAGAAACTTAAGAAATGTAAGGCACACAATTTTTTCATCATTTGCAATTTTAAATGTCAAAATATAAAATTTAAGCAAAATCGGTCAAATGAGTTCTCAGAAATAAAATAAAAACTCTTATTTTCTTCTTAATTTTAGTGTTCATTTTTTGTGACTTAAAATTTGTAACTATGACAGCAAAAGCAAATTTAAATCGTAGAGGAAAGAATGTTTCGCGTTGATATGTGGTAAACCATAATTAATTAACTGTGGGAAAGGTTATTCGTTGCAGGCGTATGCCAATATGTAAAAAGCTTGAGCAGGGCGAAACAGAAATCTTTTGCAGAGAAACGAAAACATTGGCAAACAGCAGCCATGTGTGGCAATTTTTTTTTAAATGTAAGTTAGTTAATATTCGTTTCTCGGACGCAAATTTAAAATTTGTAAATTGAAAAATAATTACAAATTTGAGCTATAGTGTTTGTATCTTATATTTTAAGCCGATGGACTTACTCTTTTTTTCAAATGGAGAAATTAGCATTTTGCCGGACATAGATGTTCACTTTAAAAGCATCTTTGAAAAGAAAAAGGAATCGCAAGGAGAAATTTTAAGTCTCTTTGTATTTATTTACGATATATATTAACATCGAGTCCCCTGATTAAAATAGCCCTTTTTTGTCCATAAAATTATACTATGTAACAATTGTATACTATGTAACAATTGTAAATTTCGAACTTTACAATTTTATGGGCATAACCATTTCGAAGTCTGTTCAAAACGGGGCATGATATCTTTAGATAGAATACGTGGATGCAAAAAATGTACTTAAAACTTTATTTGCAAAACATTTAAATGATTCAAAGGCCAATCGATGTATATAAAAGTAACATTTTATATCAAAATGTTCCTTAATTGTTTTGTTAAATGTGCAAGAAATTTCAAATTTTTATTAACGAATAATTTTTGCGTTATGAGAGTAAGAAGCGTAGAAATTTTTTGAAATAGTGGTTACTGCTTATTAGGTAAAGTATAACTTTCAATAAGTTTCTCTTCACTACTCATCCATCCTCCATCTTGTTAAAAGTACAAGCTTATATACTAATAATTATTATGCTAATTTAAGAATAAACTCATATTTTATAAAGCAATCTGAACATTTTGGTGAATTCTTAATAACTATACTTATTAAGTAAGTCACTAGGCCCAGTCACAAGTCCACAGGCATAGAACAAAGGTGAGCATTCATAATTTCTGCTACCTTTTGTACACTTAAATATGTGTTTATTCACAGATTATGAAATATTTCACTTAACCTAATAGTGCATGAACAAAAACTGTTTCCTCAACTGTTATGAACCTTTTTTGGAGAACTATATTACACAACTAAAAACATGGCAAACTCTCCTCATATTACTAACTTAGTGAAACGAATTATTCTTTATGAAAATTTAAATTGAATATGCTTTTAATTAAAGAAGATTTATTTGACATTATGGAAAAGGATAGCCTCAAACGCAGATTGATTAAAAAGGATTAACAATCACGACCATGAATAAATTTGCGTATAGTTGGCAATCAAATTATACTCATAAAATACGAAACAAAGATAACAGCCACCTGGGAAAAAATAAAAACTACTCTTGAAAGTACAAACTTAATTACNATAACTACAACAAATTTTCACTTCAAACTCACCAGAATTACTTAATAACATTAATATCTTATGAAATATGGCAGATTTGAGCTCAGAAATTATCTAATTTACTTCTTTTATTGAAAACAAAATTATCCGTTCGCCTTGCAGAATAAGCTGTAGTAAGCAGTTGCAAACTTTCTAAGCGGAACTAGAGCAGGTATGGAGCTCGGGATTGTTATTATTTACATTTATATTGAAAGCACCATCCATTTTGGAAGTAAAATCTGTTGTAAAATGCATTTATTTTATTATAAGTAATCTTTCAATTCAATGTTCATTATTTTAACCACTAGATGGCGGCGCTGTTTTATTAGGTAAGGTATAACTTTCAATAAGTTTCTCTTCACTACTCATCTATCCTCCCTCCTTTTAAGAGTACAAGCTTATATACCAATAATTATTATGTTAATTTAAGTATAAACTCATATTGTAAAAAGCAATCTGAACATTTTGGTGAACTCTTAATGCCTATACTTATTGAGTAAGTCACTAGGTGCAGTCACAAGTCAACAGGCATAGAACAAAGGTAAGCATTCATAATTTCTGATACCTTTTATACACTTAAGTGTGTGTTTATTCATAGATTATGAAATATCTCACTTAACCTAATAGTGCATGAACAAAAACTGTTTCCCAAACTGTTATAAACCATTTTTGGAGAACTATATTATACAAGTAAAAACATGGCAAACTCTCCTCATATTACTAACTCAGTGAAACGAATTATTCCTTATGAAAATTTAAATTGAAAATACTTCTAATTAAAGAAGATTTATTTGATATTATGGAAAAGGATAGCCTCGAACGCAGATTTGATTTAAAAGGATTAACAAGCACGAGCATGAATAAATTTGCGTATAGTTGACAATCAAATTATACTCATAAAATACGAAACAAGGATAACAGCCACCAGGGAAAAAATAAAAACTACGCTTGAAAGTACAAACTTAATTACAAAAGTGCAAAAATTAAACAGCATCAAACTTGATGAGGGGGTGATGGTATAAAGTTTGGAAATCTTTGATAGACCGAAACGAAAATACTTCAAATTTTCATATTTCAGCTCTATTGCTGTGCAGTTTATCCATGAGCTATGAAAACTTAATAACTTCTCTAGAAGCTAGGCCAGAAGAAGAACTTACTCCCAAACATATTGAATCGAAACTTAAAGATGAATATATAATATATGTGACTAATCGAACCTCAAGTGTCTTGATAGTTTGATCTGAAAAGTGCGAATTTCAAAATTAATAATAAAAAAAAAACATGAAATATCCTAATAAATACTGAAAAAGAAAAGAAGTGTGGATTTTCAATTTGACAGCCGATTGAGAAAAAAAATCTCATTGTGGCGAGAATCCAGCTGGAATTAAATACTGAAGACTCGTTGACTAATTAAAGTGCTGAAAATGACATCCTGAAATAAAAAAGAAAACAAAACAAAATGGATCAAAAGTTTCCGATAAGTTTGTACCACGCGATACGTCTGGGACTTTTCCTCGTGTCTCTTCAATCGAAAATGTGTTTTGCTAAACAAAACGATTCAAGGATTTTATCATCCATTAATAAAGTTTTTCTCAACTAGCGGTGTTGAGAAAGAGATAAACAAAATTCCAAATAGGTTTACATAAATTTCGATTCAACGAGAATCGGTTAGTACTTAAACTATCTCATAAATTTAATATGGAATGAACAAATTAACAATGCGAGTTTTATTTATTTATTGATTTATTTACTTCAATATTGTGTTTTAATTTAATTCTGAAATACTATTGATTCTCTATTGAAATTTTCTACAACAGTTAAAACTTAAAAAAGAGAATTCATGCTCATATTGTGAATAATTTAAAATAAAATGATATGGTTATTACAGTGTTATTAGCATTTATATTTGATAATATTTCCATTTATTGATATTCAATATTCAATAGTTTACCATATTATTTAAAGAAAAAAAAATTTAAATTCAATGTTTTCATATTTTATATATATATATTAGTATCGAAATTATTTGAAGGAATTATCTTTTTACTGCATTACATATAACAGTATTTATAATTTATTGATTGTTTGGGCAAAATAATTAGATTTTTGTTTTATTGTGCTTAGGCTTAAGAAAAATAAGCAATGAAATATTTGAATTTTTATTTCTAAATGTATTATTTGATTGTCGAAATTTATTTTTAATATTTGAATGCCCTTAAGTTACAAAAATTATAAATTTAATACGGATTTAACCCCAGTATCAGAAAATGTAAGTGACTAATACAAATAATTTGGAAGATGAATTAAATGCTTGTTCACAAAATTTAAGTATAAATCAAAATAAACCAGATATATTAAACTTTGAACCCGATATTGGTGTTCAATTCCCAGCCTGGCTCAAACATTTCGAAAAACAAACTAGAAATTCTAAATTAAATGAAAAATAAAAATTTAATAATTTTCAAAAATTCATAGAAGGTTCAGCTTTGAAATTAATTATTAATAATTGTTTAAATTGTAATTCTTTTCAGAAAATAGTCGAAATTTTTCAAGAGCACTATTTTTCCTCACCTTGTACGTGGCTTTAATGATTTTCAAAATTTACAATTTTCTCGTCAAGCTTAAGACCTGTACTCATATTTTACCGAAAAGGTAGAGTTAGGTCGAAAAATAAGTAATGAGCATATTATTGAGAGTTCATCTATAGGATTGTCCCCACAAATTAAAAGACTTTCAGTTTTAAAAGAACCCAAAGCCCCAATTGAATGGCTCACAATTGTTTCTAAAATAATTCATTACCCGAATTTACGAATTTCGCTTAAACAAGTAGGTGCGAAATTTTTTATCTTATTTGTGAATTTTCATTGCTGTGTGACATCATTACTTGATCATTTGGCAATAATTATGAAAAATAAAAATGTTGTCATTAAAATATGTTACATTTTAAGGAAAAGAGGAAATTTAATTTAAAAAAAAAACAAATGGAAAGAGATAATAATTGATGAAATTTAGTCTACTGATTTTTTTCTCAAGACTGATTTCAGTCCCCAGGACTGAAGAATGGCACCCATGTGTTGCTCCTTATTAATGTCACTAATTTTTACAATGGAATGCTCTACAAAAACAGATTTTGCAAGAAAAATGACTATAGACATTTACATATATCTAAAAGTTGACACTAAACATCTATCACATGTTCACCTACCACCTCATCAAGTTTGGTGGATCCAAGATTGGAATATTAAACGTTACGTTGCCATTCTCATTACTTCACACACCTTGTATTTCATTTTAAACTTTGGATTAGGACATCTCTATTTTTATAACCGTCGTTGAACAGCCAACCCAATTTTTGGGTTTACGACTACTAATGTTCAACTCCGTAGCCTTGTAATTTTGAGCCCAATCCAGAAGACAAGGGAACTCCTGGATCAAGTATTGGGAGAAATTTGCCTTCGTGGAGGACTTTTTTATGGAATTAACCCTCATTTGCGTTACACGGAGAGGAAGACCCTGAGAACCTCCCACGGTTAGCCTGACGTCAAGGGGACTGTAACCCATGATCCGTCTACCACTGAGGATATTTCTCGTCAACACTGTGGTCGGTGCAAGCCGGATGCGGAATTCGTCTCAACCAGCCATCGCCTGGATCGAACCCCGGTTCACCTCATTGGAAGGCGAAACCTCTATCCCCTGAGCCATCACAGCTCAAGACATCTCTATAGTGCTGATAGGAAATAATTAGTTCCCCAGGTTCCAACAATAACCAAATTTTTAAGTAAATTATTCAAGAGCTTATTTATGATTGCCACAAAATAATACATATTAACTGCCAAATAAAAACTTAAATAATTAATAAAGAAAGTTTGTCGGAAAAAATAAGTAAAAAATTAATTGATCATCTAGGCAAAATAGTATCAGCGAAATGATCATGTTGACGAAGTTACCTGACGTGATTGTGTCAGTGTAATGGGGCGGCTGATGCAATCTGTGAGTGATGTGGTTGCCAAGGATTTTTTTTTTCTTTTGCATCAGACTTAATTTGTAACACAGTTGAATTTTGTCATCTTTCATATGTAATGTTATTAAAGTTTTGAGTAATAAATCAGATTTTACCTCATTTGCTACTAAAACTGTACTCCCTCATTCCTTGGCGTTACAACCGCTACAGGATCTTGGCCTCCCTCACCACACATTACCGAAGTTTTCGTTCCACAACTTTTTCTATAGTTTTTAACTTTCATCATTTTTCAGTCTCATTCAACTTCCTCAAGCCATGGTTTTCTGAATCTTTCAACACTTTCTTTCCAGTTAGTTTTCTTAAAAAGACTTTTTTTTTAACTTAGATTATCATTATCTTATTAAAACTGTACAACTCATTTATTAATTTTATGAAAACTTCAAACTTAAATTTTCAATTTATCAAATCGAACAACTTGAATCGAATGCACTTCCCAATTCCAGGAAATACTTAACATTTAAATAGCCAATTTCTTTTATTTCCGAATAAACATAAAATGATAAATTAAAAAAAGTTATAAAAGTAATATATATATATATATATATAAATATATCATTTATTTTCCTAGTTCATTTCAAAGCATTTAATAAAAGAAAATTGGGAATTTAAACATAATGAGTTAGGAAGAAAATTTTAACACAGGAAAATTCTAAGTAACATAATCATGTACAGTNCCTGTGTGGTTCGATCCGGTGTGGCTAAGGGTCTGTGTGACTTTGTTATTATTAAAGAATATATATAATTATTATTGGTGTTGATCATATGTTTAGTTGAGTTAATTAATGGTAACCAATACCATTACAATATGGTGTCAGAAGTGGGATTCAAACCCAATGTTGCTCGCCTTAACGAAATGCAACAAACTTTCTCGATGTAACTGAAGAGTTAGTCTGTTGAAGTTGTTTCTAGGTGATACTGGTAATCTTAGTGATTAAGAGTGTGACTATGTTATTAGTTAGTTGAAGTTTGTTTCTGTGTGAAACATCGAGCCTGTGTGGTTCGATCCGGTGTGGCTAAGGGTCTGTGTGACTTTGTTATTATTAAAGAATATATATAATTATTATTGGTGTTGATCATATGTTTAGTTGAGTTAATTAATGGTAACCAATACCATTATATATATACATATTTAACTAATATTTACATTAAAATTAATTAAAATAAAGAGAGAAAATAATTAAATTCATAATGATTGCTATTAATTAAAATATAAAAATCAACACACAAAGTGGTTAAAATATTTTAATAAATCCAAAGTAATAATTAATAAAAGGTTTCAGCTTTTGCCAATTAAAAATACATGATTATAAAAAAATTTATGAATGAATAAGGTGAGCAAAGACAACCCTGTAAGTACTTTTGATAATGCTTCATTTATCATGTACATTTAGCTTTATCATTTCTTTCAATGCAGTAAGTTCAATCCTGTTGGTTGTTATTAAAAGATCAAATAATTCAATTGGCGTGCAAAAACAAAGTTAAAGTCTTAAATATTGTAATTCTGGAAGAGATGCTAAGTAAAATTTAGTGCACCTTGTCTTATATCACATTTAAAGTTAAGCCAAGTAATTTATAGAACAGCTAGCATTATTTCAGATAAGAATTGCCAAAAATCATCACTTTGTACTTAGTGAATCTCACCAATATGCCTGAATAAGGTAATTTCGTCAACAAAAGACGCATGACCCAGTCTATTCCATTTTAATATTTAATGCAAAATGTACATAACATAGCTAAATGCATTTCATAATATATCTTTAATAAGTTCTTCTGTGTGTATTATTCACCTAATAAAAAAGAAGCAGCGTCTATACTGGATTTCAAAACTGCATAAACATATTTTATGGTAGAGATATCACATCTTGGATTTTATCAGTAGGGTGCTGATAAGATTTAAACACTCTAGACAAAAAATCTAGTTTCTGCAAAATCGAATAATGTCAAATAAAAAGTCAGTGTAATGCTGCAAAGAAACATTTTGAAGAAAAATTTAACATTTATCACGTCTATCTAAAGCGAACATGAATTACAGTGCTTTAACTTACTACCAATGTCTAATGAGCGCAAATAATGTGAATCTGGACAAATTTTGTTCCCATTGTTATTTATCAAAACTGAAAGAGTGTGGCTAGTGGTATCTCTACCAGAGTTACCCATTATTGCTAACTGCACTATTAAGTATAGCACTATACATAAATGAATTAATATGTATTTTTTTTTTTTTTATCTTAGCATGAATTATGCAAAAGAGTTTTTTCAATAATTATTCTTATAAAAATCAACTGGCAACTCTGTAGCGCTTAATTTAGTAGGAACCCCAATAGTGGTGTAATATCACAGAATTCTAAGCTGCTTTTTAATTTTTTAGAGCTGCCGAGTGTCCTCAGCCTAAGCAATTGCCTTTTTAGCTGAAGGCATACCAGACTGAATACATTGCAACAATAATTCATCGTCGTCATCATCATCAGTATCAGAACTTATATCAGAATTACGAGAATTGTTCAAATTGCTGTGAGTACTTTTGTCTTCACTAAAAGAAAGGCAGCTCAAATCACTCATAGAAGCAGTTGGTGAGAGGACAGGAGTATCTTCTGTCTTGTACACACATGGAGATTCTTCAACAGGGGTCACTAAACCATGATCAGGAACAACTATGGGTGACGTCCATCTGCTTTTAGGTGGTGCAAAAGACATAGATTGATGCATGCTGCCCAAACTTATATTGTTATTTATGCATCTCTTTTGCTGCTGCAAAACTAGTTTGTTTGGACTTATAATCGGAGTTTGGTTTTGAGAAGATTGTTCTCTCATACTTTTATTTTCAGTTTTTCTTTTTGGTTTTCCAGCATTTATGCATGCCATTATAATATCATCATCATCTTCTCCATCAGAAATACCATCTGGACGATGATTATCTCTATAACCCTAAAAAAAAATTATTGAGTCATATATTGTACAATAGAATATTATCTAGTTTAAAGAAATTAATTTAATACTTTTAAAACAAAACACAATAGTTAATCATTATATTGTGTTTGTCAAAAGAAAGAATTAATTGTGATAAATCCCAATGAACTGATGATTAAAAGACTTGGGGAAATATGCCCCAATTACAATTTTACCATTTACAATTGTACCATTTACAAATTGTACAATTTGTTTGTTGGAAAGCACAACAAATTCAATAAAGTTAATAAAACATTTTTGCATTTTATGTTATAAGATATTTATGTGTAATAAAAATTCAAGAAACATTAAAACACGGGTCAAGAAACAATAACTACGGAATAATTTGATGGAAAAATTTTACCTTTGGAAAAGTGTAACTTGTCATTATAATGCCCTAAGCTAGTCGAAATCAAAAGCAAGTTTATATGTGTATTTCTTTTCTTTTTCATTTCCAATGATAGAGAACTTGACAAGTAAAATCAAGGAACAACAAAGAAAAATAAATAAAATAAAAGTCAATGTCAAGGTCGTCTTCTCGTCTTCCAGTACCGCTTAACCAAAGTAGTCCCATGAAGCGGTTGTCAGAAGAAATATGGTAGCCATTTATAATAATGGGTTTTCCGTAAAGGGTACAGTGCGGTGTAATATATATTTAATATAGTATTTATAATATATTATTACAGCTATTTTCGAACTCTAAATTTTTATAAGACTAATAGCACTTCTAAAATTCAGCTCTTTGTTAATGCTTCTCATAGCAATATATACATTTAATTAAAAAAAATTCAATAAAAAAACAATTAAAAAAAGCACAAATAAGTGATAATGTTGGTGATTTCTCACCAAAGTTTTGTAACATAACATTTAAAAGGAATACATTTTAAAAATATTTCTGTGTATTTTATTTTAATTATATTTTTTTTAAATTAATCTTCATAAAATATAGTGGGTAATTGTGAAAATAATTAAAGTAATTGTAAATTAGAAAAACAGTTCTTAAGAAAATTTGTGACAGTGTTTTTGTTGTTTTATTTAGAATGTTTCTTATTTAATAAACTATTTCAAATGGATTATTGTTTTTAANGAGCATTTATTGGTTGAAAAACAATCAAATTATTATACTTAACTACATTTAATAAATTTAAAAAAACTAATTTTTTATAACAAAGTTAAATACAAAATACCCCTATTAAATTGTATCACTTAAAATAAAAAAACAATAATTGAAAAAAATCAATGATTTGATCTATTGAGTTCAGAACAAAAATTGAAGATAACAGCGATTGTGCAGCAATCGCAAAGTAACAGTAGGTCTACTAAAAATAATTGACAAGAATCGTTAAACCCAGACAGAAAAAAAAATGGTATGAAATAATGTAGAACGAAACGATCGCTGCAAAAGTCTCACTGAAAATAATTTACAAGAAACCCAACAACTATTTCCGACGAAATAAAATGCACAACGATCGCAAAATGACTTAAGTCCCATTGAAAATAATCTTCAAAAAACGCAAAATCCCAAAGACAAAAATGGACATAAAGAAACTATGCATTGCGTTCTACATATTACAACGCTGATCCTGGCACGAAACCTGGAGTTCTGATTCAATTCGCACTTCGTCATTCAACGTCACAAAACTAACATCTTAATAGCAAAATGCTATCTGAATCTCTGCAGCAAGACGAAATCAAAATCGTCTTCATTAGTGCGGAAACAGCGTTAGCCTAGTCATGGATCCTTGCATATTAAATCGTTAAACCACGATTGTAATCTAATTCCGGCGGCTTAAATCAGATTTCTGATTCATTGCCTACAACAAAAGTCACTACATCGGCCTACTGATATATGCGTTTAATCGATATTTCGCAATACATCGATTTATCGCCCAGTCCTAACTAAGATCCAATTAAAAAAAAGTTTTGTACAAATATAAAAGGTATACATATTAGAAAATACTAATTAAAAGTCGAATTACAATAAAATATGAATGTTAATAGAAGGAAAAAACAATCAAAAATAACATAACTGCCACTCAAAGAGAACATATAACAAGTACTTTATTAAATCCAATGGAAATTTAAATTTTTGGCTCTTTGGACACAAATGATTGTATAAAAGTTTGCTTCCTTTTATTAACGTTCTGAAAAGTAACGTTCATTTTTGCGGAAAAATTTCGCCAAGAGTAAAAAAAGTCTCCTAATAGTCGCCTAAGCCTGAAAATAGTAGCAAATAGTTACATTTTAGTAGCCTGTGGCAACCCTGCATTTAATTTTAAAAAAGTCAATAAAAAAACAAAAAAAAGCACAAATGAGTGATAATGTTGGTGATTTCTTACCTAAGTTTTGTAACATAACATTTAAGAGGAATACTTTTTAAAAATATTTCTGCGTATTTTATTTTAACTATACTTTTTTTAAATGAATCTTCTTAAAATATAGTGGGTAACTGTGAAAATAATTAAAGTAATTGCAAATTAGAAAAACAGTTCTTAAGAAAATTTGTGACAGTGTTTTTGCTGTTTCATTTAGAATGCTTCTTATTTAATAAACTATTTCAAATGGATTATTGTTTTTAATGATATGAAAATATACTATAGACCTATTCCTATTTTTCAATTTTCTTTTAAAAAAATACCACATATTGAAGAGCTAAGTTTTTTTATTTGTAAAGAAAACATATTTTATTTTTTAAAAGTTTATTTTAAGTCATGCACTAAAATACTAATTTTAAAACTACATGTCTTTACCAAATTAATTAATGAAACCTTTACAAATAGCTAAATTAAAAATAAAAAATAATTAAAAATCAAATGAAAATAGTTTTTTAAGAAGTATTAAAAATATAATGACTTTATTTAAAAATATAATTAGTAATATATTTTGTAAACATCTTGTTCTAAGTTAAAGCAATAGAAATTTCATAATAAAAACTTTAAAAAAAAGTTATGAACAAAAATTTTCTATGGTGTTCAAGAGTCAGTTATTAAATTTTAAAAAAATCGAGCTTTTAAGAAGAAGAATAAAATAATAATATAGCTTTTGTTCTTTTTGGCGTAACTTTTTATTATCTTATTGTACTTTTTTTTTTTAACAGTATGGATTACAGTAACGTCTGAAAATACAGAGAAGTCAGTCTGGGTGCTTCAGATGCATATTTTGATTAATTTTTTTAAAAAAATATATAGTAAAAAGTTACGCCAAAAAGAACAAAAGCCATATTGCTATATTATTATTTTATTCTTCTTCTTAAGAGGTCGATTTTTTTTAAAAATTTAATAAATGAATTTTGGACACAATAGAAAATTGTTGTTTATAAATTTTTTTTTAGTTTTCTATTATGAAATTTCAATAGCTTTAGGTTAGGAGAAGATGCAGTTTACGAAATTTATTGTTAATTATATTTTTAATTTAAGATATAAGAAAAGAGGTTATTTCTTTAAAAATTGAGTTTCAAATATGAGGAAAGAGAATCTGGAGCAGTTCTCATTGGGTAAGTAGTATAACGGCTTTTACGCCGACTTCATTGTCCCTACATGGAAGAATAGGCAGTACCGACTTCTTTTTTATACCTCCATGATAATTACAGAAGATATAATAAGGTACCACAGTTTAATAGATATGTCACAGCTGAATTGGAAAATCCCGCACTCAGTAAAGTGAAAAGTGACATCAATTTGCAACACATCAGGATAACTAAAAAGTCCTTAAAAGTCTCCAGTATTTTCCATTCAGTTTAACAATTTTTAGGCTTATTGGAATGAGTTTTAGGTCTTTAGGTTCATTAGAAAGTAAATTATTTATAGCTCAGTTAGCTTGATTTATTCCACGCCATTTGCAATGAAACTAGAGAAGTGAGAGCAGCAATAAGCCCAGACTGATTTATTAATTCACCGAGCTAATGATAATAAAGGTTCCTGAGCAGATTGTAATAAGCTTAAAAAATATCAGTCCTTCCTATTAGTCTGGCGTAAGGTGAAAAGGGGGATTTTCCAACTCACCTAAGATAGATGCTATTTTTTTAAACTGTATACTAAATTAATATACCAAATTTTTATCATATCTCTGATAACTAGAATTGCCTCTGATCTCTTTTGTTTGGCTACATGGTCTCCTAGACTTTGTTGGCATTCCTAATTGAATGTATTGTTGAAGAATATCATTTTCAGTCTCCTCATAGTCTTCCTCAATTCGGTTATAAAATTCTTCTTTCCTTGAAAGCTTTTGATGCTAATTCAAAAATAAAATAAATTAGTAACAGTTCAAGTTTAAAAATATTTAATTTCTATAGGCAACTAAAAACTTAATTTTAGTTATCCAATTTTGTAAGTTATTCAAAGATGAAGTAAAAGTATTAAGTTGTTACATATGAAATGTTGGACTCTTAAATGCATAATTTTTCAGCATAATTTTTAAGCCTAATTAAATTAAGAATATTTTTTTTTTCATAAACTATTTTATTAATCAAAGTAAAAATCATCACAATCAACACATTTTTGTCAGCATGTTACCAGTTTTTGAATACCACTTTCATGAAAATTTAGCTCTTTGATGTCAATAAAAGATTTTGCATTTTTGTGATTTCTGGAGCTGGTACCCCCTGACGACATCCACTTTGGCTGTTATTTTCATATTATCATTGTTTTCTTTTTTCCTGTAAATTTTCTATTTTCATTATTCAGTCGTAGTAATTGTCGTGAAACCAATCGCATAATCGTTCCATGTGTTGTGTGTGTTGGCATTGTTTAAGAACAAGACAGTTTTGTTTCACTAGCTGAGATTTATGGGAAACTCAAACAATCAAGACTCTATTGTATATATACACACATTTTTTAAATAAAGTTACTAAAAATTTGTTTCACAAATGCAATATCTATTCATGACAAACATTTAGAGATATAACACAGCAAAATCACACATGAAAAGTGTGTTACACAGTGCATATCAAGGGACATGAAAAAAAAATTTTGGAGAAATTTAAATATTAAGTAAACATATATATCAGCAATAAATCTAAGAAATGTTTTATAATTGCTACATCACATTAAAAACAGTATACTTCAAAGTATCAATCAGCAAGAGAATTGGGGGGATTACCTTTAAGATTAAAAGTTCCAGAAATAACAAAAATAAATAAATAAAAAAATTTCCTACGTCGGGAATGGTTATATAAGCCATTTCCTTACTAGCAGCTCAGTATAAAACAGCCAATAGGTTAAATTGTGTTGGTCATAGAGGCACAATTTGTCAAGTGTCCAAAACTCATAACTTCCCCTGAAGAGCACAGAGGGCGCTCAGTAGCTTTCGAAACACAAATCTGGTGAAGGTGATCCTGAAGATAGTCGTGACCAGGCAACGTACAAAAATTTGCTGAGAAAATCCGTCGGGGGAGGATTACAGAGAAGGCTGGACCAAATCTTTCCTGCAGCATCCACATCTTCCAGCAGCATCACTTTCACAATGGTGGTGAAGATCTGGTTGCAAGCGAGCAAAAGCAGGTTGGGATAATCTAGAGCTGATTTTTGCCAAGCGATCGCTTCTCAAATTTCCAGGAATGTCCCAATGTATGGGGAGATATTGGAAAAGAATTACCCAGTCATTATTGATAAGATTGTCCATCTTCACTCTACTTTTTTCACAAGAGTTGACTTGATTTTCTAAAATGAGCAAAGAGAAAGCCTGGCAGCTTGTGAGTCAAAGAGAAACACAACATGATCGGGAGAAGTGGTACAACTGGAAAGATGTGGAACAGATTGTCTAATTCCCTCGATTTCAGTTTCAAAATTAAAAGGCATTTATGACAACCGAACAAGAAATCTCAAACAAGTCTCTACAATAAAAAAAGCTATGGAAGAAGAATCCTCTTAAGAGGACCCATCAGTGCAAATGTGGAGCTAAGTTTCTTTTGGATATCTACGAGGGCTGTTTTTTAAGTAAGTTGGAAAATAAAAACCAGACGAAAGAAAATTTTCAAGAAGCAAATTTACTTCCAGATTCTACATGTGTTTCTCTTTTTTTTCAGCATAGTTGCTGAGTTTGTTTAAGCACTAATCATGTCTTACAACTAGATTTAGAATGCCCTCTTCATACAAACTTGCCGTCTGTTCCATTAACCAAGAGGCGGTTTTCACGCATTTGTCATCGTTGTACTGATTGTTGCCAAAATGGAAATATCAGAAGAAGATTAAAATCACTCAGCACAAGGTCTGAGCTGTAGGGAGGGGTGGTCTAAACCTTCCCTATCAAAACAGTCCAATAAAACTGGGATCTGAGCTGCGGAGAGTCAATGTCATAGAGTAGCAAATTTCCCTGTCTGGTAGGAAATTTTGTAACTTCAAACATCGTAACTTCACAAATCTACCAGTGAATGTATGCAGCAGACAGGTTTTTTGCCGACTAAAAACGCATCACTGACCATATTTCGTGCGTGGAGGGCGATTTGTTAAATTTTAACATTTTAAAGACATAGAGATGACCATACAGTTTACCTACACAGCTGCAACTGAGCACAGTTGCACTCAAGGAATGCCAGGGCACGACATGAGCACTTGTTGTAACGCACATATCACCTAATAGAGTATACAGCAAAACAGCCCTTCCTAAAAGTAACAACCCTTGTATTAGTAATAATTTTAAGTGCATGAGCACGAAGGAGATCAGACATAGCATCGCGTTTTGTCTGTTGGATATCAATCGAAAGATTCAAATAAGGAATTCCTAAAAGTCGGAGGGAATCTCTTATTATGACAGAATGGTTGGAGGGAAAGGTCTTTTATTTTTTATTTAATAAGTTCTTCGGCTTTGGAGAGAAAAAGATTGAGTTTTTAGTCTTTTTAAAACAGGTACAATCTTTTGCCAGTATTTACCATGAAGTCTTTTACACTTTTTGAACTGTTTTAACTGTTTTTCTCTACAAGGCTTTAAACCCTGATTGAATTTCCAAGGCAGTGAAAGGAGTTGAGCAGGCTGCAGAAGTAATAAGTCTTAGGGCTTTATTTTGAACCTTACCCACCCTGTCACAAACACTTTTGGATACAGTAGCAAGTAGTTCGCCGCCATAGTCAAACACACGTCTTATGTAGGACTTGTAAACAATGGTCAGGAAATCGGGTGAAGATACCCAGGTGACACCAGCTAATCTTTTAGAGAGTTTAAAACTATTTTCACCTTTTCTCACAGTTTCTTCAGCATGTGTTCTCCAGGATAATTTATCGTCAAGAAAAACACTCAGGAAGCAAAAACTAATTTGTTCACAAAGATCTTGATTTGTATATCTAATAGAAACCAGATGGTCTTTGGTTGACAAACTAAAAAGCTGGCAGACAGTCTGCTCAACATCGACTGTCATTTTATTCTCCTCACACCAATTCAAAGAAAAAACATTTGGAGACTGGAGTTACGGGGAGTATAGTTTCTCGTGTCAGTGGTAATCTTTGAACCACACAAGCTCCCTGAGTAGTGCCAAATGAGTAACAGCATTTGTCAACGCAGCTCAAACGACATGCCTCTTCAGAGTTGAAAGAGAAGAGGCCCTTCCAAGAGAATCTGCAATTTAAGAGTTAAAGGAAAAGGTCCTTTTCAGTGCCCAAACACGACTGCCATTACTGCACTCTTTTGAAATGCTGGTGGCCTATCTAGCTCTAAGTTCTGTGAACTTAAAACTATTCTGACAAGAGAATCTGCTGACACTTTTGCGATTGCTGAGGCCGGTGAGGCCGGTGCTTCAACATACACTCATGACTACCACAAATGTAAAGACTATGTTTTATATACTCTGCATAGATCAAGACAAATCACCTCTGGCATTGTTGTAGGAGTAAAAAAAATAATAAGAAACTATGCTTTGCAATGTCACTGCAAACAATAAGAAGCTAAGTAAAAAATAACAACAATAAGAGGGTTATCATAAGTAACCACTAATCTGATATTAATATAGATTCAAAAATTAACACCTCCCTAATTTTGAAAGATAAAATTGTACATTTAAAATAATCATTTATATATTTTTCTGGAAAAAATTTTAAACAATTTTTTTTATACAAAATACAATTTTTATTGATTGTTGAAACCATTTGCAGATATCCATTTGCCTCAATTAAGATTCTTATTAAACATATAATGATTCTTATAACCTAGTATGCATTAATTATTTAGAATATAAGAAACAAATAGTCGGCAGAACTAAACAAAACAATATATTTTAAGTAAATTTGAGTACTTCATATTTCAACTTAAATATTGTACACACTTACATGGTGTTTGGAGTTGGCTTTTAGAATTTGATGCTTGGTTGTGTGAGAAGACTGATTCTTCCTAGGATGAAAATGATTACTATAAGATGGAGGAGTGTGGCGATTTTTCGATTGGATTTGTGCCTGATTCAGCCTAGCAAGATGCATCCCAGAATGGGAGAATTCTTGAGGTCTTGTCCCAGTTCTCGACTGTGCAAAAACTTGCTGATTTCTGGATGGCGAAGAAGTATATTCAGTGAAGTGTTTGTCATTGGCTTTGCACATTGAGTGAATATGATTTGTTTTTGATGGAGATTGTGTGAACTGTTTTCTGGGACTTCTATCAGGCATTCCTAATTTAATGCATTGATTAATCATATCATCATCCTCACATTCAGAGTTCAATGATTTTAAGCTTTTATCTGGTTTATCATCATTCTGTAAAGAAGTAAAATCATGTCATAAAATGTTATAACTATAATACTGAATTCTGCTTAATCGCATCCCTGATTATTTTGAGTTAACTAGGGTATATATATAAATATATATTGCAAATATTTATAATACTGAGAAAACCTGGGCAGAGCCAGAATTTGTCAGTATGTTTTGTTTTATCAAATTTTTATGCAGCCGGAAGCAAAAAGAAAAATTATAATAATAATAATCAGGGGTTTGTCCAGACATTTTGTGAAAGGTCCTGTTTTTGTAAAATTGTGAAAAAAACTACTCATAATTTGTGAATATAAATTAAGCGTTAAGTCACATTTTTCAACCAGGGTCCAGCTTTTGTTAATTTGAGCAAATGGGGTCCTGTTATTGCAAAAATTGCTAAATTCCTTTTCAAGAAGTTTTTAAATTGTAAATAGATACAAGATTATGTTCAACAATTACTGCTACTAAATTAGAGATGCAACATACAAATATTTGGTATTTAGCTATACTGCTCAACACAGAATATTCAGTTAGGGCGAATAATGGAAGCAAAATCACTCACATTTTTAATAATTTTAATTCACATATTCTAAATAACACAATTTAGTTATGTATCACTTTAAATGTGTTACGCATTAAGTAAACTTAAACAATTTTTAAATTTATAATTTTTTTTTTAAATTGCCAGAAATTAATTTTTATTTACATAATATTCGAATAATTAATTTTATGAATAAATATAAATTGATCAATTATTTATTTACAAGAAAAATTATCATTTAATATCAATAACAATATGCACACAATGCTTGTAAAAGTAGAAATATTTCCTTTGAATACTACATTTGGAATTTAAACTTTGAGAAACTTGGAAAACTTAGTTTGTTTCGAACAGTCTTTCTTTTTTTTCTTCCCCCAGGAAGGGTTTATTTGATTAACAAAACAATAATGAAGATAAACAAATTTGTGAAGGGTCCGATTAAAAGATAAATTATTTTGTGAAGGGTCCGTTTTCATGAAAAGATATTTTGTGAAGGGTCCTTTTTTATGAAAAGATATTTTGTGAAGGGTCTGTTTTTATGAAAAGATATTTGGTGAAGGGTCCGTTAACGGATCCAAATTTTTCTAAACAGACCTTTGATAATAATCTGCTGTAATTGAAGTGCGCCAAGTTTTGTTTGGGAATTTTGCTGTTGGGTTGTGGGAATGCACACGTGTTTTGTGCGAATGTATATACAATGGTTTGCTGAATTTACACAGAATAAAAAAGGCGTAACACTTTCACTGGGGTTTATAAAATATCACTTTGTATTGCTCCTTGTTTTAAAATACTATCACACAAAGACTTCTATTAAACTTTTTTCATTTGCCCGAGATAACTCCGGATAGTAAACTGAAGGTAAATTAAGTGTTTTTCACACAGAACAAAAAATTAAATTTCAACTTAAAACTTGTGTATTATGTTTTATTTTAGTTCCTTGCATTTATTAATAAAATTTTATAAAAAATGCTGATTTTCTGCATTTTTTTTTCTTTAAAAAAATTGGTAAGGGAAGCGGTTAACATATTAACATCATCACTGTACATTACAATGTCAAATATTGAAACTACAATACTTATGTGGAACTATCCAAAACTATCTTTTTCTATCATTGTCAAATATTGAAATATTGCATTAAATCATTGTCAAATATTGCATTAAATATGCATAAGTGCAAACTTGTATGGCTGTTTCTCAGTGGTAGAAGATTTATAATGTAATGTATAAATTTCGGTTCTTGAAGTCTTAAAAAAAAATTATTCTACCAACCTTTACAAATCAATATATCCAACATATATATATAAGAGCAATTAATTATGCAGTTATGTTTTTATGTATTAGAGAACAAGTTTAGTTTTCAGAAAAATCTTTCAAGTTTTAATTCATTTACTATAACTTAATAAAATGTTTAGCGATCATTCTACAAACTGGCGGCTATGCATTAAAAGCTGGTAAATTGGTTGGTTTTTTATTAAATATAAAAACAAACTTTATTTAGTTGTATACAAAGTACTTAAGCATAATTCAGATTTTGAAATAAAAAAATTAATCAAAAAATGTAAAAATGAATATTCATAGAATAATAAAACTATAAAAAAAAATGAAAGAAAGGGAAAAAACATACCAAAGTTCTATAAAGACCAATTAAAATCTCTTTCCGCAACTTTTTCATAGGATCAGATGCTCGCTCTGGTAGATTCTCTGACCTATAAGGTTTCATTCCATGGCACGAACGTTGATTTTGATCTAATCGGCACTTCCTTCCCTTTATTAGTTACAAAAAAAAACACTTATTTAAGAAATAAAAACTTAGAGAAAATAAAATACAGAAACGTAAAACTAAATACTATTTCTAAAAAATGGCAAATAATTGTTTTGAAAAAGGGCAGAGAGAAACTATAAAAATAGTTGTCTCAACTCTAGAAATGCATCACACATTTAAGAAATAAATA
Organism: Parasteatoda tepidariorum; assembly: GCF_043381705.1. Taxonomy (NCBI): domain Eukaryota; kingdom Metazoa; phylum Arthropoda; class Arachnida; order Araneae; family Theridiidae; genus Parasteatoda; species Parasteatoda tepidariorum. The sequence goes on from NC_092208.1 coordinate 80,437,769, forward strand.
TTAATTATTTTATTCCTAGTAAATAAGTTAACTTTTCAAACCCCAAAATATTTACGAAAATAATGGGGTCAACTTATACACTGATAATAAAGTTGGATAATCGTTGAACGTAAAATTAAAATCAATGAGATAGATATGAACAACACTGATTCATTTTACTCCCTTCAAAAACAATTTTTAATATGTTATATACAGTTAATTTTCTCTCCTTATACTTTCTTTACATATAAAAGTTTTTTTAGAAACAAATAGTTAAATTATTTTCAGAAAAAAATTAAGGATAAGAGAAATTAGAGAATTTATTCAAGAACATTTCGAAAATTATTACAAAACTGTTTCGATACACCACAAAGCTTTCAAATTAAAGATTTCAGATTATCATATGCGTCAAATTCAATAATATTAACAGTATCACTTATACTGATCCCAATCTGCAATGAATTCTATTTCATCTTCTGAGTCTCACAAAAAATCGCCTTCCTCTCCTCTCATCCAAAAATTTTATATTCCACACTTTTTAAATACTTAAAACTACATTTCTAAAAGGGTGCCTCACAGCACCTTTATTTAAGAGCAATTGTATTTTGTCTAAAGAGAACAATGCAAATTATTTTTTACTTAATTTTGTGGTCTCAATACATTGTCTTATGTCTTTTTTTTTTATTTCAAAAATTTTCATACTTGGTTTTTTCAGCGGTCAACTTACATATCCGACACACCAGAAATTTGTTATCTAGTTATTTAAAATAGAAATTATAAAACTGGTCGACTTATACATCAGAATGGGAATAAAAACATGGATAAAAATATTTTTTACTGAAGCAAGAAGAGGCAGAACCTCCAAGTTATTTGTTAAAATCATACAAATGAAGAACAATGTTCTACTAGATACTGTTCAAATGCATAAAAACTTTTCAACAATTTAATCTTTTAAACATATGTAACATTATACAACTCAGAAAAGGAAGTTTGATGCAAGTTTGATGCATACTCTATTCCAATAGTTCCCAATTTTTTATGACTAAGGAACCCTAAATGATCGAGCATCTTTTGGCATAATGCCGAAAATATAGTTTTTAGCAGTCAGGATTTAACCAAATAAAGACTACTAATTATTTTGCCAATAATAAAAGAATGACATTTTTTTAATATTTGTTTTATCAATATAACTCTTAAAACAGTAGGTTTATGTCGAACAATTGAATTTGAAGGTCTGGAGTGGTATCTAGTCTAATTCTGAATTAGTTTTTGATGCATACATTACCTGAAAATGAATAACATAAGCTAAATTATAGTTTTTAAAAAAAACTCTTATAACTGCTGAGAACAGTTATCAGCGAAACATAATTCATTATTCTTGAATTCGGTAATTTTATTTCGAATTGAAAAGTTCAATGAGAAATACTGATGCAATTTATTTTAAATTTTGCAAAATTCTTTTTTTACTGGCGTTTCATTAAAAAAAACTATCAAAAAAATTAGGGTTTACTGTTTTGAAATATACTCACAAGTTGTTTAAAAAATCCGAACAAATTTAAAAAATTTAAACTTTTGGAACATCATTTGGGAACTGCTACTCTATTCTACCCAATACTATTAACTTTTTAAAACCAGATAAGAATCTATGAAAAACTTATTCGCAAAATAATCGATAATACAGAAGAGATGGTGGCCACTAAAAGTAATCGATTATGTTTACAATTGCAATGTTGTAAGCATAAAAAGCATTTATATTTTTTTTTTAAAACATAAATTCTTGACTTTTTCTGGACTTGAAATTATAAAAATCAATAAAAAAAATTAATCAATGCAGTGAATAATTAACCAACTTAAACTACAAGAATTATTTAAATAAAAATTTTGATTTCCTCTTTTCAACATTATGTAACATATTCCTGAGAACAATAATAAATAACCTTTACATATAAACAACAAAATAATAAATAATTTTTAATTTTGCTGCTCAACAGAACACACTAACAACAATTCTTTTATCATATCTTACAGAATAGAACATGAGCACAAAATAAAATGACTTAAATTTAATGATATCAGACAACAGGATCTATTTAAATTATGATTTGCATACGTACCTGGAAGACTTACTGGAAATATTAATTTCTCTTTTTAACTTTAAAAAATTATATGACATTTTCGTAATAATGATAATAAATAACCTTTACATATAAACAGGGCCGGATTTAAGCTTAGCTGTTCCCTAAGCTATTGAAGATAGTGAAGCCTTTATATTTTCAACTCCATTTTCAAATACCAGGAGCAAATTCTCTTTATTTTTTATTGTTAATTATTAAACATTAAATGGTCTTATTTTAATTTTCGAGTATTACTTGGTTGTGGAAAATATTATCTCTCTACATTAAAAAAATTGTAAGGACCACTGCTGTTTTAAGTGTTCAACTTTGTCTTGATGCACAGAAACTATAAGACATAGAAATTTCAAATTACACAAGGTGCATAGAATGTACAGAGAGTGCGGGGGAATAAAAAAGTAACATTTGATTATTAGTTTGAGAATTATTAATTGTTAAACAGGTAGCAGTTGTTAAACCATGCGTGTTGCACTGCAGTCCTGAAGAATTAAATTACAAATGAGAAATTTGAAGTCGTGAAAGGGTCATTCTGTTAATGAACTTAACTCAAGCTTTTTTTGAAATTTTAATTTGTTAAAAACAGTGTATCTGCTACATTTTAGATTTTCAAATTCATGACTTTCCATGACTAATTCGAAGAATTTTTCACGACTAAAAGAAGATTTATTTTCTCCGACAAAAACACAACAATAAATTCAGAAAAGCATTATAATAACATTCATTGAAATGATAGGTATAAACAAAACTGTTATACTCTGCATCTTCATGTTTATAGATTTTAAATTTAAAAAACAGAGTAAAAAAAAAGAGTTGAAGCAATAAAATAGTTGGAAAAAAATGCAAAAGCAAATATTTTTACATTCTTCAGATACTTTTCTAGTTCATCAGAAAGGAGAGAAATAATCCTGATTTTTCTGTTCTCATTTCGGAATAAAAAAATTTGTCAATAACTGGCTTGCGTCAGCTAGAATTTTAAATTGATAAAATAAAAATAAAAAAATAATAACAAAAATTCTGAAATCACAGAAGTTGAAAAGGTAACACTCTAGAAATTATGCTTTTTCTTTCATTTTTTGAAAAAACACTATAATTTTTAAAGAACACGATAAAAGCATTTTATATTTTAATCAAATAAGACTGTGAGTGGAGATTTTGTTACAAATTCAGAAATTCGGAACACCATGAAATGGGGGGAAGGGGTAAATTACATTTTAAAAATTAGATTTTTCGGCGACCTAAATCCATGACCTTTCGTGATTTTTTTTTTAAAAAAATAGTTAAAATCATGACAGTTCATAACAAATTTTGTTCAATATTGAAATCCACAAGCTTCTACGGTTTTTCATGACTTTCCAGGTGCGCGGATAACCTGTACATTTTAGATTTTCGAAGTCATGACTTAACGAAGTTGTTATTTTCTCCCGACAAAAACAGAACAATAAATTTAAAAAGCAATATAATAACATTAATTGAAATGATAGGTATAACCAAAACTGTTATACTCTGCATCTTCATATTTATAGATTTTAAATTGTAAAAAAATAGAGTTAAAGAAAGAATCGAAGCAATAAAATAAGTGAAAAAAATACAAAAGTAAATAAATTTTTTTTCTTCTGCAGAATTAGATTCTAAAGTACTCTTCTAGTTCATCAGAAAAGAAAGAAATACTCCGGATCTTTCTGTTCTCATTTCGGAATTTAAAAAATTCACCAATGACTGGCTTGCTTCAGTTAATTGGTCATAAAATAAAAATAATAAATAACAAAAATTCTGAAATCACAGAAGTTTAAAAGATATGCTCTAGAAATGTTTTTTCTTTCATTTTCTGAAACACCATAATTTTTAAAGAACATGATAAAAACATTATATATTTTTATAAAATATGACTGTGAGTGGGGATTTTATTACAAATTCAGATATTCGGAACACCATGAAAGGGGTCGGGAATTCCATTTTAAAAGTTAGATTTTAAGGCGACCTAAATCCATGACTTTCCATGATTTTTTGACATTTCATAACAAATCATGACATTTCATAACAAATTTTGTTCAGTACCCAAGTTCATGATTTTTCATGACTTTCCAGGTGGGCAGAAACTCTGTAAAAAGTATTGATCAAGTATAAAATAAGTATAAATTAAATATAAAATAAAGTGACTTAAATTTTGCGATCTCAGACAAAAAGATCTATTTATATTATGATTTGTTTACATACCTGGAAGGCATTACAGCACTGATAAGCATTTGTTGATGTGTTGCCCTGGTAATATTCCAATTTCTGTTTACTATTTGGTGAGGTGTTACAAATTTTTGGTTTTAAGACTTTACTTGATGCGGAATCATATACTTTTGCTGTCTTCTTTAGCTTCTCACTTACGGAGTGCTTTTGAGATCTTTGTACAAAATTGAACTTGGGAACAGAGTTTTTTCTTTCAACAGAAGGCTCCCTTACAACTGAGACTTGTGGAACCTCATTGGAATTAAAATTCTGTAATAGAACATTACTTAAATATAGTACTTAATTATTAATAAAATTAAAATGGATAAAATTTTAAAAAAGAAATGAAAAATAACATTTTATAAATTTTATTAAAATAATTCAATTTTTAATGAAAAACCAGCAATTTAGGGTCTTGCATAGGTATAATAAATGTATTCTACACTGCACACATCTTTTGGTACAGAATTTACTACAATAACTATTTTTAATTTAGGCAAAAACATTTAAAATATTATAAAAATATGTGTCAAATTATGAAGTAATCCATAAATCCATTTAAAATAAATAAATAAAATTTAAAAAAAAAGTTTTTTAAAAAGTAAATCACAATTAAAAACTGAAATATCACTACTGAGTGGAAATTGTAATCTTACTAAATTATAAACAAAAACATTGCAGTTTAAATTCTTTTGAAATATTGGGAATTTGCAAAAGTTGAATATGGTTTGGTAAGTTTAAAATGCTTATACTACTTTCAAAATACCTATTGATATGAAACATATCTTTATAAGAAATGCTTCATACAGCAGCCATTTGCCAAATAATTACAGCGTAACCAGTTGTGTCCTGTGGCAAATCTAAAAGCAGCAAAACTTGTTCTTCTTCATGCTGAAGAGATATTTAATATAGGACTCCCATTCTTCTATTTAGATCTCCCTTACCTTCTTTCTTTTATAATGAGTATCTGTATTTCTTTTCATAATTCTTAATATTAAAATGAAAGAGTATTTATTAGTCCTTCTTCTTCTTTGCATTAAATATAAAGCAGTGTTTCTCAAATTTTTTTATTCAATGGAACATTAAAATATTTCATTATTTTATCATGGGCTGATAAAATTAGTTATTTGGACCATTGACATACTTTTTACATTATTATTGGGATAATATTTACATTTTTACTCAAATATTAAGTCTCATTTTCTTCAATAATATTGTCAATGGATTTGTTATTTGTCAAAATCTGCATTGCTTGGATGGGCATGGTTTCAACAGTACCTGTAATCAATCTTTAAGCCTGGTTCTGAATTTTTTCAGTCTTTTAACTGCTGTGGCATACTTTTAATTTAGCGATTGTGTTCAGAAAATATTATTTTTAATTATTCATGACTGCTGTTGTTGTTGTAGTTGATTTACGTCACACTAGAGCTGCACAATGGGCTATTGGCGACGGTCTGGGAAACATCCCTGAGGATGATCCGAAGACATGCCATCACAATTTTGATCCTCTGCAGAGGGGATGGCACCCCCGCTTCGGTAGCTCAACGACCTGCACGCGAAGTCGAGCACTTTACGGTAGCACAGTTTAACGAGGACCCATACCGCACACCCTCGGTCCCTACGCAGACTGATCCAAGTGGGTCACCCACCCGCACACTGACCGCAGTCAGTGATGCTTGACTTCGGTGATCTGATGAGAACCGTGTCTTAACGATCAGTCCACTGCGGGACATTTATGACTGCTATACAAAACAAAGGGTCATTTACAATTTTCCCATGAAAACTCTCAACAGCTAATCACGGCCAAATCCAATAGCTGATACACACTTGTGCAATTTGTAGGAAAAAAGTGAAATTTTATATTGACCAAAAATTTAGTGTTTGACGGGTGCACTGGACATACGGTCAATGAATAACAACATTTTTCGTTTTTGCCTCTTCATTGTCTAGTTTTTCCAGCAATCTAATAAAAATTTCGGCTGTCGTCCACACATTCTTATTGGCATCATAAACCAGTGGTAACGTTTTGATTTTCCTACCACTAAAGGTAAAGGTATCTTTTCACTTCTATCAGAGTTTGCACAAAGCAGCACAGTAAGGCGATCCTTGCTTTTTCTTCCCACTTTACATTTTTTGCATTTAAAAGCTAAAGTCCGAATTGGCATCAGGTGATAAAAAAGACCCGTCTCATTGGCATTGAAAATGTCTTTAGGTTGGCACTCACTTGCCTGAGAATTTTTTGTTCTGCGACAGAATCAGATGGAACATTTCTTGATTCACCACTTACAACTTGACGCGTGATCCCAGCATTTTACTCTCATTTTTCCAACAAGTCCCTATAAATTTTCAATTCGGTTCAAGTCAGGTGATTTTGAAGACCAGTCGAGATGTGATTGAGTGTCTGAGTGTTCATAAAACCAGTCACATATTCTTCTAGCTCGATAAACTTTGCTGTAGTCATCTTGAAAAATAGAGGTATAGACAACATACTCATCATGAAGATGATAACTGAATTGACTAAAAGGCAACAGCTAACCATCCACAATGCTCAAATAAACAAGTTGGTTCATGTTAGTAGCCACCTCAGTCAATGGGCCCAATCCATAATAAGAAAAACACCCCTAAAATATAACAGAACCACCTCTGGCTTTAACCTGACCTTGCACACAGTCAGGATGAAATGCTTTATCTGGTCCTCAGTACACTCGACAATGTGCCTTATTTGAATAAAGGTAAAAAAAAACTTGATTCGTCAGATCATATTACATTCTGCCAGTCAGCAGTCTACATTCGGTAATTTTTCATCCACTGAAATGACATAGCTTTATGTGCCTGCGTGAGTAATGGCCTCTTAGATGTTTGACTCCAAATTCAGCTCCCATTGCAATGTTCTCTCACTAACAGGTTGGGACGGACCTTCATTCACTAACTGAAGCAATTCCTTGCGGGTTTGGAAACGATTTTAAAAGACAAGTTGTGAAACACGTCTCCTGTCCCTTTCATGTAGAATCTTCTTCTGACCACAATTCTGGCGGAGTCTTTCGTGAACACCAAGTATTACACCGATGCTTGTAGACAAGTTGAACAATCCGCATCTGTAACTTCAACAAAGCCAACAACTTCATTCACCATATGACCATGGGCACGACTAAACACAATTGCCCTTTTTTGCCACTCTGTCACATCCTTACACATACCCATATTTACACACAATTTCTGATTAAAACAAAAATATCTCTGATGGCCACTTGCGAGTGCGCACACAGCTGAGCAAGTCACTTAACTAAAGCATCATCTAGCAAAACCTAACGATTCATCAGTGCTTGAGCACTAGGGTGACTAATTTTTGGTCTGGAGAGCTTACATAACATATAAAAAACAATGCTAATTTTATTTTTCGACTGTACAATGCACAAAAAAATAACTTTGAATAGCTTTTGATCTAATGATCGAATTTTCATTTACTAGGACTCAAACTTAGTAGTTTAAGGGTCAAATTTAAAGGTAGATGATATTTTAATGTAAGCAATCAAACACAAAAAACTGCTTTTTCTAAATAAACATATCTTTATTTTAATGGATTTTAATAACTAACTCTCAAAATATGGAAGATAGCTGCCATCTAGAAAAAATGGTCCCAATAGTTTGGTCAGGAGGCAGGTGAAATTTTAGACCCCAAAGTGATTTCTAATCTAATTTAATGTTGACTAAATTAGATTGTAACATTAAATATAGATACTCTTATTAACCTAAAAAAACTCACAAAAATTAGGGGGGAGTGAGATTTTATTAAAAAAAACATTTATTTTTAAAAAAAACTATTTAAAATTTTTTTTATTAAATATTAGAAGACTTTTAGCCATTGATTTACCCGAATTGGATTTGCACATAATAAAAATATAAATTTAGTAAACAAAGAAATTTTTAATTATAACATATAGTTAACTCAATGATTTTATATAGAGTTTAATTACATTAGTTGGATATCCACTAATTTTTATTAAATTTTTAAAGAGTTTGTCTACTTATTTTTACTATAAATAAACATTACTACAAATTCTTTTAATTCTATTCATTTGATTCAAAATAGTATTTAATTAAATATTTTTAGAAACATTAGAATTCCATGCAGTTAGTTTATTTATATTAAATTCAAAATCATTTCTTTTATCATATAAATCAACAATGCAGATAATTTCTTCTTTTTTAACATTTAAATCTAAAAAAATTAAAATTAGTATTATTGTCATGATTACGAAGCAAGATTAATTCCTCTGGGTAAATATTATGTGTGTCTGTGTGTGTGTGTNTTTAATTGAATGCCGTTAAAGAGTTTTGGTTTTTAAAAAATATATATATATATATATATAAATTTGGCGAAATATGATTTATATTGGTAGTATTACCACTATTTTATTTGGCTGCAATTTAACAACCTTCTCAGATTTTTCAGCATTAGGCTTTCCATTTCTAATGCATTCTTCTAAGAGGGCATCTATTTCATCATCACTTTCATTCAAACTGTTACAAAACTCAGCTGTCTATAAAAGAAAAAAAAAGTAAATCAAAAGTGCAATTTGATGCAAAAAAAAAAAAAAGAGAATTGTCTGAAGAACTAAAAGAAGAACCATGTCTCCAAGAAAAATATTTTTTTTACTTAACATACTATTTATTGACATTAAAAAATCATAACAGCCACTAACGCCACTGTTGTTTTCGGTGTTCAACCAACAAATTACATTTATTTTGCTGCACAAAAACAATATGACTTAGAAACTTGCAATAATGAAGAAGGGTAAAAAAATTTACAAGTATGGTGGAATAAAAAATTAATTTGGCATTCAAAAATTAGTTTGAGAATTTTTGACTGTCTAACTTACAGTTAAAAATACTCTGCAAACCTATCTATAGCCGCAGGAAAGTTAAAAAAATTAAAATTTGACAGGTTGAAATGACCTTTTACTACTTATGAACATAGCACAATTTTTTTTTTTTAAGATTCCAATTTGTTTTTAAGTTATTGCAATTTTAAGTACATTTTTCATTAGTTTTTTCTCAGTTTTTGCTTTGAATGATGTCGACCCTACATGAACTGATATAGAAAGTAATAAGAAAAAAAATCTAGAGCGCCAGAAATGTTGCAAGATATGCATCTTAACATTTATATTGAAATTTTTAAACCCCTGAAAAAATAATTTAAGAAAGATAAAAATAATTTCCTATTGAACTCCTAAAAAGATATACATCTTATTATTGAGTAGAATTAATTCTAATTTATTTCTTCTCAATTGAGACACTCAATCTATGATCTATAAAGTATTTTTTTTCTTAAGCACACTTGAATATTTCTCAAATTCAGGATTATATATTTTATAAACAAAGAAAAATACTTTCTGAAAAATATCAGCTTTAATTTTTAAAAAAATTAAATGAGAAACAATTTTGATGGTTGGAGAACAGTGCAAGCAAGGGTCAAAACAAAGAAAGTAAAATAAAAAGTACACTTTTTTTTTGTAAAAGTGAATATGAATACATTTCAATGTTTGGGTCTAGAAAATCCAGGAGTACTTAATGCCTAAAAACAAATAAAATTACTAAGTTAGGTTGTTTATACAGGTAGCAGCAACAAAGTTTTATATCTGCCAGCAAAATACCAATCTTGCAACCCATAAAAAGTTATGTTCATTACAGAACACATAAAAACACATAAAAAATGTCATAAAACAATATTGAATAAAAAAATTTAAAAAACACAAGTCAACTTCTCTTTGGTGAAATTTCATGTCAAAGTTCATCGGATAATCACATTAAATCTATATATTCATGATCGACTCAGCATTCCTTACAGAATTCAAAGCTAAGTTAAGAAAAGTATGAATAAGTAAACATTTTACCTCTTCATACTGCTTCTGTTCTTCTAAAAGTTTATCACCCTTTATATTATGTACATCTTCAATTGACTTCCTATCTTTCAGGTATTTTTCAGTAAGATGCACAGCTTTACAATCACTTTCAATCATACTAAAATCCAGCTTAGAATCCTATAAAAACAATTTATTTTTAAATGTTATAGAAACTCAAAAGCCTTAGTTAGTAAATAAAAGAATTTGATACCTTTGTAAAGACAAAACCAGCGAACTTTAAAACTACAATATTTTTGCAAGTTAACTACAACTATTTTATCACAAATGTAGCTAGTTACAGCTAAAACTAGTATTTTTTAAATGTAGTGACTACTAACTACTTTTGAAATATAGTCAGTACTTCACTACTTTTAGGAGATGAGCTTTGTTGATGAACTTTGCTGATGAACTTCATTTAAACCCATGTTCAAAACGATTTAGAATAAAAAAATAAAATAAAAACTTTTTTAAACATGAAGAATTAAGAAATATTTATTCATGTTTACGTGAGCCAGTTTGTTAATCTAAACCATCTTTTACAAATTTGATCTTTTAACCTTTACTTTTTATTCCTTTCTTGACAGCGAATAATCAATTCAAAAAATGCTATTAAAAATTCAAATATTTCTAATTTTCTACGTGTTTAAATGCTCTTTTATTTGTTCAACGCAATGAAGTACATTGAAAATAACAAACGAAAAATATGTTCCTTTTCATTGAAATAACGTCAGTTTTTCATAACTGTACATTTGCATTTGAAAGAGTGAACTAAGTGATATATTAGCATATTCATAATGGCTAGTTTAAATATTAGTAATACGTAATTTTTCTTGATGCTCGGTCACACAGGTGCATTCTGATTATGTCCATTGCAAAGATTTGTACCAATAAAATTAAAAAAATTAGTTGTGATAGAACCGTGTTTCCTTACTAAGCTAACTCTTAAAGTTGTTGCCAGGAGTCACTACAAACTCTGTTTTTTTTTGTATCGCACTACTCACAACACTACAAACTACTAAAAATTTAGCAACTACAGTAGTTTCACTACTAATAGCATGCTACTTCCGACCACCGGGCAAAACAATAATTAAAATATCTGATTTGGCTACATTCAGAAAGAAACATAATTTATCATTTACTAGTCAGAAACAAGACAAATAAAATTAATATATAAAACTGAAACAACAATGTTTCACAACTTTGGTTCAACAGAAAGACAACTTTATTTTCATAGTTTCATTTTCAAACAGCACACATAAAGACACACTTTAATGCAAACAGTTTTGAAATAAATAAGTGCAAATCAAACAAGGTTTCTCAATAAACTTATGAACGACTCTTATAAAGGTTTTGTAAAGGTATTGTTTATAAAGGTAAACGTATGCTCATAAGCTCTTATTAAATTTAAACATTTTTACAAGATTATTAAATTAAGAAGCAGGGCTCATTAGTTCAAACTTTTTTACTTTTATATCATTCAACAATAATCCAAAATTTGAAAATAAAGTTACAAATAATTTTAATGCAAAGTTTTTGTAAACATAGTTCATTCTTAAAAAATAAATTCCGAAAAAAATAATATCTGCTTTGGTTTTGCCCAAAGGCTGGCAAGTCTAGCTTCAGCTTTGTCGCTGAAGAAGATTTTTTTAAAAAACTCAAAATTTGATGCCAAGTATTACCAGGAACAAAACAATTTTGGAAAATAATCAATTTAAATAGAAAAATAATTTACTTTTAAAGCAATAAAAATGTTTTTACTGCTTTAAAAGTTTATTTAATGCAGACGCTATTTGTTGTCTTAGTGGAGAAATCTTTAAAAGTAGGAGATCAGAGAAAAATACCAAAGATCTACTTTTAAGAGTTATGAAAAATTTACTTCACTATCAATTTTATCAGTTAATTTGTCAAAAGACTATGTATTGAAAACGCTATCAAGGAATTTGCCATAAGACATTCATAGCAAAATAATATTTCAGTAATTAGTAGCAACTGATCATTAAAAAAATAATAAAAAATTTATTTTTCTTCGATTATAATAATTTTTTTTTCATGTTAATACTTTGTATAGGTTTTAAATATGATCTAAAAACATAAAAAGCACATAAGAAATTAATTTTTATGCTTCATTCACAGCAAAAAATCTTCCAATAAACAATAGTACTCTTAAATCAAAATTCAACATTCTACTTTTTTTTAAAAGTTTCATTACTTTTAAACTATAGTTCTTTTAGATTTTACGCTGGTTTTTTTCTCGCGTATATATTCATTTTTTTAAAAGTTTAAATCAATATTTACTATTAATCAAATATAAAACTGTTCGTAACCATATTTCATCAACCTGTCATGCTATTAAAGTTATAAATTGAAAGAAATGCAATTTATTACTTATTTTGGGCCCAAAAAATGAAATTTGTCCGGGCCCCACTTTTTGTTGGGTCGACCCTAATAAAAAGATTCAAGTTTTTTTCATGTATGGTTATAGCATACACATTAAGAATTTTAATTCCTTTTAAATTCTTCATGGATTAAAGAAATTCCAGCCATCCTCCCATGAACTAAAAGAATAAATTCACAGTAGTAGATTATATTTCTGGTGACAGATACATGAATTAACGAATTGAATGCCTTTGTTATCAAATGAAATAAATTATAGGATTGAAGAATATTTTTCCATTACTCATTTTAATATAATAAATAAAAAACATGCAAAGTAAAATGAATGTATCCAACAGTCCCAAATATGAATATTAATTGAATATTTTTATTTTCTTGTGTTTTTTGCACTCAATGCATTTTATAATCATAATATTTCTTTTTTTAGCAGGTCAAAAAAGTTAGACACGTTGTCTTTCAGTTGTAAGGAAAATTAATAAAAATAAAGCTTGATTTTCTACAATGGTAATAAAAAAAATTGAAGCACAGAAATAAAAGATTATATCTTTTATATAATGTTTAATCCATCAAAAGCACACCAATTTTTCAAAACCAAGTTAAATCTTCCTTCATGAAACTGGTAAATGGTAAAGTTATATGTTAATACACTAACTCTATCAAATGTATTGCTGTGCATATCTATGTACATATATATTTGATTTGGAAAGTTAATAATTAAAAATTTAAATAATTTTTTTTAAAATTTAGAACGGACTATTTATGAAATCATCAGCTGTGTGATTTTTTTTTAAAAATCAAATAATGTTAATTTCACATGCTGCATATTTTAATTTGAAACACTTCAAAAATTTACAATAAACTATTTACCTCACTTTTACATTCATTTTTTCCTTCTAAATTTTTTTCATTTTTATTTGTAAGCTTGACAATATCTCCAACAGCTTTATCCCTTTTAGAATTCAGATCTTCAGCTTTGTCCTCACCTTCATACCCATTAAAATCAGACTCGAGTTCCTATTCAAAATTATTATTCCATTATTTTAAATTCTATAAAATATTTGAAGTAAATTTTAATGTGTACAAAGAATAAACATTTTACCCTAATTAGGCCATTCCTTTCTTCTAAAGCACAACTATATTTCTCAGTATCACACATACTTTTAAGGGCTTTTCCACTTCTAATACATTCTTCTAAAAGAGCATCAGCTTCGCCATCACTTTCAATCACACTAAAATCAGACTCACCATCCTAAGCAAAGATTATTTTTAAAGATTTATTAATTAATAGTAATAATTAATTAGACACTTCATACATGTAGCAAAGATTAGAAATGCGAAGTACACCAGTGCCCAAAAGTTGGGCATAATTTGTACATGTGATATGCGTAAAAATTAGGCTTTTAGATCGTGGTGTATTGTGAAAGATCCAAACAATGTATTACAATTAGATCTGAGCAAAAATTAGAAATGAAAAGTACACTGGTGCCCAAAAGTGGGGCATAATTTGTACACACGATATGAGTAAAAATTATGCTTTACTCTTAGATTGTGGTGTATTATGAAAGATCTAAACAATGTATTACAATTAGATCTGAACAAAAGAGGGGAAGGTATCCTATACATGACATACTCGAGCACTACACAAATGATATTATCAGTTTTGAAGTGTTTTTTTTTACCTATGCATTCAAAATATATTGTCAGACAGATAGCAGGCTAATAATCTAAACAATTATTTTCATTAATTTCAAAATTTTGCATTTTAACCTTCAAAATAGTATGGTTAAATTATCACACTAATTGCAATTATTTTGTTTCAATCTTCTTCAAGATAAAGAGCAAGGTTGGGATTTCTTCCAGACGCTGCACAGGACACAGGTAAAAGGAGTTGAAAATAAAGAAAATAAAAGTAAGAAACTAGATAGGTATCAGCTACATTTTAGATTTTTAAATTCATGACTTTTCCCATGACTAATTCCTATAATTTTTCATGCCTTAATGAAGTTACTATTTTCTCAGACAAAAACACAACAATAAATTTAGAAAAAGCATTATAATAACATTAATTGAAATGATAGGTAAAACCAAAACTGTTATACTCTGCATCTAATTATTAATAGATTTTAAATTTTAAAAACTGAGTAAGGAAAGAGTTGAAGCAGTAAAATAGCAGAAAAAATACAAAAGCAAATAATTTTTTTTTCTTTTTTTCTGCAGAATTATATTTTAAAGATACTTTTCTTGTTCATCAGAAAGAAAAGAAATACTCCTGATTTCTCTGTTCTCATTTCAGAATTAAGAAAATTTGCAAATGACTGGCTTGCTTCAGCTAGAATTTTAAATTGATAAAATAAAAAAATAATAAAAAATTTCTGAAATCACAGAAGTTTTCAAAGATAATTCGCTCTAGAAAATATGTTTTTTCCTTCATTTTTTGAAAGAACATCATAATTTTTAAAGAACCTGCTAAAAGTACTTTATATTTTAATAACATATGACTTTGAGTGGGTATTTTGTTACAAATTCAGACATTCGGAACACCATGAAATTAGATGGGGTAATTGATATTGATATGACCATGAAATTGGTAAATTGCATTTTAAAAATTAGAGTTTTCATCAACCTAAATCCATGACTTTCCATGATTTTTTTTAAAAAATAGTTTAAATTATGACATTTCATGACAAATTTTGTTCAATACCGAAATTCATGACTTTTCATGATTTCTCATGACTTTTCAGGTGCGCAGATACCCTGTAGATAAAATATAAGAAACTTAAATTGATTAATGCAAATTTTTTAAATTTAACTTATAAATGAATAGTTCAAATTTGAAAAAAATAAAATTCAATGTAGTGCTAGAAAGAAAAATGTTTCTCTTTTCAAAAATTACTGTATACATCATATAAGCCAACATTTCAAACCTGTAAAAATTTACAAAAATCAAGGGGTCGACATATAGAGCGAGATTAAAGTTGAACATTCATTGATTGTAAAATATTGATGCATTATAAACAATAAGAGAGATATGAATAACTCTTTATGAATTTACTTATTTCAAAAACTATTTTTAATACATTTTATACAATTCATTTTGCATTTTCTCTCATCATTTTTTTTAATAAACAATGCTTTTTCAACTATGTGCAGAAAAAAATTAAGAGTAAGATAAGTTAGGAAAATTTATTTAAAAGTATTTCAAAAAACAAAATACAATCAAAACATACTATAAAGCTACAAATTTAAGAATTCCAGAACATTATCTTTATCGGATTCAATAATGTTAATAGTGTCGTCACACAAATTCGACTGTGCAATGGATTCAAAATCATCCTAATCTGCTGCGTCCCACACAAAAACCTCTTCACCCCATCCAAAAAATTTGAAATTCCACACTTTTCAAAAGATTTTATAATTACATTTGAATCTACACTTTGAAGCATGTTTAGTATCATTTGACACATCATGAAAATTTTCTGCTTTTTGTAAGCATTTTTGACGTAAAATATTTTTAACTAGAGACAATTGTGTAGACTTAAATTTTTGTTTATTATCTTTAGAAATTTTCAAATTTAGTTTTTTTCAGTAGTCGACCTATACACCAGACATATCAAAAAATTTTTATCTCATAATCAAAAATAGGGAGTAGACTTAGATACTTGGATCTACCATAGCTTTCTTATTATAATTTTATACAGAATATTAAAATCTAGTAGTCTATTAGATCAATTTATTTTAAATTTCAATTTATGTTATCCCTAATTTCATAAGCAATACACACTTATAAATTGATATATTATGTGCAAGGGCGCCGGCAGAATAATATAAAAGGGGGTGCAACCCTCTAACAAACTAGCCCCACCCCCAAAAAATTAAAAATATTCTGTTATTACATTTCGTTTTGTTATTGCATATACTTTCATCTGTTAATTTTTTTCAAGAGGCATTTCTTCATTGTTAACAAGATATTTTTTTAAGAAAAGTACGAATTTCTTGTACTAGCAAATTTTGCCTCGAGAAACTGTATTGATGGCACTAGCATAGCTACTGACTTTGAAACACAAATAACTACAAACAGTACTTTCGTATACTAGTGTGTTTGTGCACGCTTAACATTGGTATTTATTGTGTTGATGAAGTTTTACAGTTGTGAGAAGTCAGTGTGTTATACACCTTTGTTAAACTAAAAAACTAATAGAAAATATAACATTATTTACATTTTATTAAATGAAATTTAAAAAATATAGCTTAGATATCTGCCCAAGAAAAAAATCTTTTTTTGACAGCTTAGATAAAAAAAATCACTTTCGTGTGTTCGACTTATGAATAGATTTTACAAATTGACTGCATTCTGATATTTTTTATAGAAAAAAGTAAGTTTAATTCTTCCTTTTTTTTTACAGATTTATATATTCAATTTTTAATAGAATTTTTTTTAAGTCTTCAATCAGTATTTACAATAATAAATTTTCGAGAGTAGTATTTTTTAATGCTAAATGAATGTTTGTTCAATACTTCATTTAAGTTTTTTCTTCATTTAATTTTTTGGCTGGCCAAGAAGTTGGCGTTCAAAAATTGATCCTAAAGCTGTGTTTTTTTATTGTGCCAATCATGTATTGAATCTCGTGATCAACGGCCTAAACTATGTCAAGGAAGTACAGAATACTATAGGAACAACGAAGGAAGTTATTAGCCTCGAGAAAGTACTTTCAGAGAAAGTACCCTGAAACGAAAAGAAATTCCTAACATCCCTTTACTCTGTGAAACACGCTGGTCAGTACAAGAGTACCAGACGATTTTCTAAAAAGTTCGTTACAATTATAAAAGCTTTAGAGGGCCTTACCAAAAAAGTGGCAAACAAAAACACCAAAGTGAAAGCTAATATACCTTTAACAGTTGCTGCAATGCCAACATACATTGTATCACCTTTTGTTATTGCTACTTATTCTGCCAAACTTGAACCTGTGTGCAATCAGTTACAAAAAGTAAGAACAGATCTAAAAGAAGTAACTGATTATGTTTTTTTTTTGTGCTCTTTAACATTGTCTACCTTAGTTTGCAACTGATTATGTAGTTTAATTGATAGATGTGCTACAAATTCATCGAAACAATGCTTCTGAAGAGTGTACTGCAATTTTCACCAAAGCAGAATACATTTGCAAAGAATTAAGCATTGAAATTAATCGACATTGAGTGGCATCTAGACAAGTTTAGAGATTGAATGAGCCTTCTGAAAAAGCAGAAGAATTTTTCAGGTGATTTTTTATTCCTTATTTGGACTCCATTATATCTTCGTTGAAAGACCGCTTTTCTTCTACACAAAGAAAAGCATTTTCACTCTTACAACTTCACCCGAATGCGATGAATAAACTGGACAAAGCGTCATATCTTGAAGTTTTAGAACATATATATACTATGTATAAAGATCTTCTCTCACCGAATTTCATCACTGAGGCTACAACATGGTACGAAATGTGGAGGAATAGAGAAAATTCTTATGAATTCCTCGAATACATCGATTCAGTTATTGAGGACATACTGCTTTATCCAGATGTAGCAGAGGCAATCAAAATTGGCCTAACTCTTCCAGCTACGACATGCACTATTGAACGCAATGCGGCACATCAAAACATGGAATCGGTCTACAATGTCTCACAAGAGATAAAATAGTTTGTGCATGCTTAGTGTGCATAAGAAAAGAATCAAAGATGACTCAGAATTCATTGAAAAAGTATAAACAGATTTCGACAGCAAACAAGACGATTACAATTCTTATTCGATTAAACAATTTCTTAATTGTTATGTATCAATAATTACTTAATTATTTGTTTTTGAATAAAAATATTTTTAATAAAAAAAAATTATTATGACTAAACTGTTTTTCTGTATCTCTTTCATTGTTTAAAAAGAAAGGCAGGGGGGTGCAAGTGCACCCGCTTGCACCCACCTGCCGGCACCATTAATTATGTGTATTTAAAATATTAATGTATTGATTAAAAATATTAATTTAAAAAATTTTACTATGTTAAAATTGTTCTCAGTTGATAAAATACTCATTTAAAATAATTCCACTCATTTAAAATAATTCATAATTAAATCTTTTTGATTACCAATGCATTTTTTTAGAAATTTTAGATAATAATTTTGTTTTCAATTTAATTTTTCTAAAAAAAAAAAAAAGAACAATATCATTTAACAATAAAATAACAAGAACAGATTTTTAACCTAAAATTATAATATTAGCGACCCAAAACACAGAATACTTTACAACTATCAAAGTGTAAAAAAAAAAAAAACTTTGCAATACGTGAAAATGTGTCATTTTTTTAAATAAATCTTTTCGTATTTTCAGCTCAAATAGTAAAATAGCTTTCAAGTTATCTAATTTATCAAATATTTTAAAATTGCTTAAAATTAATTATTGATTTGAAAATGCAAATTCAGTAATTTGAGAAGAAGAAAAAATAACATTTAAAAATTGCTAGGTTCATTTCATAAATTATAATTAACTACTTAATTAGTTATGTAAAAATTAAATCTGTATTAAAAATATCTATTGAGAAATACTGTTAGCATGTTATCGAGAAAAAAAATTTAAGTATTGTTTTGTATGTTGCTAAGTATTCATCCTTTACAGCATTTTGATGTGAAAATTAACATGCTACCTGTTAATCTAAGTGATTTGTAGTATAATACAATATGTGATTTGATTGATATATTTTTAAAGTTCTTTATATAATTATAAAATAAAGTACTACTATGTGTTAAAATTTAAAAGGAACTTCAGTTTTTTTTTTTTTTAATCTTAATAAATTGATTAAATTTGTTTCAATTGATTTAAAAATAATTTATTAAATAATTTGGAAATTAATATTATTACTTAAACTTAATCATAGTCATAAATTATTTATAATTTATATTTAATATTAGATATTTCTTTTTCTTAAAAAAAAAAAGAGTTTCTTCCATTTAATCCGCATGGGTTGAAACTTATTTATTCACGGGCATAATTTTCTACAACGTATTTTTCCACTGAAATTTGCCAATGGGAAATATATATACATTAACCAACCCATGTTGGTATTCGAACCTGGTCATAGAGTTGTGGTGGCTCTATCCCCTGAGCCACCACAACTCTATAGACATCTATTAGTCTTAATATTTTATAATTATACATTTATTAATTAGCAGGCCTCATTTTTTTCCCTTTTTTACAAAATTTGTGGTCAGCACAATCAAAGTTCGGAACTGCTAGTCTATAGCAATCGAAAAACATTTCTAATGGTATCTTTGTATAGAAAAAAGTCCTGACATGAAAGCAGATACGATTTACAAAGTTAACCCCTTGACGCACAGATTTTTTGGGGAAAAAACCAGCCAATAAAAATACATCTTTTTATGTAAAAAAATTTATTCAACTCCTGGTTCAACTTTTCTTTTAGTGGTCAATTTTGATATACTGCGCTTTTGTTCCATGGAAAAAGGCTATATTTTATTCTTCACTAAATGAGTGTTATAGCTTACAATCCTATGTAAATGATACATATCAATAAAACAATTTTTTTCCTTAGCTTTCACATTATTATTTTCAATTCTCAATTATATTCAAGTGTGAAAAATTACAGCAGCATAAAATACAACACCGCTCGAATTATCTCGAGTGTGCACAATTTGATCTGTTTAGAGCGCTCAAATTAACTCGAGCGCACAAGTTAGGGGTTAAGGAAGAAAATGCTACATATTTTAAACATACCGCTTGATTGATCTACTTACTTCTTCATTATTTAAAGAATCTTTCATATCTTCAATCATTGGACTATTTACAATTTTATCTGGGGACTCACATTCACTTTGGAGGTAATTTTTTTCTCCCATAGTGGAATAAGACGATTCTCCTGATTGGTTGTAATGAACTGGCTTCTCAAGGGGCAAAGGTACAGTTTGTGAAGAATCTCCTATGTCAACAGAACCATCAAAATTAGAATTCTGCACTGGCTCTCCGTTGGTGACGCAATCCATCTTGATAGAGGTTTTTTGTTTAATATTTACACAATCATTGCTATAGGTCAAAGACATATGACTAGACGTATGAATGCTGAGCTCACTGAAACTAGACATAGATGAGCAGTCTCCTTCAATATCATACACTTTAAGAACATCTTCAGGTGCATCACTGTATGCATCATTGCACACTTTATCCAAATTTGGTACATGATCAACTGACTGCTTATCATCTTCAGGTGGAGGAAATTTAAATACTTGCTGCCTATTTTTATGGATAAATGGTGACATAGCTTCCCCAGGAGAATCAGGTAGCTCGCTAGGCGATATAATACCACTTGGCAGATTGCTGAAAAATGTAAAATAATTTTAAAAATCTATTTATTAGGGGGCTGTTTAAATATTATGCAAGCATATTTTTGGCAATTCAGGACTCCCCCTTCTCCCTTATCAGCAAAGATAAGCAAAACACAAACCCCTTCCCTCATTTACATACATTACAACAGCCCTTTCCCCCAGTTTTTACTTTAACTTTCACTTTTACTGAAGTAATCTTATTTTTAGATTAAATTCAAATAAGAAATGCAACTTTGCATAAAACAAAATTAACGTCTTAATTCATTTTATAATTCTTATTATTTACCAGTCTTTTCTATTTTTCTTTCATGTTCAAAATTCTTGATCTCTAAAATTCTTCAAAGAAATTTTTTTCCAAAATTTTCTTTCACGAACTTCAACTTTCATTCCAAATTTGAAACTTTTCCATAGGAAAATTTTTTTGTTAAATTTTTTATTTTACTTTTTAAAAAAAAATGGGATTTTATAGTTTTATATAAATTTTTTACAAGCTCCTTCCCTTTTGGTAACAAAAGTAAGCAAATCACAAACGTCCCCTCCCCCTCCTTAGGTGCTTACGGAATATTTGAAGAGCCCTTATCAACTACTGAAAATATGAATGCGTTAAATTCCTTCAAATATATGCTAGACTTATATCAGTTAAAAAATATCAGAAATACTGAAATATTATTGGGAAATTGATATTATGTACACAAACTACTTATAGAAGTAAGAATTTTGAGAAAAAAGTCTTAACATATTCGAAATTTTTGAAACCAAATGGAAATTTGTTCCAATGTCTTTCCTTTAATTACTCGAATTTATTATTTTTTTAAAAATAAAAACATATTACATTACGTAAAAAATCATATTTTATACATTAATAAGGAATGTTTGTTTAAATTATTGACATTTGATTTTTGAATCATTGCAATTTGATCAGAGTGCTACAATTAAACTTTGCATTCTGAATAACATTGAACTGATAAACATTGCATTCATGAATATAGTAAATGGAATGTGGGGGAATATTGCAGCCACAACCCTGTTAATAATAAAATCCTAATTTTTTGTCCATTTTGGAGTACTTTATTAATCGAAAAAAATTTCTTTCTTTCTTTAAAAAGTTGTTATTTTTGTGATATTTTTAGATACATTTCTTTTTATTCTTTTAAAGTTAGTTAAAAAGTTAAAGTTCAGTGCGCAGTATCATTTCTTTCTTGATGCTGATGCATTGCTGCATAAAGTTTTAACATGAAATACCGAAAACAATCTGTCAAGGTTCCACACCTTCAATCCTTTTTTTCCATCTCAAATAATTATGTAAATTTAAAAGAACTATTATGTAAGTCCCTTGTTTTTAAATATATACCCCTTCATTTAGTCCTGCTTGTCTTCATTGAGGCCTCTAGTAATCTTAGGAGTTGCCTACCATTAAATACTCATGAATACATACGAAAATAAGACAAAAACAATCCGAATTAAGCACAAATAAAAAGTACAGAAATGGACATATGGTAATTTCAGTTCTATAAATAATAATCTAGTACCATCAAACAACAAAATGATTTTGTGTTTAGACACTTATTAAGGTTCTTGTTCACAAAACCAAAACTATACCATTTCTGTACTTTTATTTGTGCTTTATATGTGCAGTTTCTCTTTATTCTAAAATGCAGAAATACCTAATCCAATTTTTTGGACATCTGTATGTGGTTTGCATTTATTAAAAACTTTTTTTTTTCTTACCTTTAAAATATCTTAGGAATCAAAATTTAGCCTTATTTAGGAAGTTTAAACCAAATGAAGTTAGAAATAAAAGTTTCTACTACACATTTACAAGTAATTTTTTTAAAAAAAAAAAAAAAAAAGAAGAAAACATAAAAAGTTAGAGTTTTGAGCATTTTTTTTCATTAAAATTTGCTATTACAAAGCTGATTGTATTAGTGTTCTTTTTTTCCAGGCAATTATTCAGTTATGTGTAAAATAATGAAATAGATTAAACAAGCAGAATGGATTACGGACCTTGCTACTTTTCTTCATAGAAAATTAGTTTTTCCTGGTTTTCCTTGTATCAAATTAGGTAGCACATTGAAGGAAATTTTTCCATACAAATTTTCAAGGGTATTTAACCTTACACACATTATAATATAGAACAAATTGAATTACATTGTGGGAAATAAGTTTTTGCAATAAGCATCAACTTGCTAAAAGTTTTTAAAAAAACTACTGAAAAGGTTTACAGTAATGCTGAAATCAGCAATAATGCGCATAAGTTGTATTTAAAAAAAAAAGGATAAAAATTCAGTACATTTAAAATTTAAGAGTACATTTAAAATTTAAAATTTAATTATTATATAAAAAAATAAAAATGCTAACAGGTTGATGCTTGAAAAAAAATAATAATCAAATATAGGAAAAACATAGCTGCTCTCTATATTACTGAATAAATATTCAAAATTGATGATAATTTATATAGATGAATGTAGAATAATTTAAATAAATGAGAAACTAACTTGTAGATTTTAAGAGAGAAAAAAAAACCTACAATATTTTTTTTTTCTGTTCACTAAAAATACTTTTTAAATTCCTTCTCCAAATTATCAAGGCAATAATTAAAGACACCCAAAACACTATAATTGAAAATTCCACGATTGGTATACAATCTCATCATTTAATAATACTGTCAAATGATAGAGTGAATACTGTTTGATAAGCAAGCAATAAAAACACATTAATGAAAAATTAATTACATATAAAATATATTTCAGGCACCTATTGCCTTTAAATAAGGTTTGGCAGCAAATTAATTTTTACCTTAAAGGATTAAGGCAATTATTCTAATAAATAATTTCTTAAAAAATAATAATTAAAATTAAATTAATTTAAAATACACATAAAAATAACATTATTAATATATTATTTATATAATAAATATATTATTTATATAATAAATATATTAAATTATATTTCATGAAATGTATTAAACTGTACTTTGTGAAATACATGAAACTATATTTCATGGTAAAACAGAATTAGAAAAGAACAAAAAAAATTAAATTTCATTAAATGTGAATAAAGGTTGTGTGCACATACCTGAAGATGCTAACTGAACTTCTGTCATCTATAATAGAATGTTGTTCGGAACTATTTAATGAACCAACTGAACTAGATCTAGAAAACATTAGGGGTGAAGGTAACTCAGATGATACTTCTTCGGCTGCAAACGATTGTAAAGTATCCTCTAAAATTAAAAACAAGCAATGTATCTGATTATTACTTCTGATTGTATCTCATTCATTAAAAACAAGATTTTAATTATTTTGTAACTGGTACACTAAAAAAAATGTATCATTGTTTTATATACGGCAATAAAAAATTTTATAATGTATAAATTATAAAGAAAAAAATCACTTTTGGAACAAAAATAATTATCAATCTTTTTAAATATTTTTAATCGGCTCTTTGTTTTTTTTGTTTACATTTTACTTGAAGATCATCTACAGCATATTTCTCAACTTGATTTACTCAAAGGATTTGTAAAATATTTCAGTCTCTTATTGCCGACTGGTAAGATTAGTAATTTAGCCAGACTGTTTTTGTTCATTCACATATTCTTTACAATGAAAAGTATTTTAAACCTAAACCTACTTAAATATAAATAAAATTTATCTTAATTTTAATACAAATATTAATTTACAGACAGGTGGTTGATAAACAATGATTATTTAAGAAACACAATAAAAAAAAAGGCAGGCAGAATATTACCAAATTTAGAATTTAATATGCATGTTTGCAACTAGTTGTACTTTTTCAACTTTTTTAGAACAGTAGGTTTACATTTTTTGTTGCACAGTGTGATTTTAAAACATCTGTAATTTTTATATTATTTTAAAACAAGTGATTTTTAACCCTGATTATAAGCTTAGTTGTTATCTCATAATTCATAGTATTTTTAAGATTACATTAATAAATTATAAAGTATATAATTATATTATTTATTTTTCCTTTTTGAAAGATGTAGAATAAATTAATTTTTTTTAATTTTTTGTGTGTTATAGTTTTTGCTATTTTCTTAACAGTTTAGCATTTTCATATCAAACTACACTTCAATATGTTTTGGATAGCTTACAATGGAAATGTTAAAATCAACTAATTTTAATTAAGTTTTTTTTTCCTCTTTAATCAAATGTCTTTCAAAGACATAAATTCACATTTAATAATAGTCTGATTAATAAGCTGTTGAATTTTTAACAAAGACTATTTTTTTTTTACTTCTGAATCTTTTATAATATTGCTAAAAAAATTAAATTTCTACAAAATCTAATATGATCAATTGAGAGAAACATTTTGCACAAGGCAGAAAATTAATGGCTTATTTACTACTGTATTCAGGAGTTTAACGCAAGGGTTTTTTTTTTTTTTTTTTTTTTGCCAATTATGCAGTTTTTAATTAATTGTAAACTCTTTTATTTACTACAAAATTTAGATATTTCTGTATTTTTTCGTGCAATGAAATTGTTTTTCAGTCTTTCAAAGTTAATTAAAAAGTAAAGATTTAGTGTGTTGAATCGTTTCTTGTTGCTGAAGCACTACTGCAGGCATATTTGAAATTAAATTCCAAAGCAACCAGCGATCCACTTTTTTCATCCCAGATAACACCATAAATTCAAACAAACTGATACTGAT
The DNA here is from genome assembly GCF_043381705.1 of Parasteatoda tepidariorum. Lineage (NCBI taxonomy): Eukaryota > Metazoa > Arthropoda > Arachnida > Araneae > Theridiidae > Parasteatoda > Parasteatoda tepidariorum. The sequence continues at coordinate 80,463,420 of NC_092208.1, forward strand.
GATAAATCAGATACTTTTTGGTTAACTGGTCGAAAGTGAAAAGTAGCCAAAAAATGTAGACCACCACCGTTTTTTTTTTTTTTTTTTTTTTTTTTTTTTTTTTTTTTTTTTTTTTTTTNATATTATACAAAAGAGTAAAAAAAAAAAAAAAGAAAATAGACAAATTTCCTTCTATCATAAATCCTTAGCATTTAAATCTACACAAATTTTCACATAAGAAATTTAAATCAAAATATTGTAATAGCAAAACATTAAATAAATTGACTAATTTTAATGTGTGCCTAAAGATACATAACTTGTAAAAGTCAATTGCATAATTGTTTACAGCGTAAAATAAGGCTCACATTCATTTTAAACTTAAAATAACAAACTATCCATTAATAAAAAAAAATTTCATACAATTTGAAATTAGTTTTATTTAGCATACCTATGTCAACTTCATTATTTTTATTCTCTTCAACAACAGATTCCTCATTCTCTTTTACCATATCTTGTTCTTTTGAACTATCTGGAGAAGTTTTGGAGTTTTCTGAAAGACTGAATCTATCCTTCAAATCTAAGGATTTTCTTCGTAAACCACCTTCGAAAGAAGAACAGTCTCTAATATCGCACATAGACGAGGACGATGATATTAACAAAGGAGTTCCTTCAATGCAATAAACTCTCACATCGTCTTCACAAGGTTGTTTGGAACCAATGGGTTCTGAACTAACGGATGCAGTTGTAGAACGATGCCTTTTTTTCCCAACTGTTTTACATCCAGAGTTTAAATCAGAATACCTTTTACTGAAATCGATTGGTTGATCATCTACTGCAGTATCCAAATCATCTTCTACCAGGTAATAAACGTACAATGGTTCTGAAACAGATGTGTTCTCTGGGCTCAGCATACTAAAACAAATTACCTGCTTAAAGATAAAAGAAAAAAAATTGAGAAAATTAATTTAAAACCATAAGGTTTCTTTTGTATAGGTAATATAAAGATAGTTAGCATGCAGGGAGGACAAACTTAAATAAGATGGAAAGACTTAGATAAGATTTTCTGCTAGCAATTTATTAACTCTTTTAACTAATTTCAACACTTTTTTAGCCATCTAATTTCAACAAAATTTGTTCAAAAAACCTCTTTTTTTAAAATTTCTTCAAACTCTATATTGATTATTATAGATAACAGCACATACTTCTTTTAAATTTAACTGCTTTTTGATGATATATAAAACTACTTGACTGTATCAGTACCTTGTTTTACTTTATGCTTGGCTTTCTTAGTATATCTGAAATTTAAGTCTCTCAGTCAGTAAATATTTAATAAATATCTTTATAATCACTACTATTCATTCAATCACTACTATTCATTAATATACAATGAATAATGCTATAAAATTAAGACAATGGAAATTTTTTTCCGCTGAACAGCATTCATATGTTTATATACATAATGCATATGAGGGAGGGTATAATTAGAAATCTTTACCAATAATTGAAAATCTCTAAAAGTCCTTACCAATATTTCAGGGAAATGAAGAAAGTTTTTATTAATCTTCATTATTTCACTTGTGATTTATTAAAAAAAAATTAAATAAAGAAATATTATTTTTGCAGAATATAGTCATTCCACTAAGAAATTAGGTGAACAAAATATATAAAAATTGGATAGTATTCATTTATTTTTAAATAGAACATTACTAATCCTTTTACGCTTATTAATGGTAAGTTAGAACATAACAATTTGGATTTCAAAAATAGTACCAAATAATTCCATAATATAATGGTTTGTACCAACTTTTGATTTAATGATCAAATCTTCAAATTCTAATGGTTTGAAGGGGTAACCTCAAATATGCTAATTAATCAATGCAGACGATATTTTAAGTTACAAAATCAGAATCAAAAACACACTTTATAAATATACAGTACGACCTCGAAAATCCGGACTTCTGAAATCCGGAAATCTCTAAAATCCAGACTCATACGTCTAGTTCCTCAGAAATTTTTTTTTAAAAAATCGCTTAAAATAAAAATTTTAATGCAAAATCACCACAACTCTTCTCCAACAATGAAGCAGTAGATGAAGAGGTAGAGGTGGGGTGTGAATGAAAGCTCATAGCTGATAAGGAAATTCCAGTCATTCTTATCAGTTCTGTATAGATAACAAAGAATATAAAAGAGAATTCCCCTCCTCCAGAAGGGGAATCCCCTCAGAAGAAGGAATTCTTTCATCTCCTTGTTTTCCCCCCTTGTGATGAAAGAAAACTGGTTCTTTCTTAACCTTGAAGCTTAGGAGGTGGGGACAAGTTCTTTCATCCCCCAACAAAAAAAGGATTAGTATCAGCTGGTACAGTCTAGTCTAGAAGCATCTCTTTCGGTTATAAGTTGAAATTCAGCTCGCGTTTTAAGCCTATATTTTAATTGCTAATATTATGTTATCTAAACGATCGATTGCGGTGGGAAAATGACGAAAGTTTGATTTTTAATGTCTTTTATTTATTGTTTAAAGAGTATATTTATGTTTAAATAGACGTCGGAGGTCTACACACGCGTGATTAATCGCGAAATCGGCTTGGCGAATTCAAAACTTCGATAATTCTATCAATTCAAGTAAGGTATCTAAAATCCGGAAATCCGAACCTTCCAAACCCCCCAGCAGTCCGGATTTTCGAGGTTGCACTGTACTTTTTTTAGACGGATTCGGATTTCTGACCCCCCAAATATAGGGGGTAGCCGTAATTTGGGGAATATGGTCCCCATAGTTTGGTCAAGAGAGTGGTCTAAAGCTTGGATCCTTTAATGTTAATTTTACTTTTTGCATATTTCACCATATCTCGAGAACTTTTTAAGTGAATTGAAAAGTTTTTGCACTAAAAAAAATCATTTATCCAAAGATAAAACTATGCAAAAAATAAATTTTAATACATATTTATTATTATTTTATTTAATAATGGTCGAAAAATTGTCGAATTTTACATGGCAAAATATAAAATTTAAGCAAAATCAGTTAAATAGTTTCTGAGAAATCGAATTTTAAATATAAGACTTCTTTAAAATTCTATTTCTCAGGAACAATACAACCGATTTCACTCAAATTTTATATTTTGCTATGTAAAATATACATAACATGTAAAAAAATGTTATACTTTACAATTCAAAATTGTTCGATAACTATTAAATAAAATAACAAATATTTTATTTTTGCATAGAAATATTTTTGGATAAACTGTATAAACATTCGCGAGATAGAAATACGCAAAAAGTAAAAATTAACATTAAGAAGTCCAAACTTTGGACAGCTCTCCTCACCCAACTATGGGGATCATATTTCCATTTTTCCAAGTTTGTGGCCACTCCCTATGCTTTAGGAGTCAAAAACCCAAATCTGCTGTAAAAAAGCTATGTTTATTCAGAGAAAGTACGTTTTTGTATCTCATTTCATTATTTAAAATATTGGCTGCACTAATTAATTAACATATTTGAGGTCACCCTCTAGAACCATTAAGAATGAGAAGATCCGATCCTTAGATCAAAAACCATTCAAGGCGGTCCATTTTCTGCTTTGTGCACTGTACCTATGAAAATAATAAAAATAGAAACACTACATATAACAAAACTATTTTTACTTTAAGCACAGAAACTAACCATTTAATATAATCAATAAAAATAAATTTAGTTTTAAAAATTGATATTTATAGAAAATAAATATTATGCACTACAAAATTACTTATACTCTTTTTAGAGGAGAACTTCCTCACAGCGCAACTCTTAAGTTATCCTCTCATAATTATTTCGATTTTTCTTTTCAACTTATAAAATTTAAATGGCTAACAGTGGGTTAACCTGAACTCACTTTTTCTATTTTTTTAAATAAATTGAAGGGTGAAAGAGAATTTGCCGTCAAGGGTTTCTCCCGTGATATAGCGTCCTCTTAAATATAAAATTAATTCATCATTCAGTTTCCTACAATTATCAAGCGCCTAAACTTATCAAGACAAATACTGCTTAATAAAGTTTTTTTAACATGGAAATATGACTGTAATTAAAACTGAACTAGTTGGATGGTAAAGAACTGACTGTTAAATAAACTATAATTAGTCCATTTAATAGTAGATACATGAACTAATCGGTTCACTGTTATTGGAAAAGTTTAGACATTATTGTACTAAATAATAAACTGACTATATTAAACATACCTGCCCTTCAACACTTTAATCACATAAGATTCAATAAAACATTTTAATTATTAAGCAAACATTAATGAACGCCCTGAACTTAAAACTTGTAAGAGGCTTGAAAAACTTGTTTATATTGATTATATTGATAGTTTAATATGAATGCGTTTATACTCGATTGATAGAATTGATTTAAAAAAATAAAAATAAAAAACCACCTGGTTTTTTATTTATACAAAAATAAGCAGCTGGAAACCTTCTCAATTTCCTAACAAACCAGTTTGCGTTTATCCAAGTGAAAAGCGTACGAAATCTAGATTTAAAGTTATGTTTACGTTACGTTAAATGGTAAATATATAACATGAATTCTATTTTATTTTCTTGATTTTTCTCTCACTTTTTATGATCATTGTAAGAGAAAATTAAAGCTGCATTTTATTTTGCTGTTTTATTTATCAAATTGAATACGTTAGGCTAAACACAGCTAATAACTCCGTTTTTGCTGTGGTACAGCAAAATCTTGACATTTATAATTATACCGGGTTTGTAAAATAATCTTACATGTCGTCCCTGTTTAATTATGTACTACTTATACGAGATTTGTATTGTTAATATTTCATTTTGTCTATTAATTTTTTATTACATTACTTTTTTTTATTGATTTTTCCCCCATTGTTGGACATAGTAATTTCTGCAAAAGCGTAAGATTTCAGAGTTTTTTTTAAAAAATTTAAAGCAACAGTGGTATTTTTCAAGTTTGTTGTTACAGATCATCTGTCTTCCAAATTGAATTGTTTCCTGTCTTTATTATGATTTCTTGTTGACTATATGCTATAACAATATTTAGAAAATTATCATTTGTTTGATATTGAATATGTTTGCCTATATTAAGTGTGGGGTTGTAAAATATGTTAGCATCGATAACTAATGTTTTTTTTTTAAATCATATACCTAGTATATGGTATAACCTTGACAGTGGGACAATATTCGTATCTGTGCAACATACTAACCACTAAGATTTGCTGACTTCCTAAAGTGGCACACGAAAACTAGGGAAACTTTATAGAAGGGTATAAGTCATAGCCATCTTTGTGCAAACCTCAATATATAGGGAGTGATTCCGTCTATATCCTGTAGCGTGTCAAATAAGTCAAAAATCGCGTTTGGGCAATGCAATTTTCCAACCTAGTTATGAAAAAAAAACAATTAATGTGTGTTGAATTTGCTGTTCTAGGCTTAATTAAACCAAACTATTTAACTAACTTAACCTAAATATAACATTTTTCTCCATTTTCTTTTATTAAAAGCAGAAGAAGATAATCAAATTATGTCCGTTCCTTCTCTCGGTAAACATTTGATCTTGGTGAAGGCGTCTGATCAATTGTAATAATAGGTTTTGATTTCTTTAAATATAATATTTTCTTGTGTTAATTGCCTTTGTCTTGTCTGTCAATAAATTAAAAATTATAAATCTGCATATTAATCAATAGATGAAGTAGAAAATTCATTGTCTGCTTGATATCACAGTTTTTTCCCCTGTTTTTCATCTTGGATGTTTCTTCTCTTCTCTTTATTACTCTATATTACAATTTTTTTAAACACCATTTAACTGTGGGTTCATTTTATTTCACGCAAAATTTTGTAATTTCTGTTAATTTTATTTTGCCTAGTACAGTAGAGAACCATTTATCCGGTATCCAGATAACCGGGAAAAATTTTGATTAGTTTTCCCACCATTTTAAACTAGAACGATTATGAAAAAAAGCGGAAATGAACTCATCCTTGAAGTTGAGTAGAGAAAAATGTTAAGAAGGGGAGGATTTTTTTCCCCGTTTACCCAGAGAAACGTCATTTTCTCCGTGACCTTGAAGGAAGGGAAGATTTTTTTATTTTCTCCTTTAGGCAGTCAATAAAGCTGAAGGGTGTGGCATGCTGATTTCGTTTTCTGTTTAATTTACGAGGGGGGTGGGGAAAATACATTGCATGCATATCAGTGAACAGAAGATGAAAGAGAAAAATATATTTATCTATTTGACATCGATTAATAAAAATAAAATCTTTTTCTTCTGAATAAATTCAAGTGTGGTATCATTTGCAAGTTTTTATTGATGTGGATTCACATCTGCTGTAATTAAGTATCTTGTTTTTATCAACAACAAAAAATAAATAAAAGGAGAATAGTTTATTAATTTAAACATAGGATTATTTTATGAAGCAGATTGCACTTTTGTTTTTCTGATTCCACTACGTTTGGTTTTTTTTTTCCTTTTCACGATAAATTTCGCACTCAATAAATTAATTCTTTTTATTCATAAATTTTATCATTAGGTTTTTTTTTTTAAATTCCGTTGATCTTGCCTTGTTCCGGGTTTCAATATGCTAGTGCCTTTTTTAACTATCGTTTCGGTTCGATAATTTTCAAGTGTTTTAATTTAAATTAATAAGTTTTTCTTTTATTTTATCGTTTCCCCTGTATAATTAGGTATAAAATATATTGCGTTATTTAACCATTGGTTTTGTTTATATTAGTTAATTTAGGAATTGTAATTATTTTTAAAAAATAAATAATGGAATTTTGTGTTTTTTAATCTTGTTTTTCTTGTCTAAACTTGCAAATTTTTTTATTCTTTTAAATGTTATTTTTCTACCATTTTTTTTCTTTTTAAAGCTAGGAGTACCTTTCTTTTTTCTCTTACTTTATGCATTACACTTTTTCCTTGTAATTCAGGTTCGATGAAACATCGATTAACGACACTTTTTGGTTGATCCAGAAAACCGGAAAATTCAGACATCCGGGATAGCGATGGTCCCGAGCATCCCGGATAATTGGTTCTCTACTGTATTTAGTTTATGGTTTAAAAATTTTCCTTTTAGGGTTCATTTAATTTTAAAAAACTGTATCATAGTAGGAATCAAGAATTGTTTTCTTTCTTAATTTTTTTTTCTGTTACTGAAGTATTTTTTGAGATCATTTTTTAAAAATTTGATTTCATTCAATTTTGCATAAAATACTTATTTTTGGTCACAAAGACATCTGGGAAAAGGGAGGACACATCCCTCCTCAATAATTTTCGAAACTTCAGCATTTTATTAATGATGTTACTTTTAAAAAAAATTATAATATTAGATAGTTTATTAATAATTTAACAAAATAATTCTATTTTTATCACTTTTTGGCTTAAGGAATATCTTAGACTTAGAGACTAGGCAGCTCCAAAGAGCACATCGACCAAAGGTATGTTGTACCCAAACCCTAAATCATGATGAACGAAAAAGCTTTATCGCTGAAACAAAATTCAGCAAACACCTAACATAGGGGTGCACAACCTTTTTGAGTGAAGGGCCACATGCACAGCAGGTTGGCTAACGAAGGGCCGCACATGTATTTAGACATGTTAATGACAAATGTAAAAATGTTTATTTAAACATTATCGTTCCATTTTTTTATTAATAAACTTAGTAATATCAATAACTTAGTAGTGTTCCATTATTAGAATTCATTCAAAAATAAAAAAACTTATACTTTTTTTTTTTTTTTACAAAAAAAATTGCTATTTTTATCATATGAACAATAGATTTATCAAAATAAATAAACATTGAAGAAAAGAAATGTTTTTTTTTTTCTCATATCATGTAATACGAAAATTCATTTTAGAATTAAATTCTAATAAATAAAAAAAAACTGCAATGCCCACAGAATGAAAGTAGGAAAAAGTTTAGTCATAATTAAGTAATATAAATTCAAATTAAATATTTTAATTGAAGAAAATTTATAGGTTTTAAACAAAAGCCTAAAATAAAAACAAAACTGTGATAGTTCAAAATAAAATTCAATGCTTATTTTGTAATGTACTTTATTATTTTATTTTATTAATTATTAGATTTTTTATATCGTAAACATTTTCCTTTTTTTTATCGAAAAAGATCACTTAAGCAACAAAAAATTGAAATCTAAACTACAAACAGTGAGCAGTTTAAAAATTCACGTTTTCCGCCATTTTATGAATTTCTCAAGTTGCAATAACATTGCATTTAAATTAGGGAGGGATGTAACGAGTATTTGGCCCTTCTGTGAAAAATTCAGTTGGTTGAATGATCAGTCAAATATTTGGCAGAATATTTTTTAGAAATGTATTTTTCTAAGTTTTTTTTATTTTTGAATTTTTATAGATATTACTTTTTTTTTAAAAATTATAATCAGACAAGTCAATTTTGTCATTTTTTCGATACTTTGAGAATTGAGAAGGATCCATTTTTTGCAGTTTTTATTATAACCCAGCATTTTAACAGAACGTCTCATACTATTAATTTATTATCACTCTTTCCCTGTACTGTAATATAAATAACCAGTAACATAGAAAAGTGTGATTTTCAGTATTAAAGTTTTGTTTCAGGAACTAAGAAAAATTTGTTTTTTCTGTTTTTCTTTTTTTAGGCATTTTTATTATGACTCAGCATTTTTTTTAAAAATAAAGTTACTAATAAAATTTATTTTATAGCAATTTTTTTTCTTCTAAAATTATGGCAATGAGAAAAATTTAAATTGAGATTTTCGGCATAAGATTTTCACTTAAAAAATTAAGAACATTTTTTCTATCTTTTTATTTTCTTTAAATAAAAAAAAAACTTTTTTTAGACGTTTTCATTATAACGCAGTAATTTTTAATAGCATTTCTGTTGACTTAATTCTTTTTTCTTGGCTTTTTCTGGTAATTGAAAAATTGAGATGTTCAGCTTTAAAAAAAATTTTCAAAAATTAAGATTGATTTTTACTCTCTATAGACTCTGTTTCGCTTTTCGACATTTTCAAAAACGTTCTTGATTGGCCTTATTTTTTAGAGTTAATTAACGTTTTTCCAGGAAATATTATTCTGAGCATTGAAATTTTAGTTTCAGTGTTGCTATACTGCTAAAAGATTTTGCTATTTGGCCCCAAGTGAACGGCGTTCAATAGATTTTTTCTTCTTCTTTTTGCCGAATATTTGGTTTTTGATCAAATCACAATTCATTACCACATTCGACCAAATCATATTCGTTGCGGAAATAAAAAAGAAGGAAAAATAACTAGGATTTACGATAAAACTGTACGGTAATACCGTATCAAAAAGTGATTATTTAATTGCGTGATTAACAATCACGTGTCGTAATAACATCATAGTTAAATAACGGGATCGTCAAAATCACGAGGAAAAGTATAGAAATAATTAGGAAAAAATATATTTATGCTGAACTCAGCACAAATAAAGTGCGTCAAATGCATGATTTAAAATTTGCATGTCGTAACAGAATAATTGGAATTTTTTATAATACGTAGGAACGCATAGCAATAACTGCCGAGAAAAATTTTTGAAGAAAAAGAAAGAATTGCAAAAAAAAGATAGAAAATCACTTAGATTTAAGATGAAATTGTCACAAATAAAGTGCCCAAAAAGTGATTATTTAAATTTGCGATCTGAAACTTGCGTCGTTATAAAAATTCGGAATTTTCAGAATCACGTAGAAAAGCAGAAATAACTGTTTAAAAAAAAATCATTTATATTTACTATAAATTCGGCTTCAAGAAAGCGCGTAAAACGTACATTTACTAAAGAATCTGTTAAAATTGATTGTGTCAAAACGTGATGACTTTAAAGTGCGATTAAAAATTGCCATTTTTTAAAAAAAATTTTTATTGTGTTTAGAAACTCTCGCGGGTCGCACTTCAGTAGTCGAAGGGCCGCATTTGGCCCGCGGGCCGCAGGTTGTGCACTTGTAATTCCTAGGCCTTGATGGAATGTTGCCCTAAATACTCAAATCTTTGAGCAGAATAGACCTCACATTCACAAAGTATATATCATGAAGTCTCCTCCTCAAGACGACAACCTCGACGAAAAGAATCAGATTCAATACCCATAATGCATTGGTATCTCCTGACATATAATCAATCACTAGGCATGGTAAAAGAAGGAATATCTGACACCTGTGAAACAATTTGACCCCATGACAAGTGCTTGGAATATTCCTTCCATAAACCAAGGTACATAAGACGAAGCACGAGTAAGCTCTCTAGGGCAGCCGTAGGAGTAGTCCTTGGACAGCCTAACAAGTATACACAGAAGGCAAAAATTGTAACAGGTGGAAGAAGGATTTAGAATATTTGCTCTTTAGGCTGAATTCATTTACTGTTCTAGTTTATTCCAATGTTTTGGGTGTATTTTTTTTCTTTTAACAAAATGTTTTAGTGTTTTTAATTTTCCAAAAAATAATTGGTTATAATTTAATAATAGATTTTATCTTGCACTCTTTTTCTGAAAGCTTTTGCATTCTCATCCAATGAATTATTTTTTCTCAGCAAAGCCAACCAATCACTCATTATCTTGAATCGCTAATAGCGAAATCGTTACAATTGTTGCATTGATGCTAATTTTCTGAATTTCAATTTAACCTTTTATAGCATATTTTATTGAAGAGAAAAAGGTTCTTTTTCGAACCAACTAAATGTTAACATTAAATGTTTCTGTTGTTGGTAAATACTTGATTTTTGATTCAAAATTCGAATAGTGTATTAATCACAATGTCAAAGTTTGCAAATGTTGCTTACATTCCGGAGATATTTCTGAAACTGTTTCTCCTTTTACCCTAAAGAGCTGGCAAAAGCCAAGGAATGTATGAAAAACATGTTAAATGATGTATAAACTTAGAATATAAATTTTTATTAATTATGTTTGTTTATTAGAAAGAAGGAAAACGAAACCTTGTATTTTTGTTCTGCACTGTACAGGTACAGTTTCAAGTTGGGCAACCAGATTACCAAAATTTTAAACTAAATATTAAGTGAATGAGGTATCATTTCCAAGGTAAAAATTGAATATTTAGAAATAATGACTTATACCTTAATATCAGTTTTCATTAAGTTACAGACTATTAAATGAAGGGCAACATCATTTGAAATTTTTAACCGTGGTAAGTGAATCTCTAACAAGGTACAGTTTTTTTTTTTTTTTTAAATTCACACCAATAATGGAAAATGGAAGAAATAATAATCAGAGTGAACTGTAACAAAACAGTTTATTAACAGGCACAAATGTGTACAAACATTTCACATTTTGATTTACAAAAAAAATTCTCATGCAGTTATGATATTTTGTGTACGATACCAAGATACATAATTAATCTTACCGTGCTACTAAGATTTAACATAATTAAATTATTTTTTCTATTTAAAGCAAAATTTTGATAATAATAAGTATTTTTATTAGATTTGTTTTTATATATTTCCATCTCTTCTTTTGCTTTTTCTTTATGAAATGAAATATGAATAGAAACCATTTAAATATTCCTTTAGGTTAATTTACAATAATATATTTCACTTCAGTAACCTAATAAAATTTGATGTGCTTGAGCTATTTATATGATGTGCTATGTTAGTTATATGATAGTTATTTATATGATGTGCTATGCTTAGTTATTTGTATGATAAACTATGATATGCTTTAAGTTATTTATACAGTGAATTCGCGATAACTCGAATCTGATAGGATTGATGAAAAACTTCGACATATCGGAAGTTCGACTTACCGTTAGTTTCGGTTTTGGAATTTTAAAAATCATAAAGTTCTCAATAAAGATCAATAAAGTTATTAAAAATTTGTTGAAAAGCTTTAAATTTAAGATCGATGAGTATAAAAGATATAAAATTATGTAGTTTCTGTAACTCAGAATAAATGAATATTAAGCTTACAAAAATCAAACAATAGGAGTGATTCTCATATCAATAAAATTAATGGAAGAAAAAGAAATTAAGATAAGTTTAATTTTATTAGAAAGCTATCTAATTTTGACTAATAAATTAATTTAGTTTAATGTAAAGTTTATTGATTTTTTTTAAATATATTTAATTTAATTTTTTTTTTACATTGTGTTTCAAAAATTTTTAAAGTTATTGAATTATTAATTTTTTTTAAAGCATAATTTATTTGTAGTATTTTTCTTTAAATCCATGTAATTAGATTATTTACTTATTTGTCGCCAAAACAAAATAGTGGATATTTTATTTTTTGCTTTTTCTCTGTCAAGTGATTAAAGATTAGGTAAATTGCATGCAAATATTATTTCAATAAATGTAGTAAAAGCCTGATAAATACACGATATTAAAAACTTTCAGTTAGGGTGACCCGGGGTAATTCAGGATCACTCTGTTTCTGGGGTAAATAATGATCACCTAAGTTTTATTTATTTATTTTTTTTTTAAATTTGAGACATGGACAAGAAAGCTTGTACACTTTACTAAAGTGTAACTACATTTACTTAATAATAGTTTTTTGTTTAATCTAACAAAATAAGTATCTTTTAAAATGTTTTCTGCATTTTCCATTTCAAAGATGGATTTCAAAATGTGCACATTTCTGCAAATATCCCCCTCCTTCTCTTAATAATAAATATTTTGAGTTACTTTCTTTTTCTTTGATATAAAAATAGTGTAAGCTTTTGTTTAATTGTTTCACATCTACTGTAAACATTATAATTGATTATAGGAAACTATATCAAATGTTGCCCCCTACAGATGGGGTAATTCCTGATCATTTTCATTTCTTCTTTTAGTATAAAAAATAGCAAATAAATATTTAACTGTCTTTTCTTATATAACAGTTAATATTTATAAAGTGGAACAACTATAAAATATATTTTAACTATAATCACAAAATTTGTTTTTAACTGTATACAAGACAAATGTGTTCCGATATGCACCATTTCTAGCTTGTCTTACCTTTCTTCGATCTTAATTTTGTGTGTGTACATTGTTAGAATAATTTTTAAGTTGATAAATTAACCTAATATAAATATGGTGAGAAATTATAAGCCTAAAAAGGATACTAAGCTTCTAGAAAGCGAAAATAGCAAATTTTTTTTAATGATTGAGAATGAAAATTTCAGTGTGAGAGCTGCTGCCAGAGCTGAAGTGTTAATCTTTATTCCAGCTTTTAAATAAAACGTTTTAATAGCTGCTTAAAAATATCCTTTTGGTTTATTTGTTTCATCTTAATGTCTTATTTGTTAATTACAGGGGTCTGTCTAGGTTTTTCTGAAAGGTACCTATTTTGTGAAAATTCAGACATAATTTGTGAAAAATTAAAAATTATATAAAAAAATCAATATTAAAACATGGTAAAAATATAGATTTATCATTTCTTAAGGGATACAAAAATAAAATTTTAAGAAAAAGTATTTTGTGAAACTACTGTTTTTCCTAAAGTTGAATTTGTGAAACTACCGTTTTACCTGAAATTGAATTTGTGAAGGTACCGCTAAACGGTAGTAAATTCGGCCTGGACAGACCTTACCATTGTATAATTATTTTTAAACAACCCATTTACTATAAAAACTGGTGATCAGTAATTACCCCAGAAATGATCAGGAATTACCCCAGAAATGATCAAGAGAAGGGGTAATTCCTGATCACTAAAAATTTAAAATCTTTTAAATTCTAATTAGATTTTCAAACAAAAGAAGGTAGCATAGGAGTCATCTCATATAGCCTCAAATTTCCAGTAAATATTAAAATTCTATCTTGAATAGTTTTCTCACTAAGGGGCCGTTCAAAAAGTACGTACATCCTGAAGGGGGGGGATTTGCTATTTTGTACGATGGGGAGGGGGGAGGTATTATACAAAGTACGTACATTATAAGCATACACCAAATTGAAATTTGACTTTTTCCTACACACTCCTTAAATAAATATTTAATTTTATTTAATACATGATTATTTTAATTTTTATGAAAAGGGGGGGGTAGACTAATAAAATGTACGTACTCTAAGGGGGGGAGATAGACCTTATGTATGGTAATGTACGAAAGGGGGGAGGGGGTTAAAATTTCTCCATTTTTGTGTACGTACTTTTTGAACGGCCCCTAAATAGATGTTTGCATTTTTTGATCAGGAATTACCCCAGGTCACCCTACTATTAATCTCTAAAATATGACATATTATTATATAGTGACATGCAAAGAAAAATATTTTATCATTTGTTGTATTATTCAACAAACATTAAAGCTTTAAGAGAAATTATATTGCAATTAATTTCTCTTCTTAGATGCTATGTGGGAATAATTTTATTTAATAATGTTATTATTTTTCCAGCTGATTTTCGACACTCTTTTCAAAGATGTCCAATAAAGATCAGATGATGAGAATGCCTGTTGGTGGGATGCAGTCCCAACAAAATCTTCAACAGCATGGATCACAGCTTCAACCTCAACAACAAAACTATCCTCAAGACAATTTGCATATGCTGCAAAAAGCTATAAATTCTATGGAAGAAAAAGGAATGCAGGAAGATCCGAGATATGCTCAGTTAATGGCAATGGCAAATTCTCGAAAAACAGTTCCAAGTCCTGGTGCCCAGTCTAGTGGAGGTCATAGTCCTGGTGTTGGTCAACATTCTGAATCAGGGGTTCCCAGTCCAAGTATGGGACCTCCACCACCTCCTCAGCAAACAGTGCCTCCTCCTTCACCTTCTAATTCTAATATGAATTATATGCCTTCTCAACAAAATATAATGAATTCTTCACAGGTAAATCCTCAGGCTCATGTTGCTGCACCACATCCACAAAGCTATTCTGGACCTGGAAACTATCATCAAGGACCACATCCTTCACCTAATTCTCAAAGCCATATGAATCCTAACCCTAATCCTCAGAGCCATTTGAGTCCTGGACCCAATCCTCAAAATCATATGAATCCTGGTCCTAATTCTCAAAATTTGATGAATTTGGGGCCGAATGCTCAGAACCATATGAATCAAGCACCAAATCAAAACCATATGAATCCAGGATCCAACTCTCAGAACCTAATGAATTCAGGGTCTAATTCTCAAGCACATATGGGTATGGCACCAAATGCTCCCAATCAAATGAATCCAGGTCTTACTGTTCAAAATCATATGAATCCGTCAACTAATAATGCTCCTCATACTATGGATACGGGTGAACAACAACCTTCTCATCAGCCTCATCCTGGTTATGGGCAGCCTGTAGTAAATGGCCCTCAAGGACCAACTCATGCTGAAAATCCGAATTTACCACCTGGTGTCAATCCAGCTGCCAATCAAGTGCCAGGGATGAACATTAAACCATCTTTATTGTCACCTGTGCAAATTGCACAACTGAGAGCTCAGATTATGGCTTACAGATTATTATCTCGCAATCAACCTATCCCTGAAAGTGTCATTGCTGCCATTAAGTGTAAGAGACCTATGCAAAATCAACCAATGTATTCTCAGAGACCTCCTGCTCCTCAATCTCCTGGACAGCCTATTCGAGGTCCTGTCCCTTCAGCTTCAATTTCTCTTCAAAATATGAATAATGGAATGATGCATGCACAAGTAGCGCAATCTCAACCAATGCACCCATATATGCAGCAGCAATCTTCCATGCCTTCTCCTCAGCCGCAACAGGCTGCACCATCCCAAATTGTTCCTCCTCACCAACAGATGAGTGGTACACCACAAACTGCCCCCACTGTAGCTGCACCAGCAATTCCAAACCAAACTCAGAATCATCCACATCCTCAAAATGCACCTATTCCAGCTATGATGCATATGCAACAACAAAAACAAAGTAGAATAACTCCAGTGGCAAAGCCCCAAGGATTAGATCCTATTGAAATTTTGAAAGAAAGAGAAAATAGACTGGCAGCACGAATAGCTCTTCGCATTCAAGAGCTCTCATCTCTCCCCGGTGATCTATCTGAAGATATACGTACTAAAGCTATGAGTGAACTAATTGGTTTACGTTTGTTAAATTTCCAAAGACAATTACGAGCAGAAGTGGTAAGCTGCATGAGAAAAGATTCAACTTTAGAAACTGCTTTGTATCCAAAATTATATAAACGTACAAAGCGCCAAGGCCTTAGAGAAGCTAGAATCACCGAAAAATTGGAAAAACAACAAAAATTAGAGCAAGAGCGTAAGCGTCGACAAAAACATCAAGAGTATTTGAATGCTGTTCTACAGCATGCTAAAGATTTTAAAGAATTCCATCGCAATGTTATGGGTAAAATTGGAAAAGTCAACAAAGCTATGGTCACATATCATGCAAATACTGAAAGGGAACAGAAGAAAGAGCAGGAGCGAATTAATAAAGTACGTATTGAGCGTTTAATGGCTGAAGATGAAGAAGGATATCGCAAACTTATTGATCAAAAGAAAGATAAGAGACTTGCATTTTTGCTTTCTCAAACTGATGAATATATAAATAATTTGACAAACATGGTTAAGCAACATAAACTTGAACAAAAGAGAAAGCTTAAAGCAAAAAGGAAAGCCAAAAAGAAGAAAAAGAAGCAACAGCAGAAAGAAAATGCAGGGGATGATACACTTCAAGACGGTCTCATGGATGATTCATCACAGCTCAGTGACCTTAGAATCAATGTTATTGAAACAGCTACAGGTAAAACTTTCTTTGGAGAAAGTGCACCTTTAGCTAGTCAACTTGAAACATGGCTTGAACTGCATCCTGGTTATGAAGTTGCTCCTCGAGAAGCTAGTGAGGACGAGGAAGATGGTGATGAAGATTCCTCAGATTCTGAAGAGGAGGAAGAGCCTAAACCCCCTAAACCAGTTGAAGCACCACCTAGAGAAGACGCAAAGCAAGCTTTAACTTCTACAGAGGATGATGAATATTCAAATATGGGTAAATATCAAAATTATTATAACATAGCTCATGCTGTTAGTGAAGAAGTCAAAGAACAAGCATCAATTCTGGTAAATGGAAAATTAAAAGAATACCAAATCAAAGGTTTGGAATGGCTTGTTTCTCTTTACAACAACAATTTGAATGGAATATTGGCAGATGAAATGGGTTTGGGTAAAACTATTCAAACAATCGCTCTTCTCACCTATTTAATTGAAAAGAAAAGAGTTCATGGCCCTTATTTAATTATTGTGCCACTTTCTACTCTTTCTAACTGGATGCTTGAGTTCGATCGTTGGGCACCATCAGTTGTAAAGTTTGCATACAAAGGCTCCCCTATCCTCAGACGGCAAATTGCAAGTAACTTGAAAGCTACAAAATTCAATGTTGTTTTGACAACATATGAATATGTAATCAAAGATAAATCAACTCTTGCTAAAATTCGCTGGAAGTATATGATTATTGATGAAGGGCACAGAATGAAAAACCAACATTGCAAGTTAACTCAAATCTTAAATACACATTATACTGCTCCTCATCGTCTTCTTCTTACTGGGACTCCTTTACAAAACAGATTGCCAGAGTTATGGGCTCTTTTAAACTTTTTGCTCCCCAGTATATTTAAATGCTGTAACACATTTGAACAGTGGTTCAATGCTCCTTTTGCCACAACTGGTGAAAAAGTTGAGCTTAATGAAGAAGAAACTATTTTGATCATCCGTCGTTTACATAAAGTCTTGCGTCCCTTCTTACTTAGACGTTTGAAGAAGGAAGTAGAATCTCAACTGCCTGAAAAAGTTGAATATGTAGTGAAGTGTGATATGTCAGCACTTCAGCGCCTTCTCTACAGACATATGCAAACAAAAGGTGTTCTTTTAACTGATGGCTCTGAAAAGGATAAAAAGGGAAAAGGCGGTGCAAAAACTTTGATGAATTCTATAATGCAACTGCGAAAGATTTGTAATCACCCTTTTATGTTTCAAAATATTGAAGAAGCTTTTGCTGAACATTTAGGGGTCAATTCAAATGTTGTACAAGGTCCTGATTTATATAGAGCATCTGGGAAATTTGAATTACTTGATCGTATTTTGCCAAAATTGAAGAAAACAAATCACAGAGTACTACTCTTCTGCCAAATGACCTCACTTATGACCATTATGGAAGATTATTTGAATTACAGAAGTCATTCCTATCTTCGACTTGATGGTACAACTAAATCTGAAGATAGAGGTCATTTATTAGAATTATTTAATGAACCTGATTCACCCTATTTTATATTTCTTTTGAGTACTCGGGCTGGTGGTCTTGGTTTAAATCTTCAGGCGGCAGATACAGTTATAATATTTGACTCTGATTGGAATCCCCAGCAAGATCTCCAAGCTCAAGATAGAGCTCATAGAATTGGGCAAAAAAATGAAGTGAGAGTTTTGAGATTGGTTACTGTTAATTCAGTTGAAGAACGTATTCTTGCAGCTGCAAAATACAAGCTTAATTTAGATGAAAAAGTTATTCAGGCTGGTATGTTTGATCAAAAATCTACTGGTACTGATCGTCATCAATTTCTTCAAGCTATCTTAGCTCAAGATGAAGTGGATGAAGAAGAAGAGAATGAAGTTCCAGATGATGAAACTATCAATCAAATGATAGCCAGAAATGAGGATGAATTTGAGTTATTCCAGCAAATGGATCTTGATCGAAGAAGAGAAGAAGCACGTAACCCCAACAGAAAGCCTCGCATTTTGGAAGAACGTGAATTGCCACATTGGATGGTTAAAGATGACGCTGATGTTGATAGACTGACTCATGATGATGATGACGACAAATTATTTGGACGTGGATCACGGCAAAGAAAAGAAGTTGATTATACGGATTCTCTTTCAGAAAAACAATGGCTTAAAGCTATTGAAGAAGATGATTTTGAAGAGATTGAAACCATTAAAAAGAAACGTTCTGTGCCTGGTCCTTCTTCTGGTAAGAAGAGGAAGAAGGAAAAATATCAAGATTCCGATGCTGAACCAGAAAAAAAGAAGAGAAGAGGTAGGCCCCCGATGGAAAAGCTGTCACCAAATCCACCTCAGTTGACAACTCAAATGAAGAAATTAATAAATGTTGTTATTCATTACAAAGAAAAAGATGACAGAGTTTTGAGCAAGGCTTTCATGCAACTTCCTTCAAAACGCGAGCTTCCAGATTATTACGAAGTTATAAAGAAGCCCGTCGATCTTCAGAAAATTAAAAACCGTATTAGAGATCACCGATACCGCTCATTAGATGATTTAGAGAGTGATTTCATGTTATTATGTAAAAATGCTCAGACCTACAATGTTGATGGGTCCTTGATTTATGAAGATTCTTTGGTTTTACAATCCGTGTTTACCAAAGCAAGAGAAAGATTAGAACGAGATAGTGATTTGGCCGTTGCTAGTGGAAACTATGAAGCTGACAGTGATATGTATGATGAGCCTGAAGAAAAGACACGCAAAAGAAGACCTAGGCAAACTAGACGTTTTGTAAGTGATGATGAAAATTCTGACAGTGATAACTAACTGATATTTGTACCCGAAACATTTTTCATATGTGTTTTCTCATGATCAAGTAACTTCTATGTATAAGGACTTGTAGCTTTACATTCTAACTAAACCTGGTGTTTATGGGTAATCTTAAATGGTGCCTGTTTCATCATTATTTGGATTGAAAATACATTCTGTAGTCATCTTAATCTATCCTTCCGGATTCTTTGCTACTATTTATTTAGAATGAATATTCTGTATAGTTTTTTTTTTTTAATCTAAAAATCATTCTTTTTAATTGAATTTTTTTTTTAAGTTAACACTCTCATTAAATTAGTTTTTGGAATATTTTCACCTGGGGTATTGAAGTCTCAGGCTGTATTTTGACTGTTCTGTTACATTTTAAGTGTTCATATCTTGCTTTATCTTTTCTGAAAATACCTAATATTTTTACCTTTTTCTCAATTTTTACTTATTTTACAAGTATGCAAGTTTAAGATGCAGTTTTTAAATGTTTTTTTATTCAAATTATAAAATTCTTTATAGTATAGTATTGAACTGTATAAATTCAGTTTAATGTTCTTTCAAACTTAAATTTTTTTAAAAATTATTATTACTCGTAAACATCAATTACATTTTAAAAGTTAATTTTTTTTGTTTAGGAAATTTGATATATATTTATCAAATTTTGCAATATCGTTTCCAATGAATATGCAATTATATAGCTACATTTTGAATTTCTAATTTTAATAATTCACTCCTTAGCTTCATCTTGAAAAGAAATAAACGCTAAGAACAAATTATAATTTGTTTGCTATGATTGACCTGTTATAATTATTTTGCAGATTGTTGCCTTTTTCTTTTGTCATCTTGTGAATTTAATCAGTTCTGATTGTAGTCTTTAATACGGTCCTCAAATGCTTGGAAACTCCTGTTCCAAGTTTTATTTTTAAATCTTTAAGAAGAAAAAAATAATAATTTACTAGGTGTTTGAATATTTTATAATGACTATAAGAAAATATTTTCAGTCCTTCTGAAAGTGACCTCATATTTGTAAGACATTTTTATAAATCATTCACACTGATATTTAATCCTTTTTATATTGTATTCCTAAACTGTAAGTTTATTCCAAATGAAATAATTGTGTGGCTTAAAAAGTAAACATATTGACCAAATGACTTGTCATTTCATTTAGAAAACATTTGGTGCTTTATTGACTTCCAGCCACTAAATGAAGTTTAAGTTTTTATTGATCTGTTTTGTGAGAGATATTCGTTTCTGAATTTAAAAAGAACTCTTTTGTAAATTTTAGAATTGTTAATTGTTTTTCCCAATTTTTCTTCACAATCCTCTTCAATTTTCTGTCACCATTATGTTTTATTTTATTTGCGTCTATGCCCCCTTGATGCTGATGCTTTTGTGCTACTCTCTCATAAATATGCTTTATATATTCTTATCACACTTCTCTTTAATATTTTAAGTTGTTTTAAAATGCCAGATATTTTCACACCATTTTGTCGCATAGACACAATCTACCCTCTTTTAAACTTACTGATCATAAAACACTAGTTCAAACATTCTTAAATAGGACTAATAAAGTTATTTATTTGTTGAAAATAGTGAATATTTTCTATAATTACAAGTAAAGGTAAATACGAAATTTTTTTAAAAAAATGGTAGATGACAAATCATTTGGTCAATATCTTTATTCTAATTAAAGGTGTGTATTGTCATATATTTTAAAATCACCATGGTTATCTTACATCTTTAACCAAAGTATTCATTTTAGAAGTATTGTACCATTTTTTGCATTATGTTCTGCATTATATTGGTTGTAATATTTATATTTGGGATATAATAAAATTCTCTCTGCTTCTAAATTTTCTTGTCTGCATTTAAATATAATCCACATTAAATTAAATTTGTGATTTATTTACTAGTGGTGGTGTAACCTGGGGCGAATCTGTTGGGTTAAGATCCTGCCAGAAATAGTATAAAAAAAACGGAAAGAAGCAAAATAGTTTCTTTTATGATGAGGATAACTCAATTTTGAAATAAAAAATTCTTTTTTTTTTTTTTGGTTTGTTTTTGTTATTTAACTAAAAATTAGTACCTGCCTAATTTGATGTTACCATTATTTTTATTAACTTTTCATGCAGTCAACATGTTTTACATAAGTAACAAAAATCAATCTATTTTAACTAATAATTAAAATCACAAAAAAAAAATTCTATTAACTTGCATATTTAATAATGCTATTATATTAATTTAATAGCATTATATCATTAAATATATATATACAGTACAGAACCCGTTATCCGAAAACCAAAAAACCGGAACAAAATTCGATAAATTTTCTCGCCATTTTTTAAAAAAAAAAAAATTTTTTCCTCATAAGATTTCACGATTTTTCTTTTCTTTTTTTAAAGATGTTTACCTTACCATCATTTTGGAAATAATCATTAATGTATAACTTCATCGTTTTTTCTTATTTTTAAGATTATTTCCAATTTTTTTTTTAGTTGGGTTTAACAATTAAAAAAAACGACTTTTTGTAGCGATTCAGAAAACCGGAAAAATCAGTTATCCGGAATAGCGATGGTCCCGACCGTTCCGGATAATCGGTTCCCTACTGTATTATAATGTATTGATTTTAGCAAATAAAATGAACTAAAAATAGGAGAATGAAAATTTTGACGAGGGTTCAGTCCTCTTTGATTGTTAAATTTGAAAACTGTTTAATTTGAAGCATAAATATATGTTAAAAAATTTCAGAGCAGTTTGCTGTTGCCATATATATTATCTTCAAATAAGAAGGCTTTTTTATTTATAACACTATTAACAATTTATGCGTTTAAAAATTCTTATGTCTTGATTTATTTTTCTTAAAGAAACTATCTCGACTAATTTGCATTATTCTTTTAGATTTTAATGCCTGATTATTAAACTCTAAAAGAAAGAAAAAAAGGGCCTAATTAATTCCAATGTCTATTATAGTTCCCTAACATATGGATGGAAAATTTTTTAATCCGTGATTGATCTTTATTAAAAAATTTTAATAATAGATTTGAAGCCACGCTACAAATAGTTGGGTGACAACCGAGCAACAGCATGCGGGAAATTTGTGAAGGGAAAAAATCACTGATTGTGCTTGTAATAAACTGAAGAAAGGATTTAACTCATATCCACCTTCAAGCTAACCACTATACAAGAAAATAGATTAAATTTATTGCAAAATACAAGAACTGCACTCGACGAATTCAATTAACATGAGGTACTGATAAGACAATGTTGCCTAAATCAGATTCTAGGTCATGAAAATGTCTTTCCAGAGAGTTTGTCGTATTTAGTTTTGACCAACAACAACTTGGACCGGAGTTGAGCATTTTATAATATTTCAAACAAAAAAAAAAACTTTTCTATTGATCATTATCAAATATCTTCTCACTGGAAAGCAATAAGAATGGCGAAATCCTGAGAGAATAGCCTTTCGTAGCTAGAATAGTCAGGTGAGCATGGAATAGTGATTGGAACCGCTATCTTCCTTTAGTTTATCCCAAACTGTAGCCAATAGCTCATTAGTGTGAAGTGCAACGCTTCAACTAATCATACAAATTTTAAATATATCCATAGGTTTTTTTTTATTAAAAGTGAAAGTGGTAAAAAATATTTACGCTGTTTCAAGGGATGATCACACTGCATCCAATTGCTCAGAAGCACGAACATACGTTTAGAAACTA